>NW_020837953.1:34096686-34644593 GCF_003676395.1 Aethalodelphis obliquidens
TCACCATCCCCGTCACCATCACCACCACCATCCCCACCATCACCATCATCACCATCACCACCATCACCACTCTCCTCACCTGCCCCACCCGCTTCACCCAAGAAGTAGACAGTTCAACACAGTGCTTCTGAGCACGGAATTTAGAGCAGCACTGCCCAATAGAAATATATATGAGCCACATATATAATTTAAAATTTTTGAGTAGTCACATCAAGAAGTAACAAGAAAAGTGAAATTAATTTTAATGATCTATTTTATTTAATTCAGTATGTCTAAAATAACATTTCACCATGTAATCAATGCAAAAAATATTAATGTGATATCTTACATCCTTTGTGTCATACCATACCTTCAAAACCTGCTGTGCATTGAATGCTTACAGCACATCTCAGTTCAGGCTAAACTTACTTCCAGGGCTCAACAGCCACATGTGGTTGGAGCCTCCCCTATTGGACAGCACAGCCCTAGAGCCACACTGCCTGGGTTTGTATCCCAGCTTCAACACATCCTTGTTGTGTGTCTGTGGGCGGGTTACATAACCAATCTGGACTCACCTTCCTCATCTGTAAATTGGGAATAAGAGCAGAGTTGTCATGAAGATTAAATGAGTTAACATTCAAATGAGGTTTACTCCGGTGCCTGGCACGTAGGCAGTGATGCATAGTGTGAGCCGCTGTCAGTCTTCCAGAAAACTGGAAGAAGTTCAGAGGCTGTGGTTCCACATGTGGGAACAATTGGAGAGAATGAGATGCATAAGGGCTGGTGTAGCCGGAGGTACTTTAGACTTCATGGCGGAGAAGGGAGTTTAATCAGGCATTTGCCTGGGAGAAGGAAAGTGGAGAGGGCTTTGTGGAGAGGAGAGAGGAGAATGGTCAGGGTAGACACAGGCCAGGGTCTGGTTAGGCGAGAGGGTATTGGTTGAGGGGCAGAGGGAGGAATGGGGCAGTGCTCAACGATGGGAGAAGGGCCAAAAAGCAGGCTGAGGGACCCCAGCAATCATGTCTCCAGAACCTTCATCAGAGAGATGGGAACACTGAGGCCAGAGAGGAAAAGTGACTTATCCAGGGATCCTTGCAGGCCCAGCCGGGGCTCGGCCACACATGCTGCCCATCGTGCACTTCTCAGAGCACCCAGGCCATCCACGCCTCTGCCTCTGAAGCCAGGTCACACCTCAAGCCAACTGAGATGGGCAGGTGCAGCTTCTCTTCTCGGCCATGCAGAGAAAATTCCTGTGGCTCCCCAGGGCTCCCATCCCAAGGTCTCAACACCCAGAGAATTGAACCAACTCCCTCTTGCCAGAGTTAATGGTGAATGCACCTCTTCGCAGGGTGGGCAAAGAAACTGGCCTCCAGGCTGCAAAGACCCCCAGACTGTCAAAGCGCAGGAGTGTATGTCAAGGATTCAATCACCTCTGTTCTCTGGTCAGTAATTAACTAGGCCTCATCTGGGCAGTGATAAGCACGTTGGGTCCATTAGCTGGGAGCACGCTGTATGCACCACTCCTCTGGGGATCACACCCAACTGCTTGCTCCGGGAAGTGGGTGGCAAGCCTGGCCAGCCCCCGTCTCCAGGTGACTGGCCTTGAGGCGGTGCTGCTCTGGATAGGAGACCCAGGCCTCCCCTGGACTGACCGGTGGGCAGTGGGCAGGCAGCTCATTCACCACTGGCCTAGGCCATTCCCACCGAGAAGGTAATGGCCAAGGCCACCCAGGGGGCAGAGGCAGCTCCTGGTTGGTGCAGCCCTCTGCAAAAGTCATCCATGAGGAATGTTGCTTGCTTTTGTCATTTGAAATAAGATCTCCAATCAATTGGTCAGTGCCATGTAGGTTGGTAAATATTTTGAATATCACTCCAGATAATGCAGAATCATAGCTTGGGAGATTATCATGAATTAACCCATCAAATGACTTAGACAGCCCTCTTTGCTTCCAGAATAATATTCATCTCACCAGTTGTTTTGAGAATTTGCTGAGATTTATCACATAAAGGCTTAGCACCTGACATAGAGTAAGCCCTCCATCCATGGAAGTATGCTGTATTGTTGATACAAGTTATTGCTCAGCTGGGTCTGCCCTTTCTAGAATATTCTATATCCCAGCATTTCCCAAAGGGTGCCCAGTAGCACTCTAGGCCCATGAGAGGCTCCACTATAAAAAAAAATTCTAAGGTCAAGTAAATTTGGGAAACTGCAGATACTTGGAGATTCACAATGTGCATTGACTAGTAAAAGATCGTTGAAAGCCTGCAGTACAGAAATAAGATTAGCATTGTTTAACCCCTAAATCTCAGGGTTCCAAATCTATCTGACCACGGGACTCTCTTGTTCTGGTAGGAGAGTCAGGCGGGTGGGTTAACATCGATGGGCATCGTCCAGAATTCACTTTGGAAACATCTACTCTTCCTGGCCAAAAACAAGATAGGATGGTCAAGTAATGATAGATGATAGATGTACTTGTGTGTCTCTGTGTGTGTGGGTATGTGTGTATGTTTCATCTGCAAACTGGTCCTGAGGGTCATTTTCAAAGAGGGACCCATCATTTGTGCATGACATGGAAGGCGGACCAAGCCTTCTGAGATATGTAAGCTCCCAGATGGACAGCGAGTTTACACCATGCTCGTCTTAGTCTCACCTCCTTCCCTCGTGGAAGATGCAAAGTGATGTCAGGCAGTGTGAGGTGGGGTCAACCCGGGAAGGCTTCCTGGAGGAAGGGAGTGTTGAGCCAGCTCTTTTTTAGGAGGGGTGAGGCCCAGATGGGCAGGGAGAAGGGTGGAGGTGAAAATGGCACTCCCCTTGAACACTTGGCACCTTCCACACCATGCAGAGCCATGTCAAAGCCCAGCTGTTGGCGCTCTGCCCTGGCTTCCTCCCCTCCCACGTCTAGAACCGCCTCCTGAGTCAGCTCTGGGCTTCCTGCTAGGGGGTGGGTCCCCTTCCTGCTCTGGGAAGGGAGACCCCTTCCTGCTCTGGGAAGGGAGGCTTAGCTTTAGGACTCCAGGGTCCCCTCCTTCCCTCCTCTGGGGCAGGGACAATGCACAGCCCGAAAAGGACGGAGAGTGCAAGGTTCCGTGTCTGCTCTTCTCCACCAGGGAAGCATGACCTCAGCCCCGGGGATCAACCCCGGGCTCAACCCTCTCACCATAGTCTCTCCCCCAAGGGAAAGTGCAGGCCGAGGAGGGAGCCCTGGGAGTGGGACCCCGACCCAGGCTGGAGGCAGGACCAGAGAGGGCTTGGGCTTCACCAGAGGCCCCAGAGCTGGGCCTGGGATTGAGAGGTGAGCAGGGAGCGGCTGGTGGGAGAGGCCCAGTGAGCACAGGCGCTGGCAGGGCTCCTCCACCCCAAGCCCAGGGGAGTGGTCTGAATCCCTCCCTCTCAGCTGACAGGGCAGGGCCAGGAGCGCGTGTAGGGACCTGGAACTGAAACTCAGCAGAGAGTACGCACCCCAGGGACCCTTGCCCAGGTGGAACCCCAGCAAGCCCCGAACTACCCTGGAGCCAGCCCTGCCCAGGGCCGTGCTTCCCAGAAAGGGGGCCAAGGCAGAAATCACAGAGCCCTGGCAGAGGGAGAGGGCTCTGGGGCCAGCCAGAGGGACACGTTCTCTGAGTGTCTGTTAGGTTTCAGGCCCTGAGCTTGGTTCCGGGAACAAAGTAGGGACCCTAACCAGGCCTGGCTTCTAACGGGCTGTGTGGCCTTAGCCAAGTCACTCAACTTCGCTGAGCCTCAGTTGCCTCAACTGTAACAAGGTATTCCTAACCTCCCCCCACACCTGGCTTGCTGAGAAGTTTAACTGACCTAAACCTTGTGCTGTAAGGTATGTGACACCCTGCAAACAGCAGGTGCTCAATAAAGTTGCTGTGTCAGCTGGCCCAAATCTGCCTCGACCTGTCTCTAGATGGGAATCCCAGAGCTCTCTGGGTACCCCCGGCAGGAACTGCCCTACCCCTCTCTGGTGCTCAGTTCCGTCCTCTCTGAAATAGGGTCACAGTGCCTGTGCTGGCTACTTCCTAGGATCAAATGAGAAAGACCTTGAACCCATTAAAAAGGCCTTCCCCGGGGCAGAGAAGGGACAGCACAAAGCAATGATTTTCAAACTACAGGTCACGACCCATTTTGAGCCCAGTGTAGCTGCTGCAGCCAGGATTTTTTTTTCTTTGTGGACTAGAAAAAGCAATATTGAGGGCTTCCCCGGGGGCGCAGTGGTTGAAAGTCCGCCTGCCGATGCAGGGGACACGGGTTCATGCCCCGGTCCAGGAGGATCCCACATGCCGTGGAGTGGCTGGGCCCCTGAGCCATGGCCGCTGAGCCTGCACGTCCGGAGCCTGTGCTCCGCGACGGGAGAGGCCACAATGGCTAGAGGCCTGCGTATCGCAAAAAAAAAAAAAAAAAAAAGAGTAAAACAATATTGAGAGCATCTCACATGGTACAGATATGTTTTTAGCTCATGAAATCTGTACTCCAGTTAAATTTTGATATCACGTGTGTTTACTGAGTTAGGATATGAAATGTCTGTTTTTCTGTGGGTGAGGAAACATTGGAAAGCTACTGGGAATCATTAAGAACACAGGTCTGGGACTGGATGGATCTGGGTTTGAATCTTGACACTGCCCCTTACTCATGGAATGACATTGGGCAAGGCAGTTTAGCTCTCCGTGCCTCAGTTTCCTCACCTGTAAAGGGGGGATAAAAATAACCCAGACCTTTTTTAAAAAGGACTGTTGGGAGAATTAAAAAAAGTCCTAAGAATGGCCTGGCAGGTGGCTCAGTGAATATTAGTGATTGCCATCAGCTTCAGGCAGATGATAAAGTGAGGCCTCGGAGGACGTGGCCTCTGAAAGTGGGGAAGGGGTCTTCAGCCCCCCTCCACTGGAGAAGGTCATTCCAGCCCTGCACTCCCATTTCTCAGATGAGAAGACTGAGGCCCTGAACCAGGGAGATGAGCTGGAATCTCACCTCCTGCCTCCCAGGCTAGGCCTCTTAACTGTGAGGCTGGTCTTTTAACTGCCTCTTAGGGTCGAAAGAGCACTTAACCCTGATTTTCTGATCTGTAACATAGGGCAGTAAATGACCAACCCCACAAGGTGGACTAAATGCAACTCCACATGCAAAGTGCTTCCACAGCGCCTGACACAGAGTCAGTCTCAGCAAGTGTTAGCTATTTTCACTCACAATATATTGCTCAATTTTTTTAAAGGCAGGTTCTAAAACAATGTCTACAGTAAGAGTTCATTGTGTAAAAGAAAAAGAAAAAAAGAAACTGTGTGATCTGTGTGTAATTCCCAGGAATTGATCATTTCTACATGGTGGGGTGACCCATACGTCTTTGCTTTTAGTTTGTTGTATCTAAAATGTCTAGTTCCTAATTTTTCTAACAGCTAATGTGTATCTTTTTGTGAAGAAATAAAGAGGGGCTTCCCTGGTGCCACAGTGGTAAAGAATCTGCCTGCCAGTGCAGGCGACACGGATTTGATCCCTGGTCCGGGAAGATCCCACATGCCATGGAACAACCGAACCCATGTGCCACAACTACTGAGCCTGTGCTCTAGAGCCCACGAGCCACAACTACCGAAGCCCGCATGCCTACAGCCTACGCTCCACAACAAGAGAAGCCATCGCAATGAGAAGCCTGCACACGGCAACGAAGAGTAGCCACTGCTCGCTGCAATTAGAGAAAACCCGCGCACGGCAATGAAGACCCAACACAGCCAAAAATAAATAAATTAATTAATAAATTAATTAATTAAATTTAATTTTTAAAAAGAAGTAAAGAAATTATTTTTATTAACCTACAGAATAACTACTACCCAACTCAGCTGACTCATGTGACATGCCGCCTTCCACCGAAAACCACCAGGTGTGTCATTGTGGTTTGGGGCACCAGAGCCCTGAGAAGCGGCCCGCTTCCCATTTTCTTTTTCTCATTTGTTCATTGTTTTCTTTTTCTCGTTTGTTTGTCATGACAGCTGATGACTTACTGGTGGCGTTCTGTGTAACAAGCACATGGCCAAAGATTGCAGCTTTCATACACGGAGGGAGGGAGGGCAGGTGGCAGAGGCATGCAGTAGTTCAGCAGGCCATAAGTCCTGGCATCTCCTGTGTACAAACTGGGGTTGCCAGTGGAGAGGGATAAAGGTTGGGGACAGATACTTTCCAGGACTTGGATGCAAAACCATGGAGGGGACCCGTGGATGGGGGTAGTGGGCAGTGAAGCAGGAGGGGTGGGAAAAAGCAGTGCGGGTTCAGAGGCTGCTTCCCAGCTGACTGGCCCTCTTCCAGGGCCTTCCCACGAGGTCATCTTACTCTAAGCGGCAGTGTGTATGTGTGTGTGTGTGTGTGTGTGTGTATGTGCCTGTGCATGTGTTGGGGGTGCTAAAGGCAGCAGGGAGGAGGTGATATTTGGCCAAGAAAGGGATATGGAGTTTGAGGAAGAGTCCATTTTGTCCATTGAGTGTGGAGAAAGTTGGACCCAAAATGGACCCTTTAAAACAGGCATGTGCTTTGGTGAGACTCTAGTGTGGAGGGTTACCACAGGTATCCAGAAATTACCCCCTTCCCAGCTCCCTGGTGGCCCGTCCTTCCGTTATAGCACATTTGCTCTGCACTGTCATGGCCCACTGCAGTGCTGTCTTGCACCCCCCAGGGCCGTGCCCCTTGAGGCCTGGCACAGGGTCTGCTTCCATCTCAGGCTAGCCCAGCTCCGGGCACATGGCCTGGCAAGTCACAGGTGCTCATCACAGGCCAAATGAGAGCCTGAGTCTGAAGATGAATGAGGTCTGGGTGGCAAGTGACTCACTCAAGCCTGAGGCTGGGGAGACCCGGCTTCTGGTTTCTCCTTGAGCTTGCCCATGACCCGAGCCTGGGCGGTTCATGGAACATGTGTCTGGCTTCCGTCCCGTCCGCTCAGTGGGGTTAGTGGAACCCACCTCCATCTCTTTCCTGCTTGGAAGAGGAAGAATTGGGAAAAGGATTTCTACAGAGCTGAGGGGAAGAGAGAGGACATGGGACACATTCCAAACGGACACAACATGCAAAAGGAAGGCCGCCGGCACATGCCTGGTCACTTTGGGGAGATCAGCAGCAGCTGGGAGGCCAGACAGTGAGGAGAGGCTGGCTGGGGCCTGGGATGCCAGGTTCAATGGTTTGGCTTGAATCTGTAAGCAGGAGGAGGCCAGGAACCGTATCTGAGAAAATAGGACCAGACTCAGTGAAGAATGCTGAGACACTGTTGTTTGGGAGGAACAAAGAGCTCAGTTTATTGTACCAGGAAAAAGGGGTCTAAATGGCTGCCAGGACAGTCCTTGGAGGACACTCTTCCAGAGGAAATTTCTCCCCACTTCCTGAATCTCTGCAGGCAATAGAGATGTAAATGTCAACAGTGCCTCCTGCTGGAAAGCCCCAGCATTACAACATCTCTGTCCTGGAGGTAAGAAATAGCAAGGAAGGGGGATATGTTCTAGAATGTTCGAGCTGGAATAATACAGGCCAGTAACTATTACTGCTGCTGCTGCTTTTCTGGATTGCTGATTGTGTCCCAGGTGCTGTGCTAAGTACACCTCTTATATCATTTAACCTTCACAACAAACCTATGAGATAGGAATTATAATTCACCCCATTTTTCGAATGAGGAAACTGAGGCAGAAAGGATAAATTACTCTTTCTGAGGTCTCAAGTTAGTTTGTAGCAAGATTAGCTTTCTAGCCCAGGTCTCTCTGACTCAAAAACCTATGGTTTTATTATCTACATTCTCGGCATGCCTGTCAAGTCCAAGGGTGATAGAGAGATTTTCCCTTTGTATCACCTCCACTTGGCTGGTAAAACCCTGGGTTGAGAAGGATTCTGAGTGTCATGATGAATCAATGATGTCCGCCAGGGATGCTGCAAGGGATGTGGCAGAGTGTATGTCAAGTATGTTTTCATCTCTGACATAGTCTAACCTACCATGTAGAGTGATTTTTTTCAGTACTCCCAAGAAAGGGGTTAGGGCTCAATCTTATTTATTTATTTATTTATTTAATTTTTGACTGCATTGGGTCTTAGCTGCAGTACGCGGGATCTTCGTTGTGATATGCGGATCCTCTGCTGTGGCACGTGGGCTCCTTGTTGTGGCGTGCAGGTTTCTTTCTAGTTGCAGTGCATGGGCTCTCTAGTTGTGGCACACGGGCTCCAGAGTGCATGGGCTCTGTAGCTGCAGCACTCGGGCTCTCTAACTGTGGCCTGCGTGCTCAGTAATTGCAGCCCACGTGCTCAGTAGTTGCGGCACGCGGGCTTAGCTGCCCTGAGGCATGTGGGATCTTAGTTCCCCAGCCAGGGATCTAACCCGCATCCCCTCCATTGGAAAGCAGATTCTTAACCACTGGACCACCAGGGAAGTCCCAGGGCTCAATCTTCTGACCTCTATCTTCGCTCATTTACTCAGTGACCTAAAAGGCATCTCAAACTTATCATGTCCAAATATGAGAACTTGATGTACACCTCCGAGCCATCCTCCCACCACTTTCCGCATCTAAGCACCAGGCATCACTGGTCTCTGTTTGCTCAAGCCAGAAGCTCTGGTATCACCCTTGACCCTCTCTCCTTTTCACACCCCATAACCAATCTTTCAACAAATCTCATTGGTTCTACCTTTGAAATATATCCAGAATCCAACTGCTGCTCATCACCTCCACAGCTCCCAGCACCATCATCTGCCCTGGACTGGCATAGCAGCCACCTAACCAGTCTTGCTACACACACCCACCCTTACCCTCTACACTCTAGTCTACACTGCAGATGAAATCCATAGGCCTTCCTGGTTTTCAAACTACTTTTACATAAGTTACACACACACACAGTAAAAAAGGACAGGGAATTATCACCCCCACTCGACAGATGAGAAAAACTGAGAACAGTGATGTAATTGACCCAAAGACACACAATGGGGAAGCTGCAGACCAGGCTCCTACCACTATCCTGTACACTGCCTTGGCGCTCCCAGACGTGCCGCTCCAACTCCCAGAGCTTCCTATGGGCACATCTGAGGGTAACCCTCCCCAGAGGGTGCAGGAGGTCCAGTAAGGAGAATGTCAAGGAAGTTGGGAGAAATGGCCTTCTCTCTACCTTGGAGTGCTTCCAGAAAGCTCTCCGTCCAACACAACTTCTCACAGTCAGGGTCACTTTCTTTTAGTGTGTGGTTCCCCCTGGTGCTCACGCTTGTGAAATGCAGTTGATTTTCTAAGAAAGCTTTTGGGGGATCCAGTGCGCTTGAAGGGTGGAGGTCCTACCTGGGGCTCTTCTGACTGCCCTCTCAGAGGAGTTCCCTCCCAGATAGCCTTCTGTTCCTTAGAGACCAGAGTGTGTGTCCAAGTGGGTGAGGGCCATGCTGCTCCTTTCAAAGCTTACCCGTCCATACCTTCTCATGGGAGTCCAAATTGGTACAACTTTTCTGAAAGCAGTCGTAAAAAAAAATAAATAAATAAAATAAGATTTAAAAACAGGTTTTAAATGACATGCTCATTATATAATGCTAAGTGAAAAACTAGTACCAAAATGTGTATAAAAATACCTATCTATGTACACATAAATCAAAGATAGACACACAAATGACAGCAGTGAGTCTCTTTAGGGAATGAGATTGTGTTTTTAAAATTTTCTTTATAATTTTCTACACCTAGCGCATTTTACTTTTCTACAGTAAAATTTTACAAAAGAAAAAATAATAATAAAGCCCTTTCTGCCTGGTGTCCTGCCCCTGTTGCCTGCTGCAAGCTGGTCAGAATTCGGTGAAGAATGGGCAAGTTGAAGATTTGTCCACTGGTGGGCACATATGTGTATTCTAATGGGAACTTCTGGACACCATGCCTTATCCATGCATTTCAGAGTCCTGGCAGCGAGCAGAGAGGGAGGAAGGGGTTCCTTGGGGACCCAGAAACCTTAGGTCCCAGAAACAAAGAAACAGGGAACCCAAAAGAAAGACTATAACCAAGATTCTCAGGCAGCAAGAGAAATACAGGTTGCAGAGAGATCGTGTATACGAACATGCCCTGGATCAGAGAGGTAACTTGTATGCTCAAGGTCACACAGCAGACGTTGACAGAGTGGGTTTAGTGTTCAGGCCACCTAATTCCAATTCCTGGGTTCTTTCCCCACACCAGCAAGCCGGAACTTTCAGAAAACTCCCGTACAAATGCAAATTAGCACAACAGTAAGAAAACACTATTGGCAAAAAAAATTTAAGTTTGACGAGATCAAAGGTTGAGAAGAATGTTGGGGAGAGGAGAATCTCATGTATACTACAGATAGGAAATAGATTGGTTCAGTCCTGTGAAGAGCAATTTGCAATATCTGTTAAATTATGAAATGTACACACCCTGTGACCCAGTAGATCTACATCTCTGTTATCTACCCCAGGGAACATCTGCCCAAGCATGCATGGTGTACAAAGGTGAACGTGGAGGCTGTTTGTCATCGTGAAAAAGTAAAAACGTTCTAAATATCCATCAAATGGAGATCAGTTAAATAAAATATGGCATATCCAGACTGTGAAATACTTTGAGCAATGAAGAAAAAAAAAGGTTTCTATGTACCAATGTGGAAAGTTCTCTACGAAGTTTTGTTGAGTGAAAAATGCCAGAAGCAGGTTGTAAAATGATAGAGTAGGACAATTTATAGAAAACAATGTATATAAAAACGACGCACAAAGACACACATATATTTTCTATGGGTTCAGGAAAAATCACCCCCAAACTGATCATAGCAGTTACCTTGGGTGTGTATGGCAGGTGGGGAGCGGAGGAGAAAGGACAGAGGGTTATGTGTTAAAAGGAAAACGTATTCATCTATTGCGTGTGTAATTAAAAATTCATTATTAAAAATAAACAGATACGAGAGAAAGAAAGAATAAAAGGGAGGAAGGAGACCCCAGGAGGAGATAGCACACAGTAGGTCGGCAAGGGGGCGGATGGAAGAAGCGGGTGGGAGCCGAGGCTCCGGTGCAGAGATGTGCGGATCTGGGGCCTCAGGTGCCCACCTGGCCGCCTCCACTTTCCCAGAAGGAGGGGCGGGCCGCTGGGTCTCTGCATGCGCAGCCTCGGTCCCTGCACGCCCGCCGGCCTGCACACCTGAGAACCGCTGCTGAGTGCCTGGGGGCTTTCCCAGGCCTGTAAGGAGCGATAAAGGCAGGTTTGGAATGAGCCTGGCTGTTCTTACAGGAAAGGGACAGGGTGTTCTCGGATGAAAGCGATCCTGCCCCTTCTCCCCCACTCCCTCTGCGCCCCCGCCCGGGCCCATCGAATGGGGCAGCGCCAGACTTGGAGTCCTCTCACCTCAGGGCCAGAATGTTCCAGGGCCCCTCAGCCCGAAGCAGGAGAGGTTGAGGCCAGAAGGGAAGGAGGAGGGGCTTAGACAAAGATTAAGGGTTGAGCCAAGATGGGTAACCACGGCCTCTTTCCAGGCTGCCATGAGCTCCTTGGTTCAAATGCCAGCCCCACCTCCCTCTACCTGTGTACCCTTAGGAACGCTTACCCCCTCTTTATTTGAGATATAATCCACCTACTATGAAATTCACCCTTTTAAAGTGTACAATGTTTAATATATTCAGAAAGTCATTGCAACCATCACCAATTCCAGAACATTTTAATCACCTGAAGAAAAAACACCCATAGCCACGAGCAGCCACTCCCCCATTCTCCTGCCTCCCCCCAGCCCCTGGCAACCACTAATATACTTAATGTCTCTATAGATTTGCCTGTTCTGGACATTTCATATAAATGGGATACACAGGGACTTCCCTGGAGGCCCAGTGGTTAAAGACTTAGCCTTCCAATGCAGGGGGTGTGGGTTCAATCCCTGGTTGGGGAGCTAAGATCCCACATGCCTTGTGGCCAAAAAAACAAAAAAAACATAAAATGGAAGCAATATTGTAACAAATTCAATAAAGACTTTAAAAATGGTCCACATTTAAAAAAAACGGGATATACATGTGGAATACAACATGTGGCCTTTTGTGTCTGGCTTCTTTCACTTAGCATAATGTTTTCAAAGTTCACCCATGTTGTAGTATGTATCAATACATACTTCCTTTTATTACTGGGTAGCATTCCGTTGTATGAATATACCACATTTTGTTCATCCTTTCATCAGTTGATGGAAAGTTGGGCTGCTTCCAGTTTTGGGGCTACTATGAAGAATGCTGTTCTGAACATTCATGTACAGTTTTTGAGTGGACATGTTTTCAGTTCTCTTGGGTATGTACCTAAGAGTGGAATTGCTGAGTCATATCATAACTGTATAAGTAACCTTTTGAGAAACCACCAGAATGTGTTCTACAGCAGCTGTACCTTATTATATTCCCATTAGCTCAGTCTCTTAACCTTTCTGACCCTCAGTTTCCCATTGGCAAAGCATCAGTATTGATACTTACCTTATAGACTGTTTGTAAGAGTTAGCTGAGATAAAGTAATGAAAGTAGCACACAGCAGGTGCTCAATAAGTGGAATTATTATAATTAGAAATCCTATAGGATTCTGAGCCTGTTCCTTTTGATTCCCTTCAAATCTGACTGGCCATCTACTCCACATTATCCCCATTTATTTACCTACTTCTTGAATTTCCCTTCAATTAACTTTACTGTGGAGCAAAGTTCCTGCTGCCTGCGCTCTCTGTTTCTCTCTCTCTCTCTCTCTCTCTCTCTCTCTCTCTCTCTCTCTCTCTCTCCCTCTCTCTCTCATACACACACACACACACACACACACACACACACACACACCATTTAATAAAGGACTAAGCCAAGCTAAGTGGAAAAGTAAAAATTCTCCCACCCTGCAACTTGTATGTTAGAGCTGGAATCAATTACTATGGTGGTTCTCAAAGTGTGGAACCCAGACTGGCAGCACCTGGGAACTTGTTAAAATGCAAATCCTCAGGCCCCACCTCAGAAACACTGAATCAGGGACTCTAGGGATGAGCCCCAGCAATCTGTGGTTTAACAAACCCTCCAGGTGATTCTAATGCACACTGAAGTTCCCAAATTACAGATGAGAAAACTGAGACCCAGAGAAAGGATGTAACTTGCTTAAGGCCATAGAGTGATAAAGACTGGAAGCTTTGGAATCATGTGGTCCTGGCTGCAAATTCCAGCTTTCCCATTTCCAATTGTGTGACCTTGGGCATGTCCTTTAGCCTCCCTTTACTTCAGTATCTGTCTTAGTCACTTCAGGCTGCTATAACAAAATACCATAGATTGGATGGCTTAAACAACATTTATTTCTCACAGCTCTGGAGGCTGGGAAATCCAAGATCAAGTGTCAGCCAATTCTATTCCTGCTGAGAGCGCTTTTCGTGGTTTGCAGATGGCAGAAGTCTTCTCCTCATATCCCCATATGGCCGAGAGAAAAATGATCTCTCTTGTATCTTTTCTTCTTAGGGTGCTAATCCCATTCATGAGGGCTCCACCTTCATGACCTTATTACCTCCCAAAGGCACCATCTCAAAATTCCACCACTTTGGGGGTTAGGATTTCAAATATGAATTTTGGGTATAATCATCTGTAAAATGGGAACAGCATACACCTGCTCCCAGGGTGGCCACTATTCTGCATGAAAGGTAGAATGAGGGCTGGAGCTCAGGCCTCCAGATTTCCAGGCTGCTGCTTTTACCCCAAGGAAACTGGCTGTCAGCCCGGCACCATCCAATAAGAATGTTCCAGAGACCTTAACATTTGAAATGTTGCCATGGAAAGGAAGGCTTTGTTTTATTTTGGGAGGCCTCAAAAGGAAGAGTCAGATGACTGGCGAAAATTACAAGGAGCTAGATCAATTTAAGGGAGAATTTCCCAACTGGAACTGTTCAGAAACAGAATTGACAGCCCCGAAAGGTAGTGAGGGTCCATCACTGGAGGATTCCAAGCAGCGTCTGGATGCCTGTCTTTCCAGGGTAGGAAGTTGGTGTGGGTGATCTCTGAGGTCTCCTCATATGTAACCCTCTGTAGTGGCTATGGCCTGTTTGTCTCCTCTGCATCCATTCTTTGGGGAGTTGCCCATCTTCCACTCCACATGGTTGGAGGTGCTGTAAGTCAGGGTATTCCATTCATCCCTCGCACCCCAGGGCACAATACCTAGACTAGCCAGTTAGACTAGTCTATCCTCCCCGACCGCATTGATTGGTTCAGGGAATGGCATGTGACCCAAGCCAAGCCAATCAGAATCTTTTTCTGCGAGAGCCATCCCAAAGCCACATCCATTCTTGAATTTCCCAATCTGGTGAGCCTGCAGAATTCCTTTTTGGTTTAAGCCATTTTGGGGTTTTTGTCCCTACCACGGATAAAGTCTTCAGTAATACTACCATATAAAAATGGGCTTTCCTGTTCTCGTTTTGAGGCCTGCCTCCCCCCAACCCCCGACAGCATTGCGTTAAAACAAGAGCAAGGAAAACAGCAGTCAAAACAACAGTAGTTTCAACCCATTTAAAATCTTTAGTCTCTTAAAAAAAAAAATGCCAAAACATATTCCAGTCCTAACACAGAACAAAAAGTTTTAAACATTTTCTCCATCTCTCTCTTCATCTCATAGTCATGGTAGCTGTCTACTAAACTTGCTTCCTTCTTCTCCAAACACCTAAGCCCCAGTCGGCTCTTAGCTTTTTCCCCCTCACCTACCTTTTCCAATGTCCACTGATCCAACATTCCTGGACCCTTTGCTGGCCCAGGAAGGAAAGAGGGAAGCTGTAACTCATCATACAGTAATGTTTTACACATTTTTCTCGGGGTCAATGGAAGAGATGTGATTGTAAATTCCCATCTATGGA
Organism: Aethalodelphis obliquidens; assembly: GCF_003676395.1. Lineage (NCBI taxonomy): Eukaryota > Metazoa > Chordata > Mammalia > Artiodactyla > Delphinidae > Aethalodelphis > Aethalodelphis obliquidens. Next base: position 34,111,460 of record NW_020837953.1, read on the forward strand.
GGGAGGTATGACTGTGAAATCATACTTTCAGAAGAGATACTGATGTCTTTCAATTATCAGTCATATGCCAAGTTCAGCTTAGTAAATACTTACAGAGTGATTACCATATGCCAGCTAAGAGCCAGGAGTGGGGCTGAGTTGTCTTGGGCATCTGGAAATGTGTTAACTAAGCCCCAGACATTAAAAGTCTATTACTCACTCGTCATTGAATACCTACTATGTGCCAGGCCTTGAGGATATATCCAGGAGGAGAGATATTAAAGGCAGAAAAATGATTTCTATGAAATGGTGATTAAGTACTGCCAAAGGAGACATATATAGGGATTGGGAACAAATCAGTGTCAGGGGTTAAGGAAGGTTCCCTGAGAAAGTGACTCATGAGCTGAGACAGGAAGCAAGAATAGGAGTTGGCTAAACGTCTAGAAGACTAGGGGAAAGATAAGCCTGGGAAGGGAATCCCGGAAACCGTGTTTGAAAGATGAGAGAGAGAGAGAGAGAGAACGAGAGTGAGACAGAGAGAGAGTGAGAGTGAGAGAGAGAGCGAGAGTGAGACAGAGAGAGACGCCAGGAGGACTCTCTGTGTGGGTGCAGCACAGAGAACTGGAGGGAGGTTCAAAAGGTAGGTGGAGGCCCCGTTGTAAAAACCTTTGACTGCCACGTAAGAGATTATGAGTCTCACGCTATGGACCAGAGACTTCAATACGAGCCCCATGTGCCACTCAGGGCTTGGGATGTGGTTTGTTCTAAACATGGAAGAGCTCAGGTCTGGTTCTTCCACTCTGTGCTGTGTTGAAGCAGGCTCCTGCAGACTCAGGAGAGCCCATTGTGTGCACTTCTTCCCAACTTTGTGTTTAGGGCCTCAAATTGAAATTGACCTTGGTGGAGATATCTATACCACAGAAACTGGCAAACGCTACCAAGCAGGGCCTCCCCCTGCCCCACAAGACCCAGGCATTAAACATTTACCAGCACCACTGCTTCCACCAAAGAGGAAGCTGGCACTGCAGCACTGGTGAGAGTTTAATGCTATGATCTTTGCAAATCAGGAAGGGATCAAGACTGGGACATTTTATTTTTGTCTGCCCTTAACCATCAGAAGGCTGAGTAGCAGAAGTTTTATACCCACAGGCTTTGAGGACAGCCAGACTGAGGACCAAATCCCAGCCCTGTCACTAACTAGCTGGGTGACCTTGGGCAAGCAATGTTACCTCTCAGAGTTTCACCTGTTAAAAAAGATATTAATAGCCGGGCTGGGTCACAACTGACCAACGGTCACCAGGCCCGTCACTGAGACCCAGAGAATGAACAGAGCATTTACCCAGAGGCAGTGTGGCCTTGGAGTCAGACGGGCCTGGGTCTGAATCCAGAATCCACCACCTGCATGAGCTCTCTGGGGTCTCAGAATGGCAGTTTCCTCATCTGAAACGAGGAAGCAATACCTCCTTTGAGAGTTGTGGAAGAACAGAAAATAACATATTTAATAAAGAAGAGCTATGATGATTTATAGAATAAAGTGACTTTTCTTATTGGAAAAGCAAGACATATTAATTAGAAACTAACTTGACTAATTTAGTTTAGGATTACTTACTTAAATTTGAAATTAAACATGAACAAAAAGAAGAAATCCTTTTAAAAATACCCTCATCACCGAGAGATAACAACCACTGACATATTGATGTATATCCTTCCAAAACGATCCACACCTATAGGCACACATTTCTTTAATGGGCCCATATTTCGGTACTTGCTTTTCTGCTGCTGAGTGTATTATAAACATCCCTGAGTCACTACATATGCCTTGGCAACATCGTTTTTAATGGCTGTAGACTATCCTGTGGGGCGGCTGGTTCCACTATTTGAAAGCGATTACTGTTCAGGTGACTGGTAACAAACACACCACAGGCTTTGGCACCAGAGGGACCAGCTTTCCCGGGAGCAAGCCCGTGAAGCTCTGGAGGCTGTCACTCCCTGCGTGAAGGATGTAGAGAATAACACGACAGACCCACCAGATTCTCGCGGGGGTTAAAGTAGATAATACGGGAAAGTGCTTGGCCTAGAACCTGGAACTTAGAACGTTCTCGGATACAGCCAATGGTGCCTGAGACTACGTTCTTAAACTGGCCCTGAACTCGACTGTCCTGTTAAAAGTCTCGTATTGGAATTCCTAACTGTGATTATTAATAATAAACAGTTTCCCTCTTCTCCCCTCCCTCCACACACGGATTTACTGATACCCCCTCACCTCCCACCCCCGGGATCGGGCAGAACAAAATGAAGTAGAGGCCCTGGGAGCTACCGGAGGGTTTGAGCCCGGCAGCCGCAAGGGAAGCCCCGGGAGCTTCCCAGTCCTGGCCCCGAAGGGGCGGGCCCGCGGCCCGGCCTCTCATTGGCTGTCAGTCGCGTCACCTGCCTTGGATGGGCCTGGAGGAGGGACCTGGTCCTACCCTGGGCCACAGGAAGACCGGCATGACCGGGGCCCCGCGGTGGGCCTCGTTGCTCCTGTGCCTGCTGCAGTCCACTTCAGGTAAGGGCACGGGGCCGCGGGGTGGGCGTGGGGCCGCGGGGTGCCCCATCCGGTCCGCACCCACCTTCCGACCCAGAGCTCCGGGGAGGGAGTGCCTTGGGCATCAGTCTGTGCGCCGCAACCCGTGCGAATTAGCAGAGCCCACCCAGCACCAGTTTTCTTTTTCCGAGGACTAAACAGACCCGGGTCTTTGAAATTCCTTTCCGGGAAGGAACTGATCCAGCTTCCTAATGCCAGTTCAGCCTTAGACGAACAGAAAAAAAGATAGTGGCCGTTCAAAAGTCAGCTGCATTTGTTTATAAAGTGGTTTTTAAGGTTTCCTAAAAGCCCTATCCGCTGCATTAATATCACAGACCCTGACTAGTAGGGGAAATTAAGCAGAAGAGCCCTGCCGTCGCCAGGGGTCCCCTCCCCTTCCTCCCGACTCGGGGTGTCAGAAGTTCCACCCAGGCCTGAGGGGAAGGAGTGCCAGCTTAGCCCGTGCTGTGCTGTCATTCTAACAAGCCACCTTTTTTTCTGAGCTCTCACTGGTAAATAAGGTGACAGGATACAAAATACCTTGGGATAGGAACCAACCACCAAACCCCAACCAATCCAGGGAGAAGGACACCAAAATGCCCCCAGGATATGTCCCTAGTCTTAGACTAATAATTTAAGAGCTAGAAGGGCCCTTGGACATCATCTAATGCTAAGGTTAAACACCAGCATTTGTTTGAGCAACTTCTTGGGCTTCTAGTTTAGCATCACAACCCAACTGTCCTAGAAGATAGGTATTATTTCCTCCCGTTTCAGAGGGGGAAACTGAGGCTCAGAGCAATTAAGGGGAATTACCCAAGAAGGAAGGCATTGGTGAGACACACAGAACAGAGAAGACAAGCTGAAGTGAGCATGGCCAACTTTGGCCGTGGGATGGGCAGCTGGCACAGGGCGGTCCACCCACCCAGGTCAGCTCAGGGATGCCCCAGCCCCTGGAGCCTCCGCAGCAGTGTTACTGCAGCTGATGAGGGACAGTGGACTTATGCAGGGAGGAGAGGAGGGGTTCCTCTGTACCCCTTTTTCACCCTCAAACTCAATAGTTTTGCTGTCTAGACCTAGCTATCCTTACACCCGAGGAATATTTAGTGTACACAACACAAACTATGGTGTGAAGGTTTGGGGTGAAGCGCAGCGGGATCCAGGTTCTAATCCTGGCTCGCACACATACTGGCTGTGTAGTCTCAGGCAAATTACTCACCATCTGTATCCGAGCCTAGTGCCTTCCGTGGAAGGGAAGGACACCTACCCCACAGGGTGGTTTGTCCTGAGGATTGAATGAGGTTTTGTGTATAAAGTTTCACACCGATGCCCGGCACCCTTCGAAGGCTCATTAGGAGGTAACTACTCTAGCTGCTATTTCTCCACTGTGGCCAAGCTCAGAATTGAGGCCTGTCCTCAAATAAGACGATTGTAGACAGATTTTGGCCTCATGCCAGCCACCTGCTAGGAAGTCCAGAAGCTGGGGCAATGTCAGCATTGGCATCCTGGTGACGCAGTTCCAGCTAGAGGACACGGGGTGGGGTGGTCTGAAAGGCCAGGGGTGTGGAGCCGAGCTGAGCGCCACCAGCAGAAAGGGCCCTCCCTCCCTGAGGCCATTCTATGACCTGTATGGATTTCCATCATGACCCATGTGACACTTCAAGGCGCTGCCTTCTCCATGGGACCATGAGCTCCTAAAGGGGAGGAGTGGAGCTGTAGTCCTCTCTGAACCCTCTGGCACGCAGTGATCAATAGATGTCTTTGACCAATAATGATCCATAGATGTTGGAAGAAAAGGCTGAACAGGCCCCACGAGAACCCAGGGGAGGAAGTGTGATCAAGAACTCAGACTTTGCAGACGTAGAGAATGGACTTGAGGGCACGGGGAGGGGGAAGGGTAAGCTGGGACAAAGTGAGAGAGTGGCGTGGAATATATACACTACCAAACGTAAAATAGATAGCTAGTGGGAAGCAGCCGCATAGCACAGGGAGATGAGCTCGGCGCTTTGTGTCCGCCTAGGGGATGGGAGGGAGACGCAAGAGGGAGGAGATGTGGGGATATAGGTATATGTATAGCTGATTCACTTTGTTATAAAGCAGAAACTAACACACCACTGTAAAGCAATTATACTCCAATAAAGATGTTAAAAAAAACCCAAAAAACTCAGACTTTGGGGGTGGCTAGGCCTGGATTTGAATTCTGTTTCTACAACTTATTAGCTAAGGGGGCCTCAGTTTCCTCATCTGTAATGTGATGATCCTAATTAGTACCTACCTCCTAGGGATGTGGGGCAGATTGAAGGAGGAAGTGCAGGTAATGTGCTTTGCGTGGTGCCTGGCACGTAGTTAGGGCACATTAGCTGCTGTTATTATCATCTGCAGCATCACCACCACTTCTGAAAGATGTCAGGAGGTGACGTTTGAATCAAGTCTTTAAAAGATTCGATGGTGAATACCACGCTGTCAAAGACACCTGGGTTCAAAGACACACAGAAGAATGAGGTGGTTTGAGAAGGGCGAGAAAGAAGACTGGCTGCAGCCTGGTGACGTATGTAGGTGAGCTGTCAGGAAGAGGTCAACGAGATGGCCCAGCCAGGCCAAGCTGGGCAGGGCTTCACGTATCCTGATAAGGAGCATAGACTTTATTCTGAGGACAAGGGAAGGGCAGAAACGGGGCAGCTGTGTAATCAGATGCATATTTCAGAAGATGAGGGTTAGCAGGGAGGAGGTGCCAAGGAGGGAAGTAGGGGCCAGTGAGAGGTGGTCAGGGAAAGAATCACTGAGACAATGACATCTGAGTAAAGATGGGAAGGAAGCAGAGGAGTGAGCCAGATGGACAGCCGTGGGGAGAACAGTCTAGGCGGAGGGAACAGCTCGTGAAAAGGCCTAGAGGTGGGAGTGTGCCGGCATGCTCTAGGAACAGGAAAGGGCCAGAATGGCTGGAGAGGAGCCAGCAAGGGGAGTCATGGGTTGGATAGGGTAGGGTCTTGAGGGTGATTGTAAAGACTTTGGATTTTACCTTGAATGAAACAGAAGCCACTGGAGGTTTAAAGCAAAAGAGTGACGTGATGTGACTTTCATTTTAACCCTTGCTGCTATATGGAGAATGGATTGTGGGCACAAGGTTGGAAGCAGGGAGACCAGTTAGGAGACCTTAGGAATAATCCAAGTCATCACAGTATTCATTCATTCACTCAACAGATTTTTATTGTGTACCTACTATGTGCCAGGGACCATTGCAGGCAGGCTCTGGGGACATGGCTGAGAACAAGACAGAGCCTCTGCTCCTTGAGACCCTCAGGGCCGTTCCCTCCTGGAGTCCAGGAATCTATTAGATGGTCCTGTACTGTGCTGTTTTGCCGGAACCCTCAGGTGCCAGGGTGGGCTTCCCATCATGTCACAGATGGGCTGCTGAGGTCTAAGGAGGGGAAGGGGCTGCAGTACAGCCAGTCGGTGGCATGGATGTGACTGGAATCCCACACCCCAGGTTCCCAGCCTACATCACATCCCCTGTACTTAAGCCACCCGAGATAACTCCTGGTTCTTAAACTCGGTGAGCACCCGACTGCCCGCCCGCACTGCTCTGAATGGCTCCAGACTTCATGGCCTCTTTCTCCACCACAGGGAGGCCCCTTCTGGCCCCTCCCCAGAACGTGACGCTGCTCTCCTGGGACTTCAGTGTGTACCTGACGTGGCTCCCAGGACCTGGCAACCCCCAGAACATGACCTATTTTGTGGCCTATCAAAGGTGGAGGGGCGCCTCCGGGCTGGTGGGATGATAGGGGGAGACCGAGGAGGTGGGCAGGGGCTGGACGGGCTTGGTTCTCTGTGTCCACGGGTGACGGCCTGCAGCAGGTATTGGGAGAGGGCGTTTGATAAAGCTCTGGAGGTGGGGATGATGCTTAATGGAGAACAGCGCCCAGGTGAAAGACCTGCCGGGGGTGGGGGAGGTCTTTGAGAAAAGTCAGAGCAGAGCTTGGATGGAGCTGTGAGGACCCAGTGAGGGAATTCTTGAGGGCCTGGATGAGGTGCTTGGCATTCCAGCAGATAAGGGAGGCAGGTGTATCTCTTGCAGAGCCGTGTTAGGCATCGCTAGATGATTACCCTTTTCCCCACGGAGCCTGCACGGAGTCTTGGAGTCCTTCTCAACTTGGCAGCCCAGGCAGCCACTGCTGATGCAGAGGAGTTTGCAGATGAAAGCTGATTTGCCATCTTTGCACATAGATGGAAATCATCTGAAGTTCTTTAGTAAGAGAGTAAGCTAATGAAAGCAGATACTCAGGAGGATTAATCTAGAATTGGTGAGAAGGAGGAAGCAGAAAGGAGAAGAAACTGCCACGTACTCAGGACCCACCCTGTGCCAGGCTGAGTGCTAGGAGCCTTGCATGAGCATTTCCCTTCTTCCTCCCAGCATCACCAGGCAGACCCTGCATTTCCCCTGTTCTAGAGGCGAGGAAACAACTCAGGTGCTGTGACCTGCCCAAGGAAGCCAGTGATGGAACCAGAAGAAAAACTCAAGTCTGTCTGACCCCAAAGCTTGTGCTCTTCCTGTTCTATTACTGTCCCTCCATCTGTAGCATCCAGATGTGAGTGATGGGGGCCTGGCTTGGGAAAGGACAGGCTGTGAGAGAGCTTTAAAAAGAAAGAATGGTATAGAACTGTATCAGGAGGCAGAAAATACCAATACCTAACATGGCCTGTGTGTTTGCTCTGTGTCTGCACTGTGTCCATACATGAAATGTATTTAATCTCACACCGCCCTACGAGGAAGGATTCAGTGACTCTGCTCTACAGTGGAGGTAACTGAAGCACTGAGAGTGTATTTTGCTCAAAGCCACACAGCTGGGCATAGCGGAGGTGGGATAAATTGATGAAAGAATTGAAAGCCTAACCTCTGGACCTATATGATATTTTCCTTTCCTTTTACGCTTTTGAAACACCTGCGAGGATTCCAAAACCATGATATTCTAATGGTATTTTTTCATTTATTAGCTGGAAGGAATTTTACAAAGAGATGCTTCCTCTCATGTAGTGTTTGATATTCAGTGGTACTATTCGTGTAGGCAAGACAGAATAAATGCTTGAATTGTTTTCCTTTAATTTACCAGTTTTCAAGATAACGAACTGGTTCCCTATCATGTCCCAAAGGTGATTGCCTTGTTTTTTTATTATCATTACGAACTCAAGTAGTTAAACATATGTGATGGTTTCAATTCGTTGCAATTTATTCTACTCATTGAAGCTTGAATGGTCTCATCTTTAGTCCATGAATGTCTCTTCAGGTTGGCTCCTGAGTCCTTTGAATTTGACCCTAGTAATTCATGATATCTTTATTGCTATCTGTTGCGAAAAGATGTTCCAGACTCACTTGCACAATTCCTGACCTAAAACCTGAAATCAGCCACGTCTCCATTTGGTAAGAAATGGTTTTAAAGAACACAGTCTGTGTAGCCGTCTGATCACTACTGAACTATTGCTCTGAGATCTTTTCAGTGAACAGAATTAGGGTGATTCACGTAATAATCCCATCCCTATCCCTGGCTTCTACTGAGGTGGCTGATTAAATCCGTGAGTTGCACCCACGATCTCCTTATCAAATGATTTTCCAGCCACCACGTTGGTGTTCTCTCCAGAACACGCTTTCTCCTTTTTTGCAATATGCATAGGCTGAGAATTTTCCAAATCTTCAATTTCTGGTTCCTTTTTGCTTAACAATTCCTTCTATCTCTCTCTCTCTCCTCTCTCATTTTACTATAAGCAGTAAGGAGAAACCAGGTCACATCTTCAACACTTTGCTTAGAAATCTCCTCAGCTAAGTATCCAAGTTCATCACTTTCCACTTCTGATTTTCCATAAAACACTAGGACGTAATTCAGTCAAGTTCTTTGCCACTTAATAACAAGGATGAATTTTCTTCCAGTTTCCAGTAAGACATTCCTCCTTTCCAACTGGGATGACCCCAGAATCACCTTTAACATCTATATTCTGATGAACAGTCTTTTCAAGGCAATTTAGGCTTTTTCTCACATGAACCTCAAAACTCTTTCAGCCTCTGTTACCCAGCTGCAAAGCTACTAACACAATTTTAGATATTGGTTACATTGGCACCTCACTTATGGTACCAAAATCTGTGTTCATTAACTAGGGCTGCCATAACAAAATATCACAGACTGGGGACTTAAACAAGAGAAGTTTTTCTCTCACAGTTCTGAAGGCTGGAAGTCCAAGATCAAGGTGTCAGCAGGTTTGCTCTCTCCTGAGGCCTCTCTCAGGAGATGGTCACCTTCTGTGTCCTCACCTGGCCTTTTCTCTGTGGGAGAACAGCCCTGGTGTCCCTTCCTCTTCTCATAAAGGCACTAGTCCTATTGGATAAGGGCCTCACCCTTAGGACCACATTTAATCTTAATTACCTCTTTAAAGGGCCCATCTCCAAATACAGTCACATGGGTGTTAGGGCTTCAACATATGAATTGGGTGGGGGATGTGTGTGCACAATTTAGTCAATAATGCTGATTAGCTGGATTTCACCAAATTTAAAATTTTGTTCTTTAAAAGAAAAAAAAAAGCCCAAAGAAAATGAAAAAGCCAGCCACTGAGAAAAATATATTCATAGTATAAACGCTGACAAAGAACTTATATCCAAAATAAAGAACTCCTACATCTCAAAAATAAGAAGACAAATCACCCCCCAAATATTTGAATAGTCACTTCACAAAAGAAGATATATAAGTGGCCAATAAGCACATGAAAAGATGTTCAACATCATTAGTCATTAGAGAAGTACAGATTAAAGCTACAAGGAAATACTACTTCACACTCACTAGAATGGTTAAAGTTAAAAGGTCTGATGACGCTAAGCATAGACAAACATGTGGAGTAACTCATGGAGATGGCCCTCCATGTTCTGGGGTTTTGCAGCCACAGATTCAACCAACCATGGATCAAAAATATTTTTTAAAAAAATCCAGGGGCTTCCCTGGTGGCGCAGTGGTTGAGAGTCCACCTGCCGATGCAGGGGACACGGGTTCGTGCCCCGGTCCGGGAAGATCCCACGTGCCGCGGAGCGGCTGGGCCCGTGAGCCATGGCCGCTGGGCCTGCGCGTCCGGAGCCTGTGCTCCGCAACGGGAGAGGCCACAACAGTGAGAGGCCCGCGTACCGCAAAAAAAAAAAAAAAAAAAAAATCCAGAAAGAAAAATAAATCCGTAAAGTGCCAAAAGCTAAACTTGAATTTGCCATACACTAGCAGCTATTTACATAGCATTTGCATTGTATTTACAACTATTTACATATCATTTACATTGTATTAAGTATCATAAGTAATCTAGAGATGATTTAAAGTACATGGGAGGATGTGCATACATTATATGCACATACGAGACCATTTTATATAAGGGACCTTAACATCCACAGGTTTCTGTATCTCCCAGGGGGCCTAGAACCAATCCCCTGTGGACACTGACTGTATATTGTTGATGGGAAATACAGTGGTACGATCACTTTGGAAGAAAGCTTGACAGTCTCTTGTAAAGTTACACATTCAGTAACCGAGTTTCCCAGATTCTACTCCTAGATCTTTATCCATGAGACATGAAAACATATGTCCAAACAAAGACTTGTATACAAACTTTCATAGCAGCTTAATTCATAATTCCCTGTTATGGACTGAATTGTGTTCCCCCCCTTAGTCACTCATATGTTAAAGCCCTAACACCCATGTGACTGTATTTGGAGATGGGGCCTTTAAAGAGGTAATTAAGATTAAATGTGGTCCTAAGGGTGAGGCCCTAATCCAATAGAACTAGTGCCTTTATGAGAAGAGGGACAGCAGGGCTGCTCACACACAGAGAAAAGGCCAGGTGAGGACACAGAGAGAAGGTAACCATCTCCTGAGAGAGGTCTCAGGAGAGAGCAAACCTGCAGACACCTTGATCTTGGACTTCCAGCCTCCAGAACTGTGAGAGAGACATTTCTGTGGTTTAAGCCCCCAAGCCTGGCATTTTGTCACTGCAGCCCTGGCAGACTAACACATCAGGTTTCTTTTCTCCCAGTGTCCTAAGAAATGTTTGCTTGACTCAAGGTCACAAAGATCCTCTTCTGTGCTTTCTTCTAGAAGTTTTCAAACTTTAGCATTTACACTTCAGTTCTCTTTTATTTTTATTTATTTATTTATTTGCGGTACGCGGGCCTCTCACTGTTGTGGCCTCTCCCGTTGCAGAGCACAGGCTCCGGACGTGCAGGCTCAGCGGCCATGGCTCACGGGCCTAGCTGCTCCACGGCATGTGGGATCTTCCCAGACCGGGGCACAAACTCGTGTCCCCTGCATCGGCAGGGGGACTCTCAACCACTGCGCCACCAGGGAAGCCCCCAGTTCTCTTTTATTTTTTGAAACTTCCTCTCTTTTCACTTTCTGTTTCTTTTAAGGCATTATCTGCTGTATTAATTTGCTCTTATTGTTCTTCTAATTTATTCTTCGTTTATGAAATGTGGTTGTTATTGTTTCTTATCTGACTCCTGTGTTCTGTTATCTCCTTTCTGAGTTTCTCTGATTCTGTTTTGTGTTGTTCTTCCATATCTTATATCATTTTAAAATGTCTTTTATAATCCATTTTGAAGTAGTAGTTTACAGTTTCAATCTGTTCATAGATATGTTCTTAGCCTGCGTTTTCTGACTCATTCAGTTGATCGCTTAGCTTATTAATTTCTATCGTTCCTTATTTTCTGTTATAAATATTTAAAGCTATATGCTTAACTACATCTCATAAATTTTTATTTGTGTTATATTTTTGATCATTCAGTTTTAGAGATTTACTAACTTCCATCATAATTCTTTCTTTGATCCATGAGTCATTTTATTTTATTTTCCAATATGTGATTTTTGAGTCTCCTGTCTTTTTGTTTGAAGTATAGTTGATTTACAATGATGTGTTAGTTTCAAGTGTACAGCACAGTGGTTCAGTTATATATATATATATTCCTTTTCAGATTCTTTTCCATTATAGGTTATTACAAGATATTGAATATAGTTCTCTATGCTATACAGTAGGACCTTACTGTTTATCTATTTTATATATGGTAGTGTGTATGTATTAATCCCAGACTCCTAATTTATCCCTCCCCAGTCCCCTTTCCCCTTTGGTAACCATAAATTTATTTTCTGTGCCTGTGAGTCTATTTCTGTTTTGTAAATAAGTTTGTATCATTTTTTTAAGATTCCACATATAAATGATATCATATGATATTTGTCTTTGTCTGACTTAATTCACTTAGTATGATAATCTCTAGGTCCATCCATGTTGCTGCAGATGGCATTATTTCATTCTTTTTTATGGCTGAGTAGTATTCCCGTATATATGTATACACACACGTACATACATACATACGATTCATCTGTTGATGGACATCAGGTTGCTTCCATGTCTTGGCTATTGTCAGTAGTTCTGCTATGAACACTGGGGTGCATGTATCTTTTCAAATTAGAGTTTTGGGCTTTTTCAGATATATGCCCAGGAGTGGGCTTACTGGATCATATGGAACTCTATTTTTAGTTTTTTAAGGAACCTCCATACTGTTCTCCATAGTGATTGTACCAATTTACATTCCTACCAACAGTATAGGAGGGTCCCCTTTTCTCCACACCCTCTCCAGCATTTATTATTTGTAGACTTTTTGATGATGGCCATTCTGACTGGTGTGAGATGATACCTTGTTGTAGTTTTGATTTGCATCTCTCAATAATTAGAGATGTTGAGCGTCTTTTCATGTGCCTGTTGACCATCTGTATGTCTTCTTTGGAGAAATGTCTATTTTGGTCTTCTGCCCATTTTTGATTGTGTCATTTGTCTTTTTGATTGAGTTGTATAAGCTGTTTGTATATTTTGGAAATTAATCCCTTGTTGGTTGCATCATTTGCAAATATTTGATCCATGAGTCATTTTAAAACATTTTAAAATATTCAAACTTCCTTTAGTTCTCTTTTTGTTAATGATTTTTAACTGGATTATTTGCAGTCAGAGGAAATAGTTTGAGAGATACCTATTCTTTGAAATTTGAGAGTTGCTTTATTTTTGTTAATATTTTTGATAATATTTTGTTTAGGGTTCGTATGTGGCTCAACCAGTTTCTTGTTTGTTCTGTGTATGTTCATTAGACGAACTTTGATAATTATGTTGTTCATTTTTTTAACATATGTACTAATAATTTTTCTTTATTCAACTGTTGATTACTGAGTGAGATATATTAAAAATTTCCCATCGTAATTGTGGATTTTCTTTTTCTTCCTGTAGTTTTATCTATTTGTGCTGAATATAGTTTGAAGCTATTTAATAGGCACATATAAGTTAGAATTTGTATATCTTCCTGGCAAGTGGAATCATTCACTACTGTGTAGTGGTCCTTTTCACCTTTACTAACGCTTTGGACTTTGAAGTTTCTGTTTTGTCTCATATTAATATGCCTACACCAGTTCCTTTTTTCGTTGATGTTTACCTAGTATAACTTCACCAAAAAACGAAACAGGGGAATTCTTCCCCCAGATCTGTTCTCTTTGCCTACCTGTATCTCAGCCTTTTCTGGTCACCTGTTGCTCAGTCTCCAAACCCAGGAAGAGTCCTCAATTCTCCTTTCCCTCACATTCCACATCCAATCCATGAGCAAGTCTCATCGGCTTTACCTCCAAAACGCATCCTACATCCAACCTTTTCTTGCCATCTCACCCATCATTCTCTCTTGGACCACTGCTGCAGCCTCCTAGCTAGTTTATCAGAGTGATATTTTAAAAACATAAATTAGATGACCTCAGTTCCTCTCTTCAGAACCTTCTGATAGCTTCCTCTGACACTTGGAATAAAATCCGAGCCCCTTGCCAAGATGGCAAGACCCTGCCTGCTCTGCCCACCCCCCTCCACCCACGTCCAGTCTGTCCGCCCTCTCCCGGCCTTGTCCACTGGGCTTTGGCTGCCCTGGCCTTGTTTTTGTCTGGACAGATCAAGTCCCTTCCCGTTGCAAGGCTTTTGCTTTTGCGTTTCCTTCCTCCAGGCCTTCTCTTGGCTCCCTTCTCAGCATCCCGGCCTCAGCTTCAGCACTGTCTTCCTGGCCTTTCCTGAGCCGCCTTCAGAGAGCAGTCACCCCCGCACTACCCTATGACCACTGCATTTACCAGCTCCTGGATTTCTCTTGTTGATGTGATGGTCTCTCATCCCCTCCCTCCACAGTGTAAGTTCCTGAGAGCAGGACCTATCTGTCATGAATTGCCGATTGCCCAAGAATAATGTCCAGCACGCAGGTCCCTCCTTTGGACCTCAGCGTTCTCAGGAGGTCATAGTCATGGACCTGTGTGTTCTCCTCTGACATCCGCATAGCGCCTGGCACCGGGCCTGGTACACGGCAGGGGGTCCATAAATGCCTGAATGAATAAACGCGGGGAAAATGGTTACTAGCACGACGACCCTGTGGGGGAGCCATGACAGATGGGGACACTGAGGCTTAGGGACAGTGACCTGCGTTAAGGTCCCAGAGCTAGTGAGGGGCAGAGCCAGGGTTCCCCCCCTTGTCTATCATTCCAGAGCCCAAGCTCTTGACTAGACTGTTCTCATTCTGTCTCAGCCGATGGCTGGCTGGCTGGACAGATGGATGGATGGATGATCAGGTGGGATGGAGGGACGAGTGATCGCATGTTCTCTAAGTTTTCTCACCCCCAAGAGGCTGAATCCATGACCCACACCCTCCTGTCTCCTCCCTCAGCTCTGCAACCCCCAAACAGTGGCGGAGAGTAAAAATGTGTGCAGGAACCAAAGAGCTACAGTGTTCTCTGATGTGCCTGGAGAAACAAGACCTGTGCAATAAGTTCAAGGGGCGTGTGCGAGCGGTTTCTCCCAGAGCCAGGTCACCCTGGGTGGAGTCCAAGTCCATGGATTACTTTTTTGAAGGTAAGTGAAGGACCTGTGGGAGGCCGTCTGCTCAGGAGCCTGGCTCAGAGGCACTGCTATCCTGGCCATCTGTCTCCCACTTCCCCAAAGCAGTGGGCAGCTCTCTGGGGCCACCTGCCACGGGCCCTGGCCCATGTCCAAGTAGCCTGACTTCGTGGCAGGGAGTTAGGGGAGTTCACCAGCCCCAGCAGTTCAGTTTGTACCTCCTCCTAATGAGGTTCATGATCTTCTTTTGAGCACAACCTTGGTCATGAACTACACAAGGCACTTTATATATTTATTCCTACTTTTTTAATGTTCAATCTCTCTCTTTAAGAAACAATTTTTTAAAATTCTGGTTGCAATAGTAATTTCTGTACACGGTAGAAATTTGGGGGGGAAAGGAGATGAAAATAGAGAGGAAAACATTCCCCATGCTTACAGCCTTCATAAATCACCAGTGTTAACGTTGAGTGAGGAGAGTGCTTTTCTTCCCCCAATGTATTTTATTTCTAATCCTCATAACAGACCTGTGGGGTTCATTTTCATCACCCCATTTTTTAAAAATAAATAAAGCAAGACTCACAGAAGTTAAGGAACTTGCCAGCTAGTAAGTGATGGACACGGGATGTGAAATGGCTCTTTCTGATCTGGGACAAGGTGCTCGATCAGGTCAGGAGTAAGGAGGGGAGGATAAATACTCAGACAATAGCCTCATGGAGCTGAGATCTGTAACTTATCACCCAGGCTTCTCAAAATGTTTGAGGACAAAATAGGGCTTGAAGGGGGATGAGGAAGGGATTTAATGAAGGATGGCAGGAGAAAATGGCAGAGAAGGAAGAAGAGATGATTTGGATGGGAGGAAGCTGGCTGGTTGGATGGACGAAAGGAGGAAAAGGATGGATGGGTAAGAAGAAAAGAAGTGTGGAGAGGATGGGGAAGAAGTGACGGATGAGTGGGAAGGAGGAGGCTAGATGGATGAGTAAATGCTTACCATGAAGAAGCCAGTATGGATGGAGAAGTGGAGGATAGGAACGAAAGGCAGACAGATGGATCAGTGGGTAGTGAGTACAGAAGGAAGCTGGCTGCCTGGGAAGGGAAGGAAGGGTAAAAGGGAAGGAGAGGCAAAGGAGAAAGGAAAAACAGGAAGGAAAGATGTATGGAAAGAAAAGAATGGATGGATAGGAAGGATGGAGGAGTAGAAAAGTAGGCTGATTGGCTAGATACAAGGAAGGAAGAAAGTATAAATGAACAGGAAGACAGGGTGGATAGGAAGGAAGAAATGTCAATTGGAAAGAAAGGAAGACAGGATGCTTAGGAAGAAGGAAGGATGGTTGAGAAGGACGCGTGGATGGGAAGGAAAAGAAGCATAGTTGGGAAGGATGGATAGAAAGGAAAAGAAAGATGGGAAGGCAGGCAGAAAGGCTGTCTGGCTAGAAGAATGATGGATGAACCACTGCAGAGGCTGGATGAATAGGAATAAGAATTAGAACAACAGAGGGAAAGATGCAGAAAGGAGGCTACTTTTTTTTGCCTCCTCCCCCCTGAAGAATATTCTGATTCTCCTGCAACACACCTCAAGCTTGAGTGACCCTTCCTTCCTATTTCTGCCCTCAGCTGTGGTGACCCTGGTCACTCTCACTCTTGAGTTTTGGTAGTTTATGTATTTCATTTCCCCCTAAATTCTTCCAACTCCTTGAGGTCAAGATTTATGGAGGCCTCATCTCCCCACTCCCCTCAGCTCCCTGCCCAGGGCTTAATACATATCAGTGTCCCGTGGATATTTCCTGAACACATAAGTAGTGGCACCTTGTGGAAGCCACACATTTTCCCTGAGCACAAACACAGGACAGGGATGACCAGTGTGGCCAGAGCTCCTGCTGGCTGGTACTCAGGGAGGGCTGCATGGAAGAAGTGGCATTTCAGCTGGATCTTGAACAATGGTGTATTAATTTTCTCTTGCCACTTTATTTCAACTCACTGCCCCCACCATCTTCAAACCATCAGTCAAACCTAGATGACCTTGAACAGACTGTCATTAGAAATGGACATTAAAGACTCTGCCAGTGAGAGCTCAGAAGCAAGCGAGGAGCATCATAGAGAAAATCTAAATCTCCTTCAAGAGTTCTTAAATCATCACGAACAGACTGTTAGTAGAAGTCTGGATGCTAAAAGCACTGCCTCACAGAAGGAAGTGAGGAATATGTTATTGAAAATTTCAGGAAGGGGGAATGCCTCTTATATACTGGCAAAAAGATTAGCAAAATTGTGTCCTGTCGGTATGTGGAAAGCAGAACTTGTAAATGATGAATCTGGACATTTATCAAGGAGATTTGATAAATGTTGTGTTGAAGGCATGGCCTGGTTTATTCCTGGTAATCATAGCAAAATGCAAGGAGGAGAGAGAGAAATTGAGGAAAGAGCATAAATGAAAAGGAACCAGGACTTGAAGATTTGGGAAATTCTTAACCTATACAGATGGCAAAAGATACTAAAGAAATTGCTTCCAAGAGTGTGACATAGAGAAACAGCCAAGTGTGCGGCTGTGCGATCATTTCCTAAAACCTCAGAAAGATCAAAGTGTTTAATCAAGAAAAAGACTCTTTGAAGAGATTTAAGGGTCTGACACACAGTTCAGTTCCCCTCAGTCAAATCAAAGGGCCTCTAGAAAGCTGAAGTGTTATCCCTCAGCCAGCTCCACTAAAGCCAAAAATAGAGAAGGGCTTATCTCAAAAAGATTTGTGGAACTGACTTCTGTCTAATGGAGTGGGTCCCCATGACATCCACAGGAGACCCATAAAATTCTTGAGAATTTTATATCAGCAGAAACACTGCCAGCTTGAACGGAAAGGGACAGAGAGGACAAGAAAAGAAAGAAGGCTACTGGTCCCCCAATTTCTACTGGAAGGAAGCAGACTGGTAAAACTACTTAGCTGCAAATACCTGCTACCTTTCATGAAAAGGAAGGATGATTCAGAGGGTGGAACCAAGAGCCCAGAGAGCAGTGCTGAAAGCCAAGGAGAAGTAGTTCCCAAGCCTTAAAACCTAGTACAGTTTGTGTAGCTGGATTTCAAAACTGCTTCAGCCCAGTGACTCCTTTTTACCTCCTATTTCTCCCTGTTTGAACCAAAATGTCTATAACTATTATCCAGTGCCTATCCTACCACCTTATATCGGGAGCAGATAACTTGTACTTTATTTTCACTGGTCCACAAATGGACAGGAATTGTGTCCCAGGAGTTGTACTGAATGGATTGTACCCAAAGTCTCACCTGAACCTGATTTAGATACTTTAGATGATGAGATTTTAGAACTTGAGTTGATGCTGTAATGGGATGAGACCCTGGGGTACCTTGGGATGGGGAGAATGTATGTTGCATTGGAGAGGGACATGATTTTCAAGGAGTCAGAGGGAGGACCATGATAGACATAATGACTCCCCCAAAGATATTCATGCTCTAATCCCTGAACTTCTGAATATGTTAGATGTTACTATTAAATGGCAAAAGGGATTTTAATTAAGTTTATGGGTGTTAAAGTAGTGAGATTATCTTGGATTATCCAAATGGGCTCAATCTAATCCCATGAACTCTTAAAAGCAGAGAACTTTCTCCAGCTGGAGGCAGAAGAGGTGTAGAAGAAGGGAAAATCAGAGAGAGTTGAGGTGTGAGAAGGATTCAACATGGTGTTTCTGCTTTGAAGATGAAGGGGCAACGTGGTTAGAAATGCAGGTGGCAGGACTTCCCTGGCAGTCCAATAAAGACTCTGTGCTTCAACTGCAGGGGGTTCGGGTTCAATCCCTGGTCAGGGAACTAAGATCCCACATGCTGTGCAGCGCGGCCAAAATTTAAAAAAAAAAAAAAAATGCAGGTGCCCTCAGGAGCTGAGAGAGGGTCCCAGCTAACAACAGCATAGAAATAAACCTCAGCCTCACAACCACAAGGAACTGAATTCTGCTGACAGCATGAATGAGCATGGAAGTGAATTCTCCCCCAAAATTCCAGATAAGAGCCCAGGCCATCTGACATCTTGATTTCCACCCAGAGTTGAGGACCCCATCAAGCCCACCCAGACTCTGACCTACAGAACTGAGAGATAATAAATCTGTGTTGATTTAAGCCACTAAGTTCATGGTCATATGTTATGGCAGCAGCAAAAACTAATACAAATGCACAGGATGCGACAGACCAGTGACATGTGAAGGGCACCCAAGTGGAAGGGATGACATGAGTAAAGGGAGGTTAACTGTTTCTGGGCTGGGTGAGGAACAGGCCTGCCTGGAGGCTGGGGGATGGATGCCCTGTGGCCCCCAGAAGGTCCTGATGGGTCCTGTTCTGTTTCTGCCAGTGGAGCCAGCCCCACCTGTCCTGGTATTCACCCGGACAGACGAGATCCTGAGTGTCAATGCCACGTACCAGCTGCCCCACTGCATGCCCCAACCAGATCTGAGCTATGAGGTGTATTTCTGGAAAGAGGGGACCGGGAATGAGGTGAGAAACCCCTTTCATGCCCCCAGGCTGGGTCCCCTTCCTCATTCTCCCACCAAACCCCAGTGCTCTTCACCCTCCAAGCCCTGAAAGCCTCCTCCAGGAAGCCTTCCCTGCATACCCCTCACTCCTGGCAGTCACCCCTTGACTCTGCACAGTGTGAGTGGCTGTGGCCCACCTCTGCCCCCCTCCCCCTAAGAGGCCAAGTTCAGGACATCCTTCCCCTGCACATTACAGGTAATAAACAGCAGTTTTCTACCTAATTTTTTTTTAATTATGAAACCTTTTTTTTTTTTTAAATCTGACTGAAGTATGACAGGCTCCAAGAACCTACTTAGCCTACTTGTTAAGCCACCAGATTCATTAGAAAAAAAACCTAGAAAATACAGATAAATTCTAGGAAGAAAACCAACAGTACACAGAGATGATCGCAAATAACTATGTGGTATATATCCAATTTCAGACTTGTTTCTGTGTATGCGTGTGCATATGTCTGTATATATTTATTTATGGCAGGGGTTGGCAAACTTTTTCTGTAATTGGCCAGATAGTAAATACTTTTGGCTTTGCAGGCCTTATCGTCTGTCACCTCTATTCAACTCCATCTGTAACACAAAAGGAGCCATAAGTAAATAGGTACATGAACAGGCATAGCTGTGTTCCAGGAAAACTCTATTTAAAACAAAAGATGGGGGCTTCCCTGGTGGCGCAGTGGTTGGGAGTCCGCCTGCCGGTGCAGGGGACACGGGTTCGTGCCCCGGTCCGGGAAGATCCCACATGCCGCGGAGTGGCTGAGCCCGTGAGCCATGGCTGCTGAGCCTGCGCGTCCGGAGCCTGTGCTGCGCGACGGGAGAGGCCGCGGCGGTGAGAGGCCCGCGTACCACAAAAAAAAAAAAAAAAAGATGGGGCTGTAGTCTACGGACCCCCATTCTTGTCCATTCTGTCTTTTACCGAACCAACGCTCCCACTCCTAACCTCCTGCACACTCTGGATCCCAGAGACACATTGATAGATCTTCATCCGATGTGGTCCTCACCTTCAAGAACCTCACAGATATTCTCAACCAGCACTGTCCAGTAGAAACATAATGCAAGCCACATCGTGTCATTTAAGCGTTCCACATTAAATTAAGTAAAAAGAAACAAGTGAATTTATTTTCATAGTAGGTTTTATTTCATCCAATAGAATGTTATCTTCTCAACATGTAGTTAATATAAAAATTACTGAGATGTTTTATGTTCTTTTTTCGTGAAAGCCAGTGTGTATTTTACACTTAGAGCACATCTCGGTTGGTACCAGCCACACTTCAAGGGCTCAAGCGCCACCTGTGGCCAGTGGCTACTGTGTTAGACAGGCAGCCCTAGAGTTTTCTGTGTCTGTAATGGCTGAGTGACCACCGCCCCCGCCCTAATTGATTGACACGCCCTGAGGGCAGGAAGGCTGAGGCATCTGTCCCTGAAAGTGAGGGCCTGTGGGCCCTGGTGGGGTGTGCATGGGAGTGACCCTGAGTGGCAGGGCTGCTTTTGAACCCAGACCATCTCTACCTCGAAACTCCATGGAAGAGAAACCAGAGAGTGTGGGGACGTGCTCCCTGAATGCTTAAGCCTTAATGCAAGAAAAGGTGTAGGAGTCACCGCTGTGTCCTGCCAACCCCACCCTGTTCTGGCTGCATGGAGCCAGCGCCCCCCAGCAGGTCCACCCGCCTCTGCTTCTCTCTCCAAACAGGCCAGTTTTCCAGCCACTCCCCATGGCCAGCCAGTCCAGATTTCTCTCCAACCAGACACCAGCGGACACCACTGCCTCAGCGCCAGAACTATATACACCTTTGGCTCCCCTAAATACAGCAAGTTCTCTGAGCCCACCTGCTTCTTCCTGGAGGCCCCAGGTGTGTGCAAAGTGGTACAGAAGTGGGAACTTTTCCGCTAGGCGTTAGGATCTTCATAATATGGTGGTTAAGAGCACAAGTCTAGAGACAGACTCACCTCGATTAAAATCCCAGCTCCACCCCACTCACTGTATCTTTGGGCAGCTTACATAACCTCTCTGAACACTGCTTTCCACACCCTGTAGGACGGGTTTACTCTGATGAGGATTAAATAGGATAATGTACGTGAAGCCCACGGCACAGATGCCATTGATAGACAGGAGCCCCTGCTTCTCTAGTTGTTATTATGTTTTTCTTCCTAGGATCCAACTGGGCACTCCTGGTACTGCTACCCCTTCTGCTGCCACTGTTGTTGGTCGTTGCCACGGGGCCTGTGATCTGGAAGAGCTTCAGGGGGAACCCCTGGTTTCATCAGGCAAAGATGCCACAGGCCCTGGTATGGCAAATCTGGGGGTGTGCGACAGAGAGGGAGCGTTGTCGAAGAGCAAGGAAGTGGAGCTAGACTTAGAGATAGTTCAGCTAGAATATCAAGATGGCCCAGACTGCGAAACATCTATCTTCCTGTCTAAATTTTCACCATTAGTAATTCATTCCTTTGGCACTAAATTAAAATAGCAAATATGCTTCAGGAGAGATGCCCAGAGGGGAGGCGGGAGGGTGGCACCTAAAGGGGACATCTTAAAAGGGTCCCAGCACTTCATTCACAATCTAACCAAGGGTCAGTCTTGCCCAGGCAGACGCTGGAATTTCCCCACCTGTCTGCCAGCTCGCTTGCTTAGAACCTGGGGCCAGCTGGGACAGGGGAAACCTGGAGAGGTCAGACTTGTTCAGATGAAGGCCTGGAAAGTGAGGCTGTGGTAGATGAGGCTCAGTGGGCACTCGGGTCCGGTGGGGGCTTTGAGGATGGATTCTGAGAGTCCCTGCCACACGGGAGTGTTTCAACGTTCCTGGATAGGGGACCTGCAGGGAATTCCCACTAACTGAAGGACAACCTCTGTGTTAGATGGGTCTGCACCTTGCCCTATCCCTCTGCCTTCCCATTATGTGGTAAGTTACCCGCTCCACCTCCTGCAGCTGGCACCTGAAACCTGGAGGCTTTCTCTGGCCTCCGGTGTCCGCTCTGCCCGTGCACATCACCAGCTGCATGTGGCAGAGAATTCACACCGCCACCACCCCTCCATGCCTCACCCGATGGTGCTCTGAGGCCTATGTCCCCGGCGGGGCTAAGTTCCAGCTGCCCTCGGGGTAACTTGCCTGATAACACCCCGCTATCGGCTGCTAGGCCTTGCTGACGCTTCCTGGGATCACTTCCCAAAGAAACTACTTACGTTTGAATCCTTGTCTCAGAGTCTATTTCCAGGGGAACCCAAATTAGAACAGTCACTCTTCCAGAAAGGCTGAATCTTCTGTTCTTCTCCCCCTTCCCCCAATCAGGACCTCTCTGGACACAGACACCCCGGGGCAACCTTTCAACCCAGTGGCCCAGAGTGCCTGCATGTCTTGATCCTCTGTCCCCAAAAGGAACGGACCAGAAGGGTCAGGCTGACCCCTAGAGTCAGGGCCCCAGCCACCGTCCAGGCAGGATCAGAGGACAGTGCTGAGGAGGAGGAGGCCGACGAGGAGAGCTCGGACGATGGTGTCAGCTTCCAGCCCTACACCGAACCACCCCCCTTCCTGGGGCAGGAACACCAGAGCCCGGGGCAGGCGGAGGCAGGAGGGCCTTGGACTCCTCTGGTCCGGGTCGAAGGCTCCTCTGCTTGCGATTCTTCAGACAGAAGCTGGGCCAGTACTGCGGGCTCCTCCACCTGGGACGAGGCTGGATCATCTGGCTACTTGGCCAAGAAGAGGCCAGGCCGAGGACCGGGTGGGAAGGAGCTCCAGAAGCCTCTCCCACCACCCGAATTCTCCGAGGACTCGAGTTCCCTGGAAGAGCCCCCAGAAGACAACCCGTCCTCCTGGGTCAGCTGGGGCTTGCCGTCCCCAGGGCTGATTCTGGTTCCCAGGGAGCCCCCAGTTTCTCTTCAGACACTGACCTTCTGCTGGGACAGCAGCCCCGAGGAAGAAGAAGAGGGTGGGGGGGAATCAGAAAGTGAGGACAGCAGTGACGGCAGCTGCGGGGCTAAGAGCCTCCAGAGGATCGAGGTCAGAGGTAGGACACTGGGGCACTACTTGGCCAGGTGAGCTGAGGTCAGAGGTAGGACACTGGGGCACTACTTGGCCAGGTGAGCTGTCCCTCCCAGTCTGGTGCTCCTGAGCTTTCTGGGGACCCAGCATGCCACCAAGACTTGAAATCCTGAGAGCATCATCGCCGGGGCAGCAGCGGGTTCTTACGGCACCTCGGGGAACCCGGCTAGAGGTGTCCGCCAGGTTGAGCAGTCAGAAGCCACCCCGTCCTATGACCTGCGAGCTTTGGGCCGAGAGCCAAGAGGGGTGGAGACAGGGATGGGCGGAGGTCAGAGGTTGGTTGGGTGTCAGACCACACCACTGTCCCTGGGGTGACAGGCCAGTTGGAAAAGTCATCCCTGCACAACATGAAACAGGCGAGGTCAGGTCACAGGGGACATTGAAGGCTGACGGCACAAGGGCTCATCTGGATTTGGAGAGGGAAGAAATCCGGAGGCACACCAAGTGTAGCAGGACTCAACGCCTCTCTCCAGCACCCGCTGGGCTCCCTCCTCCCCGAGGCTCGACATCCTGATTTATGGGTCCCCTAGGGTGGGCCCCAGTGAAGAAAAATCCAGTTGGCTGAGGGTGTTGGAGAGGAAGAGGAAAGGCATGTCCTTCAAATCCCAGTCTCTGGGTCAGGCATTGCACTGTTTCCATTATCAAAGAGGCCTGGGTCCAAATCCCAGCTCTGCCATTTCCCAGTTGTGTGGCCTTAGGGGAGATACCTTCCTTCTCTGTACCCGAGTCTCCTTTCTACAGCTACCACCTGGGGCACGGTGAGGGTTCCGACAGAGACGTGTGATGCCTGCCACACCATTGGCACTCACCACGTGGTGGCTGGTAGGATTCTCCATCCACCCAGGCTCTGAGGGGACCGCTGGGCATCTCCCACCTGTGACCCTAAACTCAGAGTGACTGGAGTTCCCACCTTTAGTCTTTCTCCTGCCTCCTGCCCTCACTGACCCCTGCCTCCTGGTCAGGAAACAGTTCTCAGAAGCTGGAGCCCAGCCAAGGGTCCCTCTCCCTTTTCCCAGCAAAGAAAATACCAAATGGCCCACCTTCTAGGGGGTCTGATTAATTGGTGGTGGGGTAGCAACCCAGCAGGGAGTTGGACCCCTGGGCCCGTGATCCCCAACTTAGCACTTCAGACCCTTTAGGTGACCATTGTGGTTGTAAAGACATCCCATTTCCTCTTCCAGTTTTGAGAAACCACTGTCTTCTGGAAACAGGTGACTGTCCTTACCTGAGGGTAATGATGGATGTTCTCAAACGACCGCTTTATTAACCTACACCCACCAGTATATGGACGAGCAGAGCTGAGTCTTCACCCATTAGACCAAGGTTTTGTCAGTTTTGTGGCCCTGCAGGGACCACAGGAATCAGAACAATCCTTGGCTCTGCCGTTTCACCCGCCAGGACTTAAGTTCCTCCATTTGTGTAAAAAGCATCTTCATAAGCATTTTATCCACGGGGCTGTGTTGTTTTGAAGCCAACGCAAGGGTAGAACATTAATGGAAGATCTGGAAAAGCTTCTCGAAGGCATCTGGTCCAGGGGTTCTCAAATTGTGTTCCCAAAAGGCCTTGGGCTTCACAGGAGGCGTCTCAATCTCAGGGGGAGCCGTGGGCTGTAGGATCCCCGCAACGCAACCAGAGCAGCCTCCCTGGGCCCTGATTTTCTCCAGTGGCCCTCTACGTAAGATTGTGCTTAGGAGTTTCAACTGCTAAAGAAAACGTTAGCAAACCCCTTTTTAAATTGAACACCTGTCTTTTGTTTCAAACGAGGAAGCTAAAATGTTGACTTACTGTGTACGTCTCTGAGGGTGAGAATGTCGGTCTCTGGCCAGCTGGGCCAAGCCCCGTCCCCTTGGCCATGTAAACAGTACTGAGGTCTCGGCAAGGGTTTCCAAGGGGCACGAGGCCGGCAGGAGGCCTTCACCACTGCTGGGACTCACACACATACATGCATTTCTGCAGGGGTTTCCCTGCAATGAGGCTTGTCTACGTCCATGATTGAGCACAGAAGAGGAAGAACAAACTGGAACCATGGAGCTGGGGAAGGCTGTGGCTCACGGCCAGTTCCTAGGAGAACACCCAGACCAAGCCCAGTGTCCTTTCTGGAACCAGCCGAGCTGCTTCATGGAAGTAAATTCCAAATAACTAAAAGCTATCCTCACTATTGTCTTAGGCTTGTGTGAAGAAACCGCTTTCTCTGTTCTGAAAGCTTGTGTGTTTTTTAAGCATTTTTTTAAAGTTTAATTTCTGACAGACGCTGAGCTTTCTATTAATTCTAAACTCCAGCTCCTTTATGGTCATTAAGTCATAAACAAAAAACTGGGCAGCTTTAGGAAAGAGCATGCTATTCAATATTATCATTTGTCAGGTGTGCTCAGCACTGAACTGTTTACAAAGCCCTTTCGTGTCCCCAGCAGGCAGGAACTGCATAGTGGGAACTCCAGGGCCACGCATGAAAGATGTCAGGGGCAGAGCGGGTGATGCCCGGGTGAAAGCAACATTCCCATTCTTTAGGGTAGTGAGGAGATTATATATTGTTCTAAGATATTTGTAGTTATTTCTAATTTTATTTTATGTTTATGTCATATTTAGATAATTTCCTAATGTTTGTTGGGGCCTACCCTAAACTGTTTTAAATAAAGAGCTCTATTTTTAGAGAAAAGGGCAAAATTGAATGGAAAAGCGTGTGCTCTCATTTCTCAAAGTTTCCTCACCACTCTTCTCGCCGTTAAGACTACAGGGTCTTGGGTTGGGTGCCCAGCAGCAGACCCAGAGGCGAAGATTGGGGGGTATAAAGCAGTGTGGCGATTCCAGAAAGCATCAATAAGGGAGTGGGAAGAGAGGGAGGGGAGGTAGCCAGTCCAGATGCATAATCAAACAGGTCATGGCTCTGGGCAACTAGGGTTCAGTCCTCCTAGGGAGCTTTGGGAGTTCAGTGTTGGACCCTCCAGATTTGTTCCCCTGCCAGGGACAGGAGCTGGGAGGCTTATCCACCAACTCCCATCAGTCCTGTGTAGAGAGCCACTCCCTCCCAGGGAGCTGCAGGTACTTGCAGTTGGAATCCATCAAGCTGAGGACATGAGAAGGGTGCTACAACGAAGCCAGAGGTGTACCTACCACCTGGCAGCTCACCCTATTGCAACAATGGTCCATGGAAGGATACAGAAAATCCTATGTGGCAGCCTTGCAACCCAAACTCATTCCAGTAGATCTCTACTGGGGAGGGTCTCCCAGGTCCCACCAATTCTCCCACAAGGTAACAGCTGAAGACCTAAAAAAAATAAAACAGCCTGTTATTTTACCAGCAAAACGGGTTTATTCAGGAACAGCAAAGAATTGCAATTTGGGACACGCAATCTATGGTGAACCACATGCAAGTCCAGAGAACAAGGAGAGGAATGTTCCTTTATAGGGGAAAAGAGGTTAGTTGGGAGGGGCCATTATAAACACAGAGTCTATTGGAGGAAACTGGGAGTTTGAAGTGTACTGCATTTCATTGGCTGAGTTACTACAGTCTCTTATTGGCTAGGCTGTTGCCAGGCAAAGAGAAATTCCTCCTCCTGCTGGGTAGTAAAATAGTAACCCTCCTCCTGTTGGAGATGCAAAGGTATGTCTCTTTCTGTTGAGTCTGCAGTTGACAGCGAGAGCTTGAGAGTTCTCCCTTCAGTCCTCCCAACTCCATCTTAAATGAGGTTTCTGTTCATTTTCACACTGCCCAGAACTGTGCTTGCGGACTGTCATCATTTACTAATGCCAGGGCAGGCTCTAGACCCAAGATGAGCTAATCCAACAAGTCCCTTTCCCTGGCATTCAGATGTCTTCTTGGCTGGCTTGGCCTGGAACAATTAAGTTCCAACCGGCTCTGACACTATTTCCCACTCCAAAGAACAGGAAAGCTCAGGGTACAAAGACGACAATGGGACCTCCACATGAGCCTCCAGGATGAGAAATGGACTGGATCCAGTCCATTCCTGAGGCCCAGCTGCAGCCCTGTCCTCGGCTTCCCTGCATCCTAGTTTTTTGTATTTTGGTTTTTTTGTTTGTTTGTTTGTTTTGGCGGTACGCGGGCCTCTCACTGTTGTGGCCTCTCCCGTTGCGGACCACAGGCTCCGGAAGCGCAGGCTCAGCGGCCATGGCTCACGGGCCCAGCCGCTCCGCGGCATGTGGGATCTTCCTGGACCGGGGCACGAACCCGTGTCCCCTGCATCGGCAGGTGGACTCTCAACCACTGCGCCAGCAGGGAAGCCCCCTGCATCCTAGTTTTAAGCCAACTTTCAGAGCCTTCTATTACTCATAACCAAATATCCTTGCCAATTCACATTTCATGCATATTGCGGCTTGTAGTCAGGTTGGGGCATCTGCCCCCTTGAATGGGTGTGCAGTAGGTCCTTTCCAGAAACCAGGGCAGAACTTCCTCTCCAGGTGATCCCCAAGGGCCTCCACCCTGCCCGCCTCACCTTTTGAGCTCCTCTTTGCCTGTTTGCTGCCACCTTCTGGACAGTGGTGGGATGGCAGGGCTGCCAATTGCACAGGTTCTTACAAGCACGGTGCTCGGAGCCGCTGAGAATGGGCAGCGTTGGGGTAATGGATGCTACATCCTGAGAACTCCTTTAGGGAAGGGACTGTTTTCTTCCCGGTGCCAGCATCTGGCACAGGGTGGAAACTTGATATTAAATAAGTGAACGAAGGAATGAATGAGTGAACTGGTATATGAATTGGAGTCAGTAAGGGGCTGGCTGTGGCTGACTTACATATAAAGCAGCCAGAGACCTTGCATTAGATTCTATCCCAGATCCCAGATCCTGTCACATGTGGATGACTGTCCTCCCTCAACCCAGCGTCTGCTCCAAGGGGGTATCAGTGCTGTTCAGTGAGTGAAATGGTGAGGGAGGGGGCAGAAGTGGGAGACTCATTCCTGTGTGCACAAAATTAGGCTAAAGCGATGGGAGTTTGAGTGGGTTAAAAAAAACACTAGAAGTTATACTTTATCTAAATGAGTGAGTCAGTTCCATGAATCAATTACTCAAGAGATACTGGTTGGCGCCAGGACCCATTCCAGCCCAGGGTACCCCACCCCTTGGCTTATGATGATATAGGATGCAGGCGTGTGACTGCAATTTATAAATTATCAACAGTCTGTTTTTCCCCTTACTGCCTCTTTAAGTGGGTTAGGAGAAGAAGGTGGGGATCCCAAGGCAAGAATACCTCAGAGTACACTCTCCTGGTGGGAAAAACCATCAGCAAGGGGTGGGAGGCCCCTCTCCAGGAGCCGATCCCTCCAGGGTGAGTCCCATCCATTCTTGGGTGCTACTAGACACATCCCACCCCACTCCAAGCCTTGGCTTCTCTGGACACTAAATGGATGTCATGGAAGCCAGATTCCAACAGGGGCTCAGAATCCCCCACTCCAAATCCCATCTTTGAGTTCCAGGCCCTTTCATGGGACATGCCTCCTCTAAATAGCTCTAATCCAGCCTCAAAGCCTAAACTGCAGGATGCAATGCCCTTACTTCCCCCATCCTTGGAATTTGGCCTCAGAAACTACCACCAACTCAAACTTCTAAGGAGACATTTATGACCATAAATGAGGTTATCTAGGGAACATCTACCACTGGTCACAGTTTCTCACTGAATACCCCCCACAACCAAGAGCAGCCTATCCTAAAGGCAGCCACACCTTCGTAGGGAGAGCTATTTCCTTAAATCAAAAGAAATTTGTGGGACTTCCCTGGCGGTCAAGTGGTTAAGACTTCACCTTCCAATGCAGGGGGTGCGGGTTTGATCCTTGGTCAGGGAGTTAGGTTCCCACATGCCTTGCAGCCAAAAAACCAAATCATAAAACAGAACCTGTATTGTAACAAATTCAATAAAGACTTTAAAAATGGTCCACATCAAAAAATCTTTGAAAAAAAGAAAAGAAATTTGCCTCCTTAATATGTCCTCTTACTACCCACCCTGGTTTTCCTGTTTAGGGGTAGCTACACAAAAATGGGCTCGACCCTTCTCCATGCGGCAGCCCCTCCGATACTTGCAGATGGTGCTGGCGCCTCACATCGCCCCCACCCAAGTCTCTTCTTTCCAGTCATAAATGTGAGCATAACTGAAGAAAAATATTGGACGATGCCAAGTGCACAGCAGACCAGAGCTCTAGAAGGATTTTTTAAATATTTTTTATATTGGGATATAGTTAATTTACAATGCTGTGTTATTTTCAGGTGTACAGCAAACTGATTTAGCTATACACATACATATATCTATTCTTTTTCAGATTCCCCTCCCATACAGGTCACTACGGAGTATTGAATAGCATTCCCTGTGCTATACAGTAGGTCCCTGGTGATCATCTATTTTATATATAGTAGGGTGTATATGCCAGTCCCAACCTCCTAATCTATCCCTACCCCAACCTTTCCCCTTTTGTAACCATAAGTTTGTTTTCGAAGTCTGTGAGTCTGTTTTGTAAATAACATTATTTTTTTAGATTCCACATATAAGTGATATCATATATTTGTCTTTGTCTGTCTGACTTACTTCACTTAGTATGATGATGTCTAGATCCATCCGTGTTGCTGCAAATGGCATTATTTCATTCATTTTTATAGCTGAGTAATATTCCATTGTATATATATACCACATCTTCTAGAAGGATATTTTGAGTGAATCTGTGGTGGGCTGGAGTTGTCACGAGCATCTTGCAGGAGGAGAAATCATCCCAGCTGGCTTTGAAGAAGAGGGACTCTGGCTGAGGGAGAAGAAATGGCGTCCCCAGAGACGGGTCCAGCCCAGATAAAGGCACTCCTTCAGTCTACTTGTCTTGTGTAGTCACCTTACTATTCCTTAGTATAAAATAATACATTTCCTGTAAGAACTTTAGAAAATGCAGATGAGCAAAGGAAGGAAAATAAAAATACCTTTAATTCTACTACCACCCAGAGATAATTCCATGAATATTTTCACATATATCCTTCAGACTTTTTTCTCTACGTGTGTATGTGTTTTAACGAGCCTGTACTGTACATAGTTTGTTCCATGCTTCTTAGTTCCCCGACCAGTTCCCTTAGCGGTGAAAGCGCGGGGTCCTAACCACTGCTGGACTGCCAGGGAATTCCCCATGCTTCTTTTCATTTAACAAACTATGGTGACTCTTTACCAGGCCACGAAACAGTTTTCTCCAGGGTTATTTTGAAGGCTGCGTTCGCCTTGCATTGGATGGACTTACCATTATGCATTTAGCCAAACCCCTACTGTCAGACACAGATGCTGTTCTCTTCTACTTTTATTCTTTTTACTATTAGAAATGATGTCTGGATGTTCCCAAGTTCTTTAATAATCCAGGTGTCAGGGGCTTCCCTGGTGGCGCAGTGGTTAAGAATCCGTCTGCCGATGCAGGGGACACAGGTTCAAGCCCTGGTCCAGGAAGATCCCACATGCTGCGGAGCAACTAAGCCCGTGTGCCACAACTACTGAGCCTGCGTGCCACAACTACTGAAGCCCGCGCGCCTAGAGCCCATGCTCCAAAACAAGAGAAGCCACCGCAATGAGAAGCCCGCTCACTGCAACAAAGAGTAGCCCCCACTCGCCACAACTAGAGAAACCCTGCGCGCAGCTACAAAGACCCAATGCAGCCTAAATAAATAAATAAATAAAAATAATCCAGGTGTCTTCCTTGTCATTAATAGTCCCACAATCATAGTTCCTCATGACTATGGGGGGCCTAGTTCTTTCATAGGTTCCTTCCTCCAGGTGCTTCTGAGAGTCCCCAAGGAAGACCTCATGTTCCACAGACCCAGACAAGCTGGCTTGCAGCTTGTCCTCTCGGCCAGCCAGCCCAGCTTGCTCCAGCGAGTGCACCTCTCCCAACGGGCCCTTCTTGGCATTTTGTAACCTCTTTCTCTGGCCATGATCTCCCCACACCCCTTTGTCCCAAAAGTCATCAAAGGCCCCCCATCCATCATAGTCCATTCAGGAACACAGAAACCCACTGAGTCTTTCAAACCAAGAGACTTTCACAAAGGGGAACTGGTTATCCAGGTGATGGTAGAGCTGAGAATCCAATCCTGGATGGGAAGCAGCCCAGAAAGTCACCGCAGCAGGAAGCTGCTCTGTCCTTTGAGCTAAAGGGGAAAATAGGAAGAGATGTTGTTATCAGAGCCCAGGCCTGACGGAGAAGTGGTGGCAGCTGCAGCTCCCGAGGAGACACAGCCATTGTAGGGGATGCCACTCAGAGCTGAGGAAGAAGGGGAGAAATACCCTGACTTCCCTCCTCCAGCTCCCGGCTGTCCTCCAGTGCCTCCCATTGGCTGGACCTAACAGGAAACCATTGACAAAGGAGCCTGGGAAATGTAGTTTCCTGCAATTAATAGGAAAGGACTGGCACAATATCGTACCTTAATTCCCCCAAAGCACAGCTCAAATGTGGCCGTGCTGTCTAACTTTGCCAAAGACTCAGAGATGACAGAAAACAATTACGACACAGAAAAGAAAAACGTAAATACAGATCCCTGGATATCACGGCCTACTACACCCTAAAGCCAAGCCCTCTAGAGCCTCCCTTAGGGTCTGGCTGTCCTGCTATAGGACTCAGCCTGCTGTTGTGTGGCTGGGGCCGGCCAGACTCTCCCCAGAGGCAGAGATCTCTGATCATGTCTACCCTAACCAGAGTCCAGGCCCCTTCAGTCTTCTCTTGAGGCCCAGCAAAAAGAGGAAAATCATTTCCTAAACACCCATCCCAGTGGATTTCATGTTATCCCTGTAGATACACCTTCACATGGTAGAACAGCTTGGGCGAGCAGTTTGAGCCTTCATTGTCACAAACCGAAGGCCCTTTCCTGAATGTTGCCCCCATCTCTAGCACAGTAGAAAGAGTCACTGAAATCTCTGTTCCATTTTTTCCTAACGTTTTGCAGTTCCCAGACCCCAAAGGTTCAGTGTAGGAGTGCCTGGACTTCTCACCCTCAGCAGCCTCTCTAGGAGGAGTGCCATCCCCCTTGACCCTCAAGCATCCAGCATGGCGGACCTGCTTTAATACGCGGCATAAGCAGGGGCAGCAGACACCCTATATCTCCTCCTGCCAGAACGAAGCCGAGGAGTCTAGCTTTTCCTCTGCCACCAGGAACATTCCGGAACATATTTTCTGCTCCTTCATCTGCTCCAGTTGTTTTCCTCGGGGTGAATTCCTGAGGATGGAGTCAGTGAGGCAAAAGGTATTTGTAAGTTGCAGGCTTCTGATACCCAGTGCCAAGCTGCTCTCTGATAAGGCTGTATGTCGTGGATTATTTTTACGTTTTCTGCCTCTCAGTTCTCTAATAAGGACTGAAGAATCTTGGGATGAATCAGCCACCAGACCAGATAAACAAGCCAGTCTGTCACTGTTGCTGTTTTCTGCAACTAAGAAGGCAACTCCCTTGGATCCCGCCCAGAACCTGGAATTCCGAAGCAATGGGCCAGGTACCTTTGTACCCAGCTCTGCGTGGCTCAGGTCCCACCTCCCCCTCCTTCCCCCGCCCTCATGCCTGGGTGGAGCCAGCTGCCAGGGCGCCAAAGCTTCCCAGCCCTCCCTCTGTGCTCAGTCCAGAGTGGAGACCAAAAGAGGGCTGTGTGCCGGGTCCAATGAGGATGCTGCTGGTCATCCTGGCGGCGGGATCCCTAGTCGGTGAGTGCCGGTCACCCTGTGGTCAGACCTGACCCCCATCCAGGAGCCAATGATCAGAGTCGTCTCCCCCAGGACTGCATCCAGCCCCAGCACGACCAGTTTCAATTTCTTCTCTGCTGGGCTGACCTGGGTGCCGAGTTTCCCTGGAGAAGTAGATGCCAGCTCAGGTTACTGGGAAGGGTGAGAGGGTCCCTCAGACCCTGGGTTCTTCAGAGACTCAGCTGACCCTCAAGACTCTGGGGATACAGCCACGTGTCTGAACTGGGGGTGTGGATCACCCCCCCCCCACTCCAGTGGATGGAGAATTAGCTTAAGGGAGTTAGACATCCCTGGATCCCTCAGATCTTTCTGGTAGAAACTGTACCTCTGTTCCTCTGCTTCTGGCTGGCACTGGCCTCACATGGGGAGGTGAGGGGGCGTCAGGAAGGACAAAGCTTGAGTCCAGCCATTGCCTCCTTCCACGCCCCTGAGGGGACCTCTTCCAGCCCCTCACGCCAGACCTGAAAGAGCATTTTCTCCCAGAGGGCCCAGGTCTGCTGCGTTAATAGGTCTTAAAAGACCAGAGCTCTTATGAAAACAGGACGAAAGGGCACAGTTTTCAAATCCAATAAAGTGGATTGTTTTGATGTATCATTATGGAGAACTTCCAGACCAATGCATGAGATCCTAGTTGTCTCTCTGCTCCCTGAGATGTTTAAAAAATTCAGGGAAATTTCTGAGGAAGTGAACGCATAGTCCTGACTGAAGAACGGAGAGGGCTGGCCTCTGCAAGGCCCCTTCTACCTTAAGTGCAGGATGGAGGCCATAAAGGGCCACAGCTGTGCCCTGCAGGTGCTGACCAGGTCCACAGCGCTTCCAGCTGCCACCCGGGCTCTCCAGTCCGTCCTCCCCCTGGCATCAAACGGAACATTCACAGCACACTGGACTCATTGTGACCTAGGGAGACTTGATACATCTCCCAAGAGACCTCAGACATGTCCTTCCAGACCCTCACCCATTCCGGTTGGAAGACTTAGAGGCTCTTGGCCCTTTACGATGGGGGACACAGGGGAAGCAGCCCTTAGGAGGTTGTTAGGAGTCAGTAAGGTCACTCTAGAGCCCCAGGTGCCTTCACCCCCGGCATTCTTAGGCTGATTCCAGAACATGTTTGAACTGATTTTGTTTGTTTGTTTGTCCTTAGCTTCCCACCTAGTTGACATAGACTTGTTTTTTTCAAGCAAATGAGAAAACTTCCTTTGATCACATCTCCCAGGCTGTCAGTTTCTAGACAATACATATCTCCCCACGATTTCACAATGTAGACTTTCACCCAGGAAGTGCAGAACCGACGTGGGCTGAGGAACCGGTGACGGATTTGAGGAGGAAAAGGAATGAGTGGGCGAGAGGAGACAGAAGATCTTGTTAGCCCTCAACGCCTCCTCAAAGAGAGGGGCCAGCCAAGGTCCACCCACACAACTTCAGGAAGCCAACTTGAGTTCCCTCCTGAAACGTGGCGCCCACTTCCACCCAACCTGGGCCCTTCACCACCCGAGCATGTCCCAGCCTCAGCCACTCACGTCCTGCAAACCCACATGCGCCCCCAGGACACTGACCCTAACCAGCAACCCTCCCACTGCAGACCCTAGCCAAGCCCACCCCCAGACACACCCTGGCCTTCTCTCAAATCCCACCCTCTCTCTTGCCTGCCCTTGACCTCACCACCTCGCCCAAAGCCACCATTGAGCTCGGACTTCAAGTGCACTCCCTCCCTCAACTTAAGACCCAGCCCTGAACCCATGCCCCTCCCTCCAGAACAGACCCCAATTCTGCCCGGACTCGGGTCCAAACAAGGTACCAGCCACAACTTGAGTCTCGGCAGCACATCCATCATGTTGGCTAGAGGCAGAAGGAACTCCCTGGTGCCCTAGGCCCCGTTCTGGGGGCTCCAGGAAGCCTGGAACACAAAGAGTTCTGCAGCTGCTGGGCCTGGTCAACCCAGATTGAAAGAGGAATGTGGCCTTAGGTTTAACATGTGGATGCACAGCAGGGTTGGACTGTCCTAATATACTTCCCTTCCCCACAAATGCCTCCCTTACAGAAATACTGTATGTAGACTTGGGGTGGAGGGGTGAATAACCCTCCACTCCCTCACACTCTGGACCTGCTGGTGCACACGGTCACGGGGGAGTGGGGGAAGGGAGGTACACACACATCATACCAAAGACACGTGTACCCTCAGACCTCAAGGCCTTGACTCAACCGGATCTGCACCTGTTTATTTCCCACCCCAGTCAACCTCTGAGCACGCGCAGAGCCAGCTGCCGACTCTGGCCGCCATTTTCGTGCGCTCTCTTCCTTTCCACAGACCGTGCTAGGAGGCCTGAGGGAACAGATCTGTAAATCAAGGGCTCTCGTTTACAGTGAAGATTGCTTCGGGGGCAATGCCCCCTCCCGGCTCCTCTTCTTGGGGCGCTGGCCTTTGCTGCCCCTTCCTTGCCCCACTGTATCCACCCCACAAGCAGCCTAACAGTGTGATGGGCATTGCAGGCCGCCTCTCTGAGCCTCAGTTTTTCTCATCCATTAAATGGGCAGAATGATAGTACCTGCCTCATCAGGTTGTCAGGAGGATTTGTTAAGGAGACTTAGCCCAGTGCCCGGCACTTTACGTGCATTTCAGACATGTCAGCTGCTGCTGTGGTCATTATTGTTTATCTTTAGGTAAGTCCAATTATTCTCATTTTAGAGCTGAAGAAATTGAAGTTCTAGCTGCTTAAACAGCTTCCCCAAGGTCATGCTGCCCATATGTAGCCTCAGTCAGAATCCACCTCCTACGAAATCCGTGTGGCTGGGGAAGGTGCCTTTGCCCTCCTCAGAAGGAATGTGGAGGGTGGACAGGGATTGGTTCAAGCAGCAGAGAGGCAGGAATTCACAGACATCTTCTTCACCGTTGTCTGAAATTACTGACTCTGGGCAAGTTACTTCTTCGACAGTCAACATTTAGTTGAATACCTCTAAAATATTCCATTGGATGGGCTTCCCTGGTGGCGCAGTGGTTGAGAGTCCGCCTGCCGATGCAGGGGACACGGGTTCGTGCCCCGGTCCGGGAAGATCCCACATGCCGCGGAGCGGCTGGGCCTGTGAGCCATGGTCGCTGAGCCTGTGCGTCCGGAGCCTGTGCCCCGCAACGGGAGAGACCACAGCAGCGAGAGGCCCGCGTATCGCAAAAAAAAAAAAAAAAAAAAAAAAAATTCCATTGGTGAGGACGCTAACTTCAGACGGTGTTGAGAAATGAATGAACACAACAGCATGTGTTGGCAAGGCTATGGAATCATTGCACCACTTAAACTTTGCTGGTGGGAATAGGAGATGGTGCAGCTGCCGCTTTGGAAAACAGTTTGGCAGGTCTTCAAAAAGTTCAGCATACGATCACCGTACGACCCAGAAATCCCACTCCTAGCTGTATACCCAAGAGGACTGAAAACATGTGTCCACTTAAAAACTTGTGCACAAACGTTCACAGCAGCATTATTCAAAATAGCCAAAAGGTGGAAACAACCCAAATGTCCATCGACTGATGAGAAGATAAACAGAATGTGGTCTATCCACGCAGTGGAACATGATTCAGCCAGAGAAGGAAATAAGTACCCAATTCATGCTGTAATGTGGATGAACCTTGAAAACATGATGTTCAGTGAAAGAAGCCAGACACACAAGGCCGCATACTGGAGGCCTCTTTACAGGAAATGTCCACACAGGCAAATCCACCGAGGAAGCAGATTATTGGCTGCTGAGGCTGGGAGGAGGGGAGGGGTGGGAGTACTGCTCACGGATACAAGGTTTCTTTGTGGGCGATGAACACATTCTGGGACTAGATTAGCCGCAACAGTTGCACAATTTTGTGAATATATTAGGAAACCACAGAATTGTATGCTCTAAAGTGGTGCATTTCATGGAATGAGAATCATAGCTCAGTACCAAGGAAAAAAGAAGTGAAGGGGAGCGGGGCTGGTCAGTTAGCACATTCTCCGCTGAGTGAGTGCTGGCTCGCCCCTCAGGGCGGGCAGCTTGCTACAGGGCTGGGGCAGAGTCTTTGTGCCCTTCTGCTCACCCTTCTCTCACTTTCTGCAGCTCACTTCGCTGAGGACACCTCAGATCTTCTTCAGCACGTGAAATTCCAGTCCAGCAACTTCGAAAACATCCTGACGTGGGACAGCAGGCCGGAGAGTGCCCCAGACACCGTCTACAGTGTGCAGTATAAGACGTAGGCGTCCCTCCAACACAAGCCCTTTTGACTCTGCTCTGGAACCAACCCCTCCAAGAAAACCCTTCCTTCTTCCTATGTCCCCACGTCCCCCGCCCGGACTGGTGTCACGCAGCGACCCTCCCCCAGACATAGCTTTGCTCCTTTATGTTTCTTCTGCGGGGGGAGGTTAGGATAATGGTTACAAGTACGGGCTCTGAGGACAGACGCCAGCTCTCTCCCTATAACTCCGGGCAGTTGGGTAACCTCACCAAGCCTCCATTGCCTCATCCATGAAGTAAAGTTAGCAATAGTACCTTCCTCATAGGGTTGTTAGGTGGGTTCCATGAGACATTCATCAGCACGTGTGCCTGGCAAACAACAAGCTCCCAATCATTGCTTTATACTGGGTTAGACTGGGTCAACGAAAAGTCGTGCCCACCCCCTCCCGGGCCCCCACCCCGCCCCGTTTCCGCTCATCTCCTCTCCCAGGCAGGAGAGGAGGGTACATGGGCTCAGGAGTCTGCAAACCTGGGTTCCATTCCTGGTCCTGCCACTTCATCCTGTGGCATGGCACTTGCCCTCTCCAAGGCCCAGGTCCCTCATCTGTCGATGGGGCTAACAGTGCGCAGAAGGTGAACTCAGGCTGGCTGGGTTCACATCCTGGTTCCCTGCATGCATGCCTCAAACGCCTGGGCAAATTTTACTTCCTTAACCCCCAGCTCCCCTACTTGAAAAGGAGGGAGAATAATGCATGAACCTCACAGCACCGTAGTGAGGATCACCCGCATAAAGGGCCTGGGTACACGTGCTAAGTGAATATTCAATATCGTTATCATTATTAATAAACGACAGGCTTGGTTCCAAGCCTGTTCACGAAAGGTGTGCTCTGGCCCTTCCCTTGCCCACAGTTATGGAGAGACAGAGTGGCAGGCAAAGGAGGGCTGCCAGCGGATCACCCGGAAATCCTGCAACCTTACCATGGAGACAGGCAACCTTACGGATTTCTACTACGCCCGGGTCACCGCCATCGACGCGGGAGGCCAGTCCGCCACTAAGATGACCGACCGGTTCAGCTCACTGCAGCACAGTGAGTGCCAGCCCCTCATTGCAACGGGTGCGGGACGGGAAAAGGATGGCCTCTTAGGGCCCAGAAGGGCTCTGCCTCCCAGGGCCAGTTAGGGATGTGGCTTTTTAGGGAAGGCGCCCTCAACTGGACAGCATCCCCAGTGTGGTCTTTCATCTTTCTCCATCTCCATCCCCACCTCCCTAGTTCAGACCACCTTAATCTTGCCACTTGAGTGCAACCAAGGCCCCCCTAACTCGGTCCTCCTACTCCTGCCTTGACTCTTTTCCGATCCTTGGTCTTGGTCTCGGCTTCAACATCACCTCCTACGTGAGCATCCCCACCGCCAGCCTCAACAACCCCGTTTCGCTAGGTCATCGTCTGCTATTCTCCGTCGCCATGAACTGTTCGCTGGCTTCAGAGCTCAGATCACAGTCTGCAGTTACTGGGTTTGCTGGCATTTACATCATCTGCCTCCCTTACTGAAAGGGAGCTCCATGAGGGCGTGTGTGGCAGCGGAACCCCCTGTGTTCCCAGCCCTTAGCATAGCACCTGGCACGTAGGAGATGCTCAATACGCAGTTGATGAAGGATTGAGTGGATGGATGGATGAGTTGCCAAACTCCTCACACATGTTAAGTAGGTGATGTTCACTGACTGATTTAAAAGCCACAGGGTTTCTTAAGAAAATAAAAAATAAAGTTAAACAAGTTATTTTATATTGTTTCTTGGCTTGTTCAGTTAATGCATACTTATTGTAGAAAATTTGGAAAATATAGAAATACACAAAGAAAAATAAAAGTAGGCCCAACTAATCTGAACACTTAAACATAACCGCAGCTACTAGCAACTGTATCTACTCTTTTGTGATCTGGTTGGTTGGTTAGTTGTTTTTTATATGATGGTATCGTGAACATTTGCCCATGTCATTAAATATTTCTCCACAACACGATAGTTCACGGCTGCAAACATGATCCATTCTATGGAGGTACTCTAATTGACTTCCCTAATTCCTTTTTGGAGGACCCTTAACTCAGTTTTATAAACAACACTGAAACGAACATTCTTCCAGCTCAGATCTTTTTAATCCTGGAGGTCAATGGACTCTTGGGGACTTTCTATAAATTAGCTTCGGGGGAGTGAGGTTCATGGAACCCTGAAACTGAGTGCAAGATTTTTGTATATGTACACTTTGGGGGAGAAAAGAACCATAGCATTCAAATTCCCAAAGGGGTCTATAAACCAGTCAAGGTCGTTTGGTTATTTGGAAATTCCATCTTGAGAGAGGTTGAAGTTTAGGCCTGGCCTTTGAGGCTGAATCAGTAATATTGGGCACTGCAAACGTTGTTTGGATATGTAGTTGAACCATCAGTCCCCAAAGCTGTCATTGACAGTAGACTAGGGGGCAGGTGCTCCTGGAAGACTCAGGTAGGGATGTGTGGAGGCTGGGACAAGGGTATGGTCAGCCTAGGGGTCCAGGGCCCCTCTCCCTGGGCTCTTCCCACTCACCCTTGGTCACCCCTTCGCCAGCCTTACACCCAAACACCAGTTGCTTCTCTTCTCACCTGTTCATTTCGCTGATGCTTTCAGAAGCATGGCTGGGGTTGGGGTGGGAGGGGGTGGACAGCAGTCATTTCCCAAGGTCCAAGGCAGCCTCTCAGACACCCCTGGCTGATTCTAACTTTTCATTTCTTTTTTCTCTCTCCCTTTTTCCAGCTATCATCAAACCACCTGATGTGACTTGTATCCCCAAGGTGAGATCCATCCAGTTGATTGTCCATCCCACCTACACGCCCATCCACACAGGGAATGGCCACCGGCTAACCCTGGAGGATATCTTCCAGGACCTGTTCTATCACTTAGATCTGCACATCAACCACACCTACCAAATGGTAAATGAAGGGTAAATATATGTGCCACCTTGGTCCTTCCCTGCCTCAGAAACCCATTTTCCTCTCTGCATTGCTTCAAGTAGAAAGGAGATGTGTTCTATAAATCAGCGTTTCCCAAAACACGTCTACAGCCTACCTCTTGTAGATTCACACACACAATAGCACGCTAAAGCCTCTGACAAGTACTGCAAAGTCAAGACTCCAGTTTCAATTCGCTTAATACAACTTCTCTCGCATGTATTTGATCAGAGAAACTCCTTTTATTTTGCATTACATGTATTTTTTTCTTGCCTAATGCCTTCTAACATCCAGGGGAACAACTTCTATTAACATCCTCAGGTGTCCACCTTGGAAAATGCTGGAATCAATTTCTACTGCTGCAGTTCTTTCCGCTGGTTCTCCACCTTCCGTGGGAACTGGATACAGACAGTGTCTTAAGATCAGTAATACTGAAAGGTGGAAGGCAAAGGCATAAATTGTCAAATGTTATACATTTCTTTTTGTATTCAAAAAATAAAATATGTAGTGTTTCCCCTGGCAGTGTGTGCCACTAATTCATAATTACATTGAATGACTATTCCTGCACTCAAGGAGCTTATAATCTAATGGGTGGGGAGAGAGTTAAAACAAGAATTCAAATTCAGCTATAGGTAGAGGGAAATAAGAGTGTTGTGTGGGACAGAATGGAGGCTGGGAGGGGAGAGAGGAGATGTCAGCTCAGAGAGATCTGGAAAGACCTCTAGAACAGAAAACTTTCTGGTGCTGATATCAATTTCTGAGGTGTACCGGGTAATATATGCTTATTGTGTCATTTAATCTTCGTCACAAAACCTATGAGGTAGTTGCTCTTATCTCCATTTTCTGAATGAGAAAACAGAGGTTCAGAGAGGTTAAGTCACTTCCTCAAGATTGTTCAGCAAATAATAGCATAGTCAAGATTCAAATCCAGCTTTGTTCCAAGCCCACATTCCTCCCCTCCCTGCTCCACTGGCCTACACTGTCCCACAGTGATCAGAGAGAGAAGCAGGAACGCTTAGGATATTGTTGGAAAGCACAAAACTGCCCATTTGGGCTGAAGCGTAGGGACATGTAGAATAGTTTCTCAAAACATGGTCCCAAACCAATGGCATCAGAATCTCCTGCAGCCTTTGTTTAAAATGCAGGTTCTTGGGGACTTCCCTGGCGGTCCAGTGGTTAAGACTTCGCCTTCCAATGCAGGGGGTGCGAGTTCGATTCCTGGTTGGGGAGCTAAGATCCCACATGCCTCACGGCCAAAAAACAAACAAACTAAAAAACCCATAAAATTCATGTTCTTAGGCCCCCTTATAATCCGCTTCATCAAATTCTAGCGTTGCACCCCTGGGATCTGAATTTTAGTGAGCAACCCAGTGCTTCTTACTCACTCTGAAGTTTGAGAAACACTGATGGAGAGGAACAATCCTAACCCTAAGAAGACAGGCTGGGACCGTGCCATAGAGGTCGGGAGGGCGGATGGGGGAATCTGTATTTATTTCAGTAGCCGGGGAGCGATTAGAGATTACAGAGCAGGGAGAGTCTTTATCACAACTAATTTTTGGCAAATATTTGAATATTTGAATTATTTGAATATTTGAAATATTTGAATATTTTATTGTTATTGATTTATCACTTAATTCAGTTTGTGATCAGAGAACATATTCCGTATGATTTCAGTCCTTTATGGAGACTTGTTTTATGGCCCAGCATATGGGCTATCGTGGTGAATGTTCCACGTGCACTTGAAAAGAATATGTATTTTGCGGGTGTCTGGTGGAGTACTCTATAAATATCCATGAGATAAAGGCGGCTAATAGTATTATTCATATCTTCTATGTCTTTCCTGATTTGGGGGAGGTCTGTTATTCTCTTAATTGCCGAGAGTATTACAATCTCCAGCTCTGATTGTGGATTTGTCTGTTTTCCCTTTTAATTCTGTGCATATCTGAAGGTTTATTATCAGACACATACACCTTTATGATTGTTATCGCCTCCTGGTGAATTGACCCTTTTATCATTAGGAAATGTCCCTTTTTATCACTACTAATACTTTTTTCTATTGAACTCTACCTTATCTGCTGTTAATATAGTTACTCTAGCCTTCTCATATTTATAATTTTCATTGTATATCTTTTTACATCCATCTATTTTCAACCTACCTGTGCCTTTATATTTAAAGTGTATCTCTTGTAGACAGCATTCTGACAGTCTTTCCCTTTTTAAAATTTGAGATATAATTCACATACCACAAACTTCACCCCTTTAAAGTGTAGGATTCAGTGGTTTTTAGTATATTGAAGAAGTTGTCCAACCGTCACCACCATTTAACTCTCTCTATTCTATTTTCAGGTTCTCTGACTCTTCTGTCATCTCCAATCTGTTGTTAAAACCATTCAGTGGGAATTTTTACTTTAGATATTGTATTTTCAGTTCTAACTTCTCTAATTTTTATAGTTTCTAGTTTTTATAGTCTCTAGTATTTATAGTTTATGCTACTGAAAATTCCTAGTCATTCTGTCATTATGAGCACGTTTTCCTTCACTTCCTGAGCATAGTTATACTAGCCACTTTAACACTGTCTGATAATTCAAACATTTTGGTCATCTTGGGATAGGTCACCATTAACTGTCTTTTCTCCTGAATATGGATTACATTTTCTCTTTCTCTACATGTCTAAAAATTTTGGAACGCATCCTGGACATTGTGAATGATACGTTGAAAGGACTCTGGATTCTGTCATATTCCTCCAAAGAGTATTGATTTTTGTTTGTTTCTTGTCTTAGTAGGCAGTGAATTTGGCTGAACTTCAAACTCCAAAATCTCAGTTCAGTAAAGTTCAGTGGAAACTTTAGCTGGGCTGCTTGGAGTCTACCCTGCTCATGCATACTTCAGGCACCAGCCAGGGATTTGGGCAAAGTTTATACACAGAATTCAGGCTCTCTCTCTATGAACCTCTCCTATCTGTGATTTCTCCCTAACTTTCCAACTTTTGTGATTGCCCTGAACTCTGTCTTCTGGTTACTCAAACCAGTAAGATTACAGGGTTTTTAATCTAGGTGTCACCCACTCCACATGGTATAAATGGGGGCCTGCCTCCAGGCTACAGGACATTAAAAAAGAGAGAGAAACTCATTCAGTGCCATTCCCTTCCTCCTTTCTCTGGTATCTGCCTGCTTTTACTTACTTTCCAATGCCTATAGGTAGTTTTTATTTTGGCCAGAGTTTATAGCTGTTATTTTATGGAAGGTTGGTCCAATAGAAGCTATAAATTACTGGGAGCAGGAAGAGGAGAGATCAAATGTAAAAATGAAAGAGTGATCAGGGTGGGAAGTCAGGGGAGCTATTGCAATGGTACTAGGCTGGAAACGAGAAGGGCCTGAACCAGGCGGGCGGCAGTGAACACCCGGGGAAGGAGGACTCTTGGGGCCTTGACAACTCTACTGGGGTTAATTTCAACCATATGAGTTCCACAAAACAATAAGCTGTTAAATCCATTCATGCACTTCTTCACCCACTTTCACCCCCTTCAAAAGAAAAAACAACAAATAACCCTAAACCTTGGCCGCCACGTGCCCGGAAAAGAGAAGGCATAGCTGAAACGCAAAGGACCAAAAAGAAAATTCTTAGCTTTTAAGCTCCCAAGAACATAGCTCCTGGCCCTTTAAAGAAAAGTTTATGGATTATTTCAGGGTAATCAGATACAAAGGATTTGAGAGAGGTTTGTCAAGAATGGTTTTAAGGTTTGAGCCTTGGACATTAGAACAAGAGAGACATTATGACAGAATTAGGGAATCAAACACAGGTGCGGGTTTGGGGTTGGAGATGGGGCAGGACCCAGAGAGAGGAGATCAGGATGTTTGGACATGTGAAGTTAGAGATGCCCACGGACTGCTGTCCAGCAGGACGCTGGCGGTGTGTGCCAGGAACTCCATAGCTCTTACTGAGGTCAGTTTGGGGGTTATCCGCACGTTGGTGATCACCAGAGCCACGGGTCCAGAAAAGATCACTAAGTGAGAAAATATGTGGAAAGAGAAGAACGAACGGGTGAAGAGTGAAATTTGCAGAACAACACCGAGGGGCTGAAACCAGTAAAAGAACAACTGGAGAGGTAGGAGGAGAACCAGAATGATGGAATGAGGCAGCCGAGGGAAGAGTTCAAGGCCAGAGAGGTTCGAGACATACAAGAGGGCAAGAACTGAGAAGAAGCTCTAGCGGAAGGATGGGCAGATGCAAAGGAGCAAGGGCTTACTTCAGAAGCAGAGTGTTTGCAGGAGCGAAGGGCATTCAACATCACCAGAGCCTAAAGGACCAAGCGGGCTCTAGGGAGGGAAGAGTGTACAAAGGGAGCAAGGACCTGTAATATGACCCGGGCCATCAAAGGATTTTCAACAGAGGAGCTTTGTAGTTATGTTAATTGTTTAGAAAGATCACTGTGGCGCCAGGATAAATTTGGAAGTAGACAGGGACAAAACCAGAGACTGGTGACCAGTAAGGAGGCCACTGCAAGAGTCCAGGCCAAAGATATTGAGGCCCGGTTAAGGCAGAAGCAATGAGGAGACAAGAGAGGGATGGATATTCAAAGCGTTTTTGATATTTTATTTTGAAAAAGGGGGGGAAAGAGGAGAACTGGAAGAAGGAAGAATGGTGGGGTGTTGATGATGGTGGTGATAATAACCGCAGCTAGTATTTAGAGAGCGCATGCTGTGTGCCAGACACTGTCCAAGGGAAAGTGCGCGAAGCTTGCATCTGATTGGATTTAGGGAGAAAGCAGAAGGTAGGGGAATGGAAATGGAGCACTGCAGACTGACCTACCGGTTTATGGTTTGGGCAGCTGGTGGTGCCATTTTACTAAGTGCAGTAACCCAAGCAGAGGTGTAAGCAGGTTCCACATAGAGGTTGGTGTGTAAGAGATGTTGTTCTGTGTTCTCTGTCAAATTCAGCACCTTGGAGGCAAGCAGAGAGAATTTGAGTTCTTTGGCCTGACCCCTGACACGGAGTTCCTTGGGACCATCGTGAGTTTAGTTCCAACCTGGTCCAAGAAGAGCATCCCCTACATGTACCGAGCGAAGACGCTGCCAGGTAAGTTCAGCTGAAGCCAGAGGGAACTGGGACTCCTGAATTCAAACCTTGACTCTGTGCTTTCCCCCCTGTAACCAAGGT
This sequence comes from Aethalodelphis obliquidens, assembly GCF_003676395.1. Taxonomy (NCBI): domain Eukaryota; kingdom Metazoa; phylum Chordata; class Mammalia; order Artiodactyla; family Delphinidae; genus Aethalodelphis; species Aethalodelphis obliquidens. The sequence goes on from NW_020837953.1 coordinate 34,156,456, forward strand.
GAGGCTTGACAGTGCTCTAGAAAACCACAGAAGGATTACTAGTGTATTATTAAAGTCAATCTTTGTTTATTCGTAAACGAGTTAGCTGTTGGGTTGTCGTAGCAAATGTTTAATCTACACCCTCCAGCCTATGTCTGAATTTCCTGTCTCTGGCAAGCTGCGTGTGTATCCTGGCAAAGCAAATTCACCTTGATGTTAACTCAAGTGAGAGATCCCAGGAAATAATCTGCAGATGGGAGAGCAGAGAAGATAACAAAGATCCCTCAGTACCTTCTAAAGTCAAATAAAAATAACAATGATTATAATAGCATTTCTGCAGTGCCAACCAGGGACCAGACACTACGAAACACAGTTCTCGTGCTTCTGTGAAGCATCTTTGTTCCATTGAGGAAACTGAGGTTCAGAGAGGTTAAGTAACTTGCCCAAGATTGCACAGCTGGTGAGGAATGGAACTAGGCCTAATTCCAGAGAACACGTTCTCACCACTGCACTGCCATAGAAAGAGTTTTGAGTCATTGGCTCAGCGGGATGGTGTCCCATCCCACTCGACTCTAGCATATTGAAACTCGACTCTCGTCGTAAGCATCATGATGTTTTCATTAGTGCTTATTTTCATAGAGATAGAAATGTAATGCTCCAAGTTTAGAGGATGAAAAAAGCGATCGCATTGGACTGGATGGATTTGGAAAACAGTCTCCCCCTTAGTCATCTTGTTTAGATTAATGATGTCAGTAGGTGATTTCTGTTCTGATGAATAGAAGCGAGGCAGCTGCTAGAGGCTGGGCCCGAGGGTATAACTGCAGCTTGGTAGAAACATCATAGGGTAGGTTCTGGTTCTCAGCTTTGATCAGAAACTCAGCTCATCAGTTTCCCCAAAAGCCCACAAGAGACTGAGTTCTCCACCTGAGTCCCAGTGCATTTGTTTTCATGGGAAGATATGCCTGGCGGAAGAACAGCCAGCACTGACCTCTTGCACGGGGCATGCCCTTCCCAGGGAAAGGGCCACATGAAGACCAGAATAGAACTTGGCAATAAGAGAACTAGAAAAAGGAAACCAACTTCACAGGCACTGAGTTGGGAGCGTGTATGTGATTTGTGACTCTCCCCTGGACCTTCTAGATAACTGTCATTCATTCCTGATCCGCCCCTGCCCTCCTGCTTATTGACAACATGTGGGCCACTCCACCCATATCCTTCTGTTGGTTTGTCCTTACGTGATCTAGCTCATGATATATCATTTTTCTCTAAGACTGTAGCTGCTTTTAAATGAATCATACTTCATGGTGGCTATTTCTTGGTGACATATAGAAAGCACCTTATCCTTTATAATCAAGTATATTAATAACAATTCCTACCATTTATTAAGTACCTACTCTATTGCCAAACACTGTGTTAAATTCTTTCCATATATTATCCCATTGAACCCTTATAACAATCCCGCAAGTTGTATAGCATTATCCCCCTTTTACAGAGGAGGAGCTCTGGCTCAGACAGGTTAAGCAACTTGCCGGTGACCACACAGCTGGTCAGTGAACCTAGTTAAGTTCATCTGATCCTGAAGCCTGGGCTCTAATCACCACTTTGCAATTTTGTTTAGAGCCTATGCCCTCTACTGCACATTCATTCCTCTTACTTCCGTATCATAATGAAACGTCCTGCCCTTGACCGTGTATCCAGGGGTCTGTCTTATCCCCAGAGCCCAGAAGCCCTCCTTTATCTACCTCTCAGAATGTGTTGGACCATCATCCCAGCATCTTTTTTTTTTTTTTTTTTTTTTTGGGCGCGCGGGCCTCTCCCTGCTGCGGCCTCTCCCATCGTGGAGCACAGGCTCCGGACGCGCAGGCTCAGCGGCCATGGCTCACGGACCCAGCCGCTCTGCGGCATGTGGGGTCTTCCCGGACCGGGGCACGAACCCATGTCCCCTGCATCGGCAGGCGGACTCCCAACCACTGCGCCACCAAGGAAGCCCCATCCCAGCATCTTGATGCTGGAAAGGGCTCTATGTGTTGGCCCACCCCATATCTTAATTTTACAGAGAGGAAACGGAGTCATCATTGTGTAGTGGCTGTGAGAATGAGCTTTGGAATTATACATGTCAATCCTGGCTTCTCCACTGAGTAGCTGTGTGACCTTGTTCAAGTCATTTAACCTCTCTGAGACTCAGCTTCATTATCTGTAAGGAGTGAGCACCCATGGCCATCTGTTTGGTGGGATAACATCGGTAGAGCACCCCACACAGTGCATGGCATGTAGAAAGAGTTCAATCATCGCTGGCTACTGTTATTAATAAATGGAGGCCAGAGAGGATCGTGCAGAAGATGAGGGTCTCATCAGTGGCTGGGCCAGACCTCTAACGCCCCACATTCCAGTGTTGCTTCCATTATTTCTTCCTACTTCCCTGTGAGTGAAATGGCAGAAATGTTCCAAGTCCCTGTCCTGTCCTGGTACAGGGAGCAACAGTTTTCCAGTTACATTAGGCATGTCATGTAGAGACATTTGGGTCCTGTCTTCTCCCTGGTGGAAGTACATGTGACAGGGGAAGAGGGAAGCTGAAGTGGGAAGCTGACGAGAGAGGCCCAAGCCACAGGGGCTGGGGGAGGAGCGAGGAGTGGGCTAGAAGTAAAGGCTCCAGCAATTCCCAGGGTTCACAGTCATTGCCAAGGTCACTGGCAACTGATGATCAACTCCCCATGCTGAAGCCACACAGGAGCCAGGAACAGAAGGAGGGTGACTTGGAGAGTCAAGACCCCCAGGTAATACAAACCTCCAGTTTTAACAAAAACTCCAGCTACCTCTTCCTTACCAAGCCACTCACCAGTCCCACTTGAATTGGTGACAGGAAGTGTGTCATGCCAAGACCTGGCTGCACACACCCATCCCAAAGATGCAGGGCCATAGGGAAGAGGCTCAGCATAGAGCCCTTAGCCATCCTCTCCTTCCGTTTTCAAAAAGGTGGTGCCTCCCCAGGCTCCCTCCTGAGTGAGGTCTTCCCAGCTCAGATCTTGGTAGACAGGTGGGGAGGACAGACCCCTCCCATTGTCACATCTCCCCTCCCTTTGCCTCTTTCCCCTGCCCCCACCAGGAAGGCAGCACTGTCCTTAGACCCAGGCAAGATGGACCCTTTTCTGAGCCCCGCACTTTACAGGGCCCCGCTCCAGCCCTGCTCTGGCCATGGCCCTCCCTGCAAGATGAAGGGTCCTTAGGTCCACATGGGCATATCCCCATGGAACCTGTGAGCTCCGAAATTCCCTATACAGATGGCCAGAGCCTGTGTCCAGTCTCGGCAGATCTCCTCCTTGGGTCTTTTTTCCAGAGGGCAGACACTCTGTTGATGTTTAGGCCCTCGGCCCAAAGGGTGGCCAGCGGGTGGGTATTTGTAGGCGGCGTGGATGAGCTTGGCCATGAGCCCATATCCTTGGGCGTGAGGCCCCTGGCAGTGTGGGCGGGAGCCAGGCTGGGCCTGCGGGAGCTTCCCCCTGCACCTCCACCTTTCCGCACAGCACCCCGAGGCATCCAAGAATCAAAAGTCAAGCCTTCCGGGTTGTTATGAAAAGTATATCTGTCAAGGTGGGAGCACAGAACGTATTTTATTTAACAATGTAAAAACATGATGAAATTCCGAATATTTAGACGTATGGTGTGTGGCCCTCCATTTGCGCCCTCGCCCCGGGCCCTGTAAGTACTGGGGATAGGAGAGGCCTTCCCAAGCCTGGCCCGAGAGGCAGGGGAGGAAAAGGCCCAAGTTGGCAGTACCCACAATGGCAGCCTCACCCTTCCTGTTCTGACCTCTTACTCACCTAGATCAGACGTGGACCTACTCCTTTTCCGGCGCCTTCCTGTTCTCCATGGGCTTCCTGGTCGCAGGGCTCTGCTACCTGAGCTACAGATACATCACCAAGCCGCCTCCGCCTCCCAACTCCCTGGTGAGCAGGGGCCCCGGGGAGGATGGAGAGGCCGAGGGGAGGGCACGGGCCCCGGGACCCCGGCTCTCCCTCATTTCTCCCTCCAACCTAAAGATGTGGCTGGCAACTCCCCCGGTGTGCGGAAGAGATCTAGGGAGAAGGAAGACAAGGCATGGAATAGAAAACCCACGTGGCTTCAAGGGGGCGCACACCCTGTCTGAACCAGCAGCCCAGGTACTGCCACCTGGGATCGCAGGCCCACTGTTGCCACATCTTCACATTTTCTCCAGCGAAGTCAGAATTTCAGATTGTCATGTGAAATCTCCCATGTTTCAAATCTTGGCAACTAATTTTTTTAAACTAAACCCCTGCAAACCATACACGTCACATCGGCAGCCCAAGTCTGGCCACCAGAGCTGCATCTGCGTTAAAGCAGCATGCCCGCTGCAGAGCCTGCACAGTCTGGGGCTCGCAGAGACGGCTCACGCGCATCCGCCCCTCCAAGTCAAAGACCAGATGAGCCATTTCCTGTAGAACTCTCCGGGCCTCCCCTGTCCCCCATTCTTCCCCACCTTTCTCCCCGCGTGAGGCCCTTAGGGACCCAGAGCTCAGGAGCAGTTGAGCCAGCACCTGGAGAGCATTCCCCAAGGGCACCCCAAACCCGAGCCAGCTGCTTCCAGAGTGCCCGCCTCCTAGAGAAACCACAGCCTACCCGCTCTCCCTAGACAACCAGACTCTGGAAGCAGCCCTCAGCTAACAGGCCGGGAGCCCTGTCCCTTCACAGAGGCTCCAGCACTTAGAGGAATCCCTGGGAAGGGATACAGGGCTCACACATCGTGGAAAAGCCCCCCGGTGGTCTACCCCTTCCCCTCCACTCCCAGCCCTGCGGAGGACCGCGGCACGCACGGCACCCTCGGGGAGCTTGAACACACCCTAATGGGCACACTGTTCTCCCTGCACAGGATGTCCAGCACGTACTGACCTTCCAGCCTCTGCAGTTCATCCAGGAGCACATCTTAAGCCCCGTCTTTGACCTCAGTGGCCCGAGCGGCCTGGCGCAGCCTGTCCAGTATTCCCAAGTCAAGGTCTCCGGGCCCATCGAACCTCCAGGAGCCCCACCGCGACACAGCCTGTCTGAGGTCGCCTACCTTGGGCAGCCGGACCTCTCCATCCTCCGGCCCTCTGGCGGGCCACCTCTCCAGACACTCCCCCCACTGCCCTATGCCCCCCAGGCTGCCCCTGAGGGCGGGCCCCTGTCCTATGCACCTCAGGTAACCCCCCAAACTAAACCCCCCTCCTACACTCCCCAGGCCATCTCGGAGGCCCAGCCTCCTTCCTACACCCCTCAGGCCACTCCGGACAGCTGGCCTCCTTCCTACGGGATATGCGGGGAAGGCTCTGGTAGAGACCCCCCACCTATGACACTCTCTGGTCCCAAACACCTCGGAACCAAAGGTCAGCTCCAGAAAGAGGCACCAGCTGGAAGCTGCAGCCCAGGTGGCCTTTCTCTGCAGCAGGTGACCTCCTTAACTATGGAGGACCCCCAAGAAGTAAAATCCTTCCACCAGCATCTGGGGGTTCACACGGACAGAGAACCTGACTCTGATGTCGTACGCAGAGGAGAGCCAAGGACACGAAGCTATGTAAAGGGCCAGCTGCCCCTCCTCTCCTCTGTCCAGATCGAGGGTCACCCCGTGTCCCTCCCTTTGCAGACTGCTTCCCGCCCATGTTCCCCCACAGACAAGGGTCCGAGTCCCTGGGGCTTGCTGGAGTCCCTCGTGTGTCCCAGTGATGAGGGTCCAACAACCGATACTGAGGCCCAGAGCCCAGGCCCTCGGGCCCCAGACCTGGAGTCGCCCATGGAGCTGGACTCTCTGTTCAGAGGCCTGGCCCTGACGGTGCAGTGGGAGACCTGAGCGGGAACAGGGTGGGCCTGGGGCTTCTTCCTGCCCCCACCCTCACCTCGCATCCTTGGCCGTCACTCCCGCACCCAGCGGCGCTGCGCACTCTGCAGCCCAGCCCCGGGTGAATGCCCTTGAGGAACCAGCAGAAGGAGGGTGCCGGACCCCTGCCGTGGCTGAGCTCCCTTTGGAGAAAAAGGCATGAGAAGGGCTCCAGCCAGAGAAGTTACAGAAGTGCCTCATATACAAACGAGCGAGTGCAAATGAGCATGTGCTCGCCAAGTTCTGCAGGACAGGACGGGCAGTCAGAGTGCAGGAGCTAACATGGGGAACCTCCCGGAGATCCAGGGCCCATGATCCTAATACGCTGGACGCAAAGTTCTCCATGAGCCTACCTCTCTTCATTCCCGGCCACTTTCATAATCTAGTTCAGCAGCGTGAGGCCTCTGCCTCCTCTGTGGTTCCCCAAAGGTGAGAAAAGGAGCCTGAAAAAGGACACCTCATAGCAGACTGGGCAGAACCAGAACAACCTGCACTTCTGCCAAGTCCAGAGGCAGCCTGATGGCAAGATTCCAGGGAGGGGTGCGGCCTGCGGCTCATCCCCAACCGAGGCTGCTGCCTGGAATTGCACCATTTCAGTTTCATTCCTCTGCTAGAGGCTTTATCCCAAGTGAAATGCAGGTCCACCAGGGAGGGAGAACACAGAAGCCTCTTCTGTTGGCAGGAGTTTCAGACCCTATCCTGGCAGCGGGGTTTGAAAGGAACATGGGGCCATGGGGCAACTGAAGGAGACACAACTACAAACTGTACCTACTTCACAACTTTGGAAACTCAGCCTTGGATTCAGCCCACCTGGGTTCAAATTCCGGACTTTGTACTTAAAAGCCATGTGACTTCAAGCAAATGAATCACGCAAAATCTCAGTTTCCTCATCTGTGTCATGGGGATAATAACACTGACCTCACAGGGTTGTGGTGAGGATGAAATTAAATAATGCCGGCAAAGTGTTTCATAGCGCCTGGCTCATGGGCAGTGCCCAATACACCGTAGTATTTCTTGTTGTGATTTTTAAAAGATAGGACAGTACAGGAGTGACCCACTCCCCCAATTCAGCTTGATTTTGAATCAGGCATTTTCTCATGGGCTTAAATTATCCTGATTTCCTCAGGATTGCTCCAGGCCAAGCTGAAGGAGCTGGACTGTCTAGGAGGGGGCGAGGGAAGGGATTGCAGGAAACAGGGTCCAGGGACACATGGAACCTTCTCCTTGAGTTCATAGGTGGAAGCCGTTTTGGGCGTGGCAGCAGCATTCTCAGAGGACCTTCTTCCCCGACACCCCACCAGAGGCAGCACAGGGCTGCCCTGTCCTCCTGCCCTGGCACAGGGTCCTTGTCCGAGCTTTCAGCACGCCGTCACATCCTTTGTATCATTGCATCTCACGTGACCCCTAGGACGAGGAAACTGAGGCCCAGAGAGGAGAAGGGGCTCCCCCGCACAGGCCCCCACTGAGGCCGTGACACAGCTGGAGCTCAAACCTAGCGATTTTTGTCTTCATCAAGAGAAGGAACTTTCCACACCAGTCTGGATTCTTGTAGGATGAGACTCCTGGGGCATCAGGAGGGGAGGCCCCCCATGGGGTCCCCGAGGGGCAAGCGCCCCCAACCCCATCCTGTCCCAAAGCCCTGTCTGAACATTTCTGAGAAACAGCACTAAAGTCCAGTTGCCCCGGTGAGACCCTTTCCGGAGCCTGCAATGCCTCCCTCCTCTGTACCCAGTACGTGCCCCCTCCTCTTCACCCCTCCCCTCCCTGCGACACAGCACCCGGGAGCACTGTCCTTATCTGTTTGTAATTAATATTTAACATCTCTTCAGGGTCACTGGTTTAGACCCAATATCTCCATAGCAGAGGGAGGGACCGCCCTCTCCAACACCCCCAGCCCTTTCTCCTCCCGGCAGCTTCTACGTTGGCCCTAATGACTGCTCCCTTCCCCCAAACTACAAACAAGCCGGCTTCCTGTCACTCAGGGTGAACTTGGCCAAAGGTTGACTGTCTCACCTTGTTTAGTCGTGGAAAACAGCTTAACAGTTGGACTGTTCTCACCAGGTGAGAGGGCCAGGGTGTCAGAGGATTTTTTACTAAAAGTCATAAACACCTCTTCCAACTCACAAGCCACAAAGCTCTCTAAGCTCCTTGGGGTGACAGTCGTTCCTACAGTCCATGACTCTCTGGGTCCTGTGACCCTCCTCAGGCTGGCCCTGTCCCCACCAGGCTGCACACCCGCTCAGGTCTCTGGCCTCCCAGGCAGGCAGCTCAGGCTACCAGCTAGGGGACAGAGTGTCCAAGGCCCCAGAGCTGGGTGGGGACGCTGGCATTCCTGAGTGTCCTAGGCTTTGACTCCACCACCAGGACTCTCCACAGCCTTGCCCCGCGCAGTCCAGAGAAAGGTGAGTCTGTGAGGTATCACCTGCCTCCAAGGCAGGCAGAACCCAGCCCAGGAGCAAACGAATAGCAGTCCAGCAGTGGCTGCACGAGAAGAAGTCAGAGGAGGAGGAACTCGACCCCGCTGCTGGGAGGTTCCTGTCCTCGCTGCCTCGTTCTTCCATTCACCTGCCCTAATAGGCCGAATTACAGATATTTTACAGAGGAGGAAAATGTGGCGCAGAGGGGCTTCTTGCCCAAGATGGTTTCCTAAACTTGCCTCACCATGAGAATCCCCTGAGGAGCTTACTAAAAATTCAGCTTCTTCAGCCCTAGCCCAGACCTGCTGAATCCATAGCGACTGGGGAATCCGGATTCTCAGTAAACTCCTTTGACGATTCCTCTTAGGCAAGTGGAGGGAACCATGCTCTTATACCATAGTTTTCCTATCTTGTGGCCTCAAATCATCCCCCTAGAGCCACCCCCATCTCCTCCCCTGTATGGGAGCTGGGGAGCTGCAACAAGGGGTGGTATTTCACCCTGGGATGGCTACAGATCCCTGGCCTCCCAACCCCCCAGCCCCAAGAACACACAGGGGTTGCCTGAATTTCCACCCAGAGAATAGGGCTGTCGGGGACGAGGGCTCCTCCAGAGTCCTGGAGGGCAAGGCCGGATCCCTCTGTGCCCATCCGCAGTCTGAGTGTCAGCCTGGACAGAGGGACACAGCTCTGAGACCCCATCCCCACACCCTCAGGCCCTCAGCTGATCTTCCCTTCCCACTCTAAGGAGGAAGGGGCATAAGGAATATGCGTTTTGACCTGCTAGTGTGAGAAGAACAGTAACTGGAATTAACTGAAGTGTGAGAACAGCAGAGGGAGGGAAGGGAGACTAAAGCAGGGAGAAAGGAGGTAGTGGGAGAACGCATTGGACCAGACAGTTCTCCACTTGACCACCAGGTGGGGCCATCAGCCAAAAACAGTTTGGTTGCTGTCAGACAATGGTGTGGAGGTTCAGGGTGGTTGGCAGGTGGAATAGGGTTCAAATGATTGTCCGTAATATTCATAAGTCCAGGGAGGGCAACGAAAGGGAAAAGGAGGGGAGAAAGAATGAAATATTTAAGAAGTACTAGCCATGAGTTAAATACTATACCAGGCATTTCACGCATTTTAACCTCATTTGAATATCATAAACATTCTGCAAGATAGGTATTCATTCGTTCATTTTTGACAAGCATACACGGAGAATTCCCTGGCGGCCCAGTGGTTAGGACTCCGCACTTCCACTGCAGGGGGCACACACGGGTTCCATCCCTGGTCGGGGCACTAAGATCCCACATGGCGTGACCAAAAAAAAAGAAAGAAAGAAAGAAAGGAAAAAAGCATATATCAAGGACCCAGTTGTATGCCAGGCACTGTTCCTGGGGCTAGGGATACAGTGAACAAGACAGGCAGGCAAGTTCCCTGTTGTCTTAGAGCTTGCATACAATTTGCAGATAAAGAAACGGCCCAGAAAGGAGGCCAAGATCCCCCCATTAGTACAGGTGCCAGAGGTGGGGATTTTTTTTTTTTTAATATTTATTTATCTGGCTACGCTAGGTCTTAATTGCAGCACGTGGGATCTTCGTTGCAGCATTCAGGCTCTTGGTTGTGACATGCGGGATCTAGTTCTCTGACCAGGGATCGAACCCAGGCCCCCTGCATTGGGTGCGCAGATTCTTAACCACTGGACCACCAGGGAAGTCCTGAGGTTGGGATTTAAACCAAGGTTCCTATACCTCCAAGTCTGACCTCTGCTCAGCCTCATGGCCTGAGGGCTAGCTGTGCTCACATTAAGGCACATCAGGAGGAGGGAGGCCATCATTGGGTTAGGGTACATGGAGTACATGGGAATCCCACACCCAGAAGGAGGGGCAGAGAAAGCTCTCAGCACGCCTAGAGTCGTGCAGTTATTGGTGGAGCTCTCACTTAGCAAATGTTGCTGGGTGCCAGACATTGCACCACAGGCTCCACATTCCCTATTTGAATCTTTGCAATCAGACTGCAAAGCAGGCATCATTGAGCCCACTGCACAGGTGATAAAACCAAAATGGCTAAGTGACTTGCCCAAGGTCATAGAGCTAGTAGGCGGGGGCACCTCCATCAGGCTGCTTTGGGGGGAAGGGGTTATAGAAGCAGTTTAAATGTCTGTCTCGTGCTGGGTTGGAAGCCCACACCTCTTGGCTGTAAAACAGATTCACACTCACTCCTCACGATGAATGTATAAATGTGGGTCTTGGAAATCCCTTCCTATGTTGGGTCAGTATAAAATGGGAGAGAGGGCTTCCCTGGTGGCGCAGTGGTTACGAATCCGCCTGCCAATGCAGGGGACACGGGTTCAAGCCCTGGTCCAGGAAGATCCCACATGCCACGGAACAACTAAGCCCGTGCGCCACAACTACTGAGCCTGCGCTCTAGAGTCCGTGAGCCACAACTACTGAGCCCGTGTGCCACAACTACTGCAGCCCGCGTGCCTAGAGCCCGTGCTCCGCAACAAGAGAAACCACTGCAGTGAGAAGCCTGCGTACCACAACGAAGAGTAGCACCCCACTCGCCGCAACTAGAGAAAAGCCCGCGTGCAACAACGAAGACCCAATGCAGCCAAAAATAAATAAATTTATAAATTAAAAAAAAAAATGGGAGAGAGCCATCAAATGGTCTCCACCCAAAGATGCTCTTAATGCTGCATCCAGGAAGGAAGGGAGATGCGTAGGAAGGGGGTTTCAAATAGGGCAGGAGACTGAGAATTTTTTTTTTAATTATTATTATTATTATTTTTTATTTTTTGCGGTACACGGGCCTCTCACTGTTGTGGCCTCTCCCGTTGCGGAGCACAGGCTCCAGACGCGCAGGCTCAGCGGCCATGGCTCAAGGGCCTAGCCGCTCCGCGGCATGTGGGATCTTCCCGGACCAGGGCACGAACCCGTGTCCCCTGCAACGGCAGGCGGACTCTCAACCACTGCGCCACCAGGGAGGCCCTATTTTAATATTTTTTATTGAAGTATATTTGATGTACAATATTACATAAGTTTCAGGTGTACAATATAGTGATTCACAACTTTAGAGGTTATAGTCCATTTATAGTTATTATAAAATATTGCATATTCCCTGTGTTATACAGGGAATATATCTTTGTAGCTTATTTATTTTATACACAGTATTTTTTACCTCTTAATCCCCTACCTTTATCTTCCCCCTCCCCCCTTCTCTCTCCCCACTGGTAACCACTAGTTTGTTCTCTATATGTGTGAGTCTGTTTCTTTTTTGTTATATTCACTAGTTCGTTTTATTTTTTAGATTCCACATATAAGTGATATCATACATTATTTGTCTTTCTCTGTCTGACTTATTTCACTTAGCATAATGCCCTCCAAGTCCATCCGTGTTGCTGCAAATGGCAACATTTCATTCTTTGTTATGGCTCAGTAGTATTCCATTGTATACATACACCACATCTTCTTTATCCTGTCATCTGTTGATGGACACTTAGGTTGCTCCCATATCTTGGCAATTGTAAATAATGCTGCCATGAACACTGGGGTGCATGTATCTTTTCGAATTAATGTTTTCATTTTTTAAATATATTCCCAGGAGTGGAATTGCTAGATCATATGGTAGTTCTATCGAATTTTTCAAGGAACCTCCATACAGTTTTCCATAGTGGCTGCACCAATTTGCATTCTTACCAGTAGTGCGTGAGGGTTCCCTTTTAGGAGACTGAGATTCTGTCTGAAGAGCTCACTTGTGTATTCTCTCCCCAACACCCTCTCCTGAGGGGTCCCCAAGGCACTAGGAAGAATGACAGGCACAGTGCTGCTGGGCCCCCCCGAGGTCCCAGGAGGAGGCCAGGAGGGAAGCTGTGTCTCTGCACTGGGGCGCAGCCTCCCCCAAACCTGCTCATCCCCCGAGACCTGGCTCAGGTGTATCTTCGTCATCACGTCCTGTTGTAACTGCCTGTGTCCGCGTCTAGATTAGGGCTTATTTCCTAACGTCAGGCATCTTATCTTTTCCCTTCTGCATCCTCAGTGCCCACCAGGCCTAGGTATGAATGAACATGAGGGGAAAAAATTGAGATGGGAGCAGGGCGAGCAAAGGTGGGGAAGAAAGTTCCCACAGTGGCCACTCGGGACGCCTGAGAACTTTGGACAGTGAAGGAGGAAAAGGCTTCCCCTCCTGTCCTGCCTGTGCCACACCCCTGCACACACCCTCGCACATACCCCAGTGTGGCCGGGCGGGGCTGGTCAGCAGCTGCTGGAGGGGGCTGTGTAGAGAGATGAGAAGAAACCCACTTCCATTTTCGCCAGTGATAACTTATGAGCACTGAAGACTCATTTTTAGGTCACATCCCCTCCATGTCTTCACAAAGTCTGGGGGCCCAGCCTCACTATCTCCATTTTCAGAAGGGGAATCAGATGAGAGAAGCTGAGGGTCTTCCCCAAAGCACCTGTCACGGTGGTGGGCAGGGCGGGGGGAGGTGGAATTCAGATCAGAGCTCCCAGCAGCTGAGAAAACCTCCCCTGATCTGTTTTCCATACAACCAGGCCTGAGCTATGAGCTCCTTTCCACTGCAGTGGGGATGGAGCCGAGGGGAGGAGCTGTCTTTGGGTGGGGGTGGGGGTGGGGACAGCTCCACCTGTTGCTGCCGTCTTGGCAATGCTGGACCCAGGGAACGGCCCCTCCCTCTGTCGGCACCCCCCCCCCCCCATAGTTCTCATCCATTATCATCACACTGCTTCAGCGCTGCTATATTTAAGGCCCGTGCAGGCTCCAAGATCACATTCTTCTCCCGGTCCCCGCTGAGTCCAGGGCAAGAAGAAATCAAGGACCCTCTCATCCTCTGGAATCTTCTCCCCAGAGACACTAAGCGGGCACGGCTGCTTCTGTGAGTCACCTCCAGGGATCAGGGGTGGGGAGGGAGACCTCCAGATAATGAGACCCTCAGCTTTCCTTTGGCAAGTGGAGTGTGTGTGTGTGTGTGTGTGTGTGCGTGTGCGTGTGTGTGTGTGTGTGTGTGTGTGTGTTGGGAAAGGATCCTGGGAGATTTGGAAAGCAAAAGTATACATGTGCTTGGGTATCATCCCAAGTGGAAATGAGAGGGGATTCTAGAAAAAATCTCTGCCCCATCACACTGTTCTGTGTGGCCCTGGGTCTTCTGAGCTGAGCCTTCTGTGATGTGAAAGCTACAAAACACACACACACGCGCACACACATCACTTGGGGATGCCCTGAGAAGTGGAGGCTTTCCTGTAGGAAGCAGGCATCAGCAGGGACCGAGGTGGACCGGCAGGTCCAGCAAACCTAGAGCAGTCCTGGCGGAGCCCTGCTTGGCCGGCCCGGCAGGCAGGGGATGAGCGCAAGCCCGGAGGGCCCGCACGGCAAGGCGGGGAGGGCATTCATCCAGCCTGGGCTCACTGGTATGAAACCGAGGCCAGCACTCCAGCCTCGGAAGCTGGTGGGAGCATTAAGAGCACATCCCAGGCTGGGCAGGCTGTGTCTCCGCTCCCGCCCACAGGACCCAGCTTTCTGCCATCAGGGCTCTGAGTCACTGTGGCTTGGTGCGCGTCTCTTCCACTCCTGAGGAATAGGAGAGGCCTCCTTGCCCCCTCTCACTGAGGGATGCTGTCAGGGGACCGGGCGGGGCAGGGCTGGTGGGCAGCAGACAGACCGAGGCTTGGGAGGAAAGTGGAGTGGGTGGGGAAAGTCACACAGCAGGACCCCTGGCCCGCGGCTTTGCACCCTCCGGGGCGGGCATGGGGGACGATTTCCCTTTCTGGCCGACCACACCCTGCTGACCCCTCCGCAGCAGGCACACGGCACTCTGGGGGCAGGACTGGGAAGCTGCGATCTCCTCCTTGCTGCCTAATCCTTAGCCTCAGTCATCGCTTTAAAAAGAATCGATGGCTCATCCACTAAAGCCAGGGGTCTGGTTGCAGGCGGCCCTGGAGTTCAGGGATGAGCGCCAGGCCTGCCCTGCTGCGCCAATCAGGAACAGAGCATCCGGGGAAGGGAGCCAGCAGCCGATGCCAGGGAACGTTAACCCTCAGCTGCTGGGGCCGGGGCCATGTGTCCCAGGAAAGCCGGGGGCCTGCCTCCGCAGGGTGGTACCCAGCGGCTCTCTCCTTGGCTGTGAGGAGGAAGGGACAGAAAGGGCAGGCCAGTCATTCTCTGGGTGCAGGCAGACCCTCCTTCTCAGGAGGAAGCGGATGGGAAGCCCAAGGGGTGCCTGTGCCGTTGTGTTCAGCTGAGGTCGCTGTAGGAGGCCAGAAGCCTCACGGGCAGCCCTTGGTCTCGGCGAACACTCCGCAGCAACCCAGTCTGCCTTGGGTGTCCTTTGTGGATGCCCAAAGTGAGCAAACTTTTAGGAACCGGAAGGATCAAATCCCAATAAAATTGACCCTTGGCAGCCTGAGCCCCCTGACACCTCAGAACAGGCCCTTTTAGGCCAAGGATCTCTGATGAGGTCAGCGGGCCCACCTACCACATCATGGACTTAGAGAAATGGTCCCCCACGGGCAAGTTCACACCCAGGTCAGAACACAGTCCCGCACGCACACTCCGCCATAGCCAGCAGGCCCCGAGGGAGAGGCACGGACAGGGCAGAGCCGGACCTCGTGGAAGCAGACAGGAGAGGGCTGAGGGGGTGGGCCCCCCTTCTTCCTCCGCCTTCACGGCCAGGGTCTACCTCAGGGCCTCCCAGGTCAGAGGCCTGGCCCCAAATTCCCACCTGGAGAAGGACTGGAAGCCACTCCAGGGCGTCCACCAGGCATCCTAGAGCTTCAACGCCAGAGGGCCCTCAGAGGCCTGGTGGTGACACCGCACCCCAGTTCTGGGAAGGAATTTAGTGCAAAGAACCCAGAGCTAGCTAGCTGGGGGTCCCCCACTCTCCTCGCCTGCCTCTCCACGGCCTGGACATCAGAGTGCTCAATCCCTCACTGTCTGGGAAGCTGAGAGCCGGAGAAGGGAGGGCCTTGCCCAGGTCATGTGGCGGGGGGTGGGGGATGGGGGCAGGTGCCGCTGGAAGCCGGGAGCCACTGGGGCAGCACATGGAGTGGTGGACAAGCCAGGCTGAGAGTGCAAAGCCTGCCTCTGTCACCTGGGCGGGTCCCCCCACATCGGGCCTGAGCTCCCCTGTCTGCCCACGGGAGAGAGAACCCCTACCGGCAAACCTCCAGAGATGCTGGCGGACCCCACGGGGAAGGGGCGGGTGGACGCCTGGTGGAGTGACCGTGTACCTTGGCTCGGCAGGTCGTCGCTCTTGCAGCCATGACTCTGCCTCAGAGCCCGGGAGGTACGGGGGAGCCCCGGGCACCCCAGGCCGTGGCGATGCACAGGCTGGAGCACCGCCACGAGGAAGAGCAGAAATCTGAGCAGCAGCACAGCCTGCGGATGGGCTCCTCCACGCGGAAACGCACCTTCCGCAGCAGGTGGGAGCCTCGGGGACCCAGCCCAGCCCCTGCGCTTCCCCCAGGGCCCTTGGCCCGCCGGGGAGGCGCAGCTCTGCTCTCTGGAGGCCCCGGTCTGCGGGGGGAGGCGTAGCCCTGACCTCTGTGTACTTGAGTTTGAGGAGACAGGCACAGCCCTGCTTTCTGAGAGCCCGGTGTGAGGAACGAGGGTGCCTGCTAGTACCCCGAGGTAGGAGGATGGATCCCCCAGCCAGACCCCCAGCCAAACCTGCAGGAGCCATGACCTCTCTTTTCCCGGGGGCAGCGAGGAAGAGTATCAGTTCAGCGCGGCAGACTACGCCCTCGCAGCAGCCCTGGCTCTGACGGCCTCCTCAGAGACGTCGTGGTAAGTCAGGTGACCTTGCCAGAGAGCCCTGGGCCGGGAAGAGGTCGTCCTGTCCAGTCCTCTGCCTCCCCACTGGGCTCCCACACTCAGCTTAAAGAACCTGCCCGAAGTTACACATCTAGAGTAAGCGGCTAGTCAGAGGTTTAAGCCCGGGGCTGACTGACCACAAGGTCCTCTGCACCACCCTCTGGATGAGCCCTCAGGCAGTAGTGAGGGAGCGTCCCCAGGGGAGAGGCTGTTGGGGGTCTGTACTTCACCACCCGGCTTCCGTGGCGGGGAAGGAGGCGGGGATGGGGAGAGGAGGAACAAGGAAAGCAGCCCACGTTTTGGACACGAGGCCCGAGATGGGAAGGCCTCTGAGCCTGAGAGCATCAGGAGGCCTGGGTCCTGGTCCTGGCTGGCCTGGAGCAGGTTACCCAGCCTCAGGTCCCTACCCTGTAGAACGGGGAGACTAAGACCTGTCCACCTGCTTGCAGTGAAAACGAGAGGAACGATGGCTTGTGAAAGAGCCTCGTGACCTGGATCAATCATATTCATTACGCACCTTCTAAAAGCCGGACCCACGCAGGGCATTCTGGAGGCAAGAGAGGATTAAAAGTTGCCCTTGTCCTCAAGAAGCTTTAAGTGTGGCCGGCAGTGCTGGGCGTGGGGAAGGCAGGGCCAGGGCGTCCCCACGTCACCACCCCCAGGGTCTCCACCCCTGATGGCCTCCGTCACCGCAGGGAGGCCCAGCTGAGGCGCCAGACCAGCACCGTGCAGCTGGAGGAGAGAGGGCAGAAGCGGGTGGGCTTCGGCAATGAGTGGGAGAGGACGGAGATCGCCTTCCTACGGACCCAGTGGCTGCTGCGCCAGAGGCGAGACCGGAAGGCGCTGAGATGGCGGGTGAGAGGGATGGGCTGGGGCCTCCAGGGCCCTGAAAACTGAGACCCATCACACGCCAGCCAACTCAACCTACCCCCTTCTCAAGAAGAGCTGGACATCCCAGTGCCCCTACCCTCTAGCTGCGTGACCTTGGTCAAGCAATAATTCTAACTGAGCCTCGGTTTTCTCATTTGTAAAATGGGTGTATGTGGTACCGATGCTTGGTGTCGAGGTGGGAAGTAAATGAGATCAAGCTGGTAAAGTCACTTTCCCAGTGCCTAGAACACAGAAGGCCCTCAGGGAATGCTACTCCTAACAAACGTCAGGGATCTGAAGCCACTTCCATACCCCCTCCCTGGGCAGGACAACAATAGCTGTAATACTTACATGGGTGTTATCAGTGCCTACGTTTTTCACATATTAACTCATTTAATCCTCACTGCAACCCCACAGGAGGGTGGGGGAATATTATTATCATCCCCATTTTACAGATAAGGAAATGGAGGACTGGCCTATGGTCTCACAGCTAGTAAGTAGCAGCGTTTGGCCTTGACCCCACGCCCTGCCCTCTGTGGCACGCTGCCTCTCAGCCGCTGGTTGGGGGGGTGCGCGGCTCCAGCCCACGTGGGCCCGACTCCAGAGCCTGGGTGTCGGGGGAAAGGTAACAGCAAAGACTGGGGAGAGGTGGTACCCCGGCTCATAGAAGTCACAGGCCCCCTCCCACCTCCAGACAGAGAAGAAGGTCCGGGAGGCCAAGGAGCTGAGGGATCTGTGTTCCGGACGCGGGCCCTGGTTCTGGATCCCGCTGCGCTCCCACGCCGTCTGGGAGCACACCACGGTCCTACTGACCTGCACCGTCCAGGCCTCGCCTCCACCCCAGGTCACCTGGTAAGCCCCCGGGGGGCAGGAGAGAAGGGGTCCTTGCCCTGCCCCCATGCTCTGGGCCTCTTGGGGTTCCCTGAGTGTGAGTTCCTTACACCCAACACCTCCCTTCCAGGGACCCGGCCCCTCCCCTAGAAGTTCCTGCCGCCTTAGAAAAGCTGCAGACCCACAGACCCTGAGCTCTGCCCTCCCCAAACAGAGCAGCAGCTGCTGGGGAGGCTCAAGAGGGGTTATTCTTAGCTGCCTCCCAGCCAGCCTGGGGCTAGAAGTCTGGGCTGCCTGGGGAGCCAGCGCTTGTAAAAATATGGTTCTGGTGGCATGTGAAGGCAGCTGCTCTGAGCTGGACATCCCTGGGGCTGCAGGAAGATGGGGGGAGGCAGGGAGGGCGGGGGCCCTGCAGTGAGAAGGAGCTCAGGCCTCGCTCTCTCTCTGCCAATTTGGTGTGTGGTCTCAACTACGGCTCTTAACCTCTCTGGTCCTGCCTCCATTTCTTGTTCTGTAAAATGCGTTGAAGACCTCCTGTCCGGCTTGCACGTGCTGAGGATTTAATGCCACGACAACGTGGAAGCCCTCAGAACTTGAAAGGTGCTGGGAAA
Organism: Aethalodelphis obliquidens; assembly: GCF_003676395.1. Taxonomy (NCBI): domain Eukaryota; kingdom Metazoa; phylum Chordata; class Mammalia; order Artiodactyla; family Delphinidae; genus Aethalodelphis; species Aethalodelphis obliquidens. Next base: position 34,174,839 of record NW_020837953.1, read on the forward strand.
GCAGGAGGTGCCGTTCCTGGGAGTGAACCCGTGACAGAACCACAGAGTCGAAGCCTTGCTGGCGGAGGCGGGCAGAGGCAGGAGCCTCCTGAATGGGCCTGGTGGAGGTGGGGGTGGAGAGTAGGAAAGTGATCATTCCAGTTGGCTTTTCTTTTTTTTTTTTTTTCCTTAAAGCATATATAATGCCTCAGAAGTCCGAGAAAGAAAAAGAGCTTAGGCCAAGAGCAATCAAGAAGAGTGTTCTGAGGGAGGTGGCCTTGGGGCTGGTCATTGCCAGGTGGCATTCATTCAAATTCCTTGGGAACCAAGGCAGTCCGATAGGAGGACTGCTCCCAACAGCCAGCCTGGGCTAAGTGGGGGTCAGCTGCTCAGCTGGCCTGGCCTGGCAGCTAAGCCCTGCCCTGCCCTGCCCTGGCACTGAGGCCCACATCTAAGCCATGCCATGGGAACCTCTTGGGAAGGAGTCTTGTTTCCACCCTTGCCAGCAAGGTTGCCACAACAAGGAGCTGAGCATTCTTTGTAAGTGGCAGAGGCCAAGGCCAGGCCCACCTCCAGCCAGAGGGACTCAGGTGGCCCCCGGGGCTCCTGGCTTTGGGATCTGGTTTCCCATCATCAGTTACCTCCGGCAGGGCCACACATCATCCTGGGATTGGCCTCCAGAGCTCTGCCCGGGCCCTGGTAGAGACCCAGCCCCCCGGTCAGCAGGAAGATACTGGCTGCCCAGGCTTGTCAGGCGAGTCCATTCATTCACCAATTATTGAGCACTTCCTGAATGCAGGGGCAACTTCAGGCGAGTTAGGCAAGGCCCAGGCTGGCTATGTTTATACTGCAGAAGTGGGCCCTGGCCACAATTGATTAATGTCAGAATCACTCTCCCAGGCCAAGCCGCCTTCAAAAGTAAAATCTCACACCAAAATATGGGGAATTCCTGGCTGGCCAGTGGTAGGACTCGGCGCTTTCACTGCCAGGGGCATAGGTTCGATCCCTGGTGGGGGAACTAAGATCCCACAAGCCGCATGGCCAAAAACTTAAAAATTAAAAAAATAAAGGGGGGGGGGGGAAACACACCAGAATATGTAGGGGAAAAATAAACCTAGAAAAATAATAGAAATCTCACTCTTTTATGTGGGCCTCTCTGAGCCAGGCTCTGGGCTGGGTGCCTCGCCTTAGCTGTCTCACTTAATGCTGTTTTATGATTGGCTGCCATTCAGCCTCATCCTTCAAAGGCCTGCTGTACAGGCAGGAGACTGAAGCCCAGAGGGGGACAAAATGAGACCTCAGGTCTCTGGCTGCCCAGGTTGTGCCCAGAGCTGCAGCTGCTGCTTTTTCTGGGAAAGGCAGAAAGCTGGCCAGGCTGAGTTGTCTGGAATGTTCCTGACAGCTGGCGGGTGGGGGCGCTGACCTTGGCCCCCAGGCCTGGGAGATGTGGAAAGATTGGGCATGCAGATTAGGCACCATCCTCCCCACAGGAGACTTAGTTGGGTTCCTTTCAGAAGAGGTCACAGCCTGGGGGCTGTGTAGTGGGGCGTGGGCACAGCACTGTTTGGTTGCCATGGAGACAAACGGGGGGGGGGGGTGCTGTCCAAGGAAGGTGATGTACTGAGGTTGGGGCGCCCTCTCTTGGCCAAGGCCTCCTCTTTGAACTCAACCACCACTGGGGCTGATTTTTCATGCAAAGTTCTCATGGACACAGAGGCCCAGAGAGGGGGACTGATTTGCCCAAGGTCACACAGCAAGCTAATTTTCACAGACATTCACTTGCCAACCCCGACTCCTCAGGCTTCCAGAACATACCCCAGTGGGCTGTGGACAGACACAAGGCCACCTCATTGTTCAGTGCCTGTGGCAGATAAAACCAGACCCCAGAGTTCACAGAAAACAAAAGGAAGTATCCAGGGTAGAGCGGGGCAGGGCGATCTGCAGGGCCATGCTCGGGAATCACCTGGGAAATTTAAAAAATTACTGATACCTAGTTCCCATGCCCAGAAACTCTGATTTCATTGATCTGGGCTTGAGACTGGGCATGGAGATTTTTTTAAGGCTTAAATAAGATAGATCTTTTTTTTCTTTCATGTAAATGTCTGATGTAGACAGGGCAGGGCTGCTGTGGCAACTCTACCACAGATTCCTCAGGGACGCAGCCCTGTTCCCTCACACTGCTTCAGGGCACAGGCCTTCCTGGTTCGAGATGCAGCCCTCATGGCCATATTCTTGCCGCAGAATGGAGGGAAAGATGCTGGGAAAAGGGGCAAAGGATGTCATCAGAAGCTTGTACTTACTTTCTGCTGACAAGACTTAGTTTAGTCACATGGCCACACTTAGCAGAAAGAGAGGCTAAGAAACATGTCATATTTAATTTAGAATAAGAGGGCGAATGGCTACGGGAGACCAATGAGCAGTTTCTGGAGCAAATTCTCAAAGGCTTACGTTCAGACTCTGAGCATGGAGATTGTTAAAGCTTCCTCTAGTGATTTTAACAAGAACTGAGATCAAGAACTGCTGTCCTTGGGGTTGACAAGAAGGTAGGGATGGGGAACTTTCCTTGGTACCCCCTTCAGAGAGGAAGGAAAAGCTGGGGCCTGGTCTTTGGGAGATACCATTGGTAGGGGGAGGGGCAGATACCCCTAATGACAGCTCCCTCTTCTCGCCCTCCAGAAGAGAATGAACCCTTGAGCATCTACAGCAGGGATTCCCGACCCCTGAACCATCCCCCTCCCCACCCCTCCCGGTCTGTGGAAAAATTGTCTTCCACGAAACCAGTCCCTGGTGCCAAAAAGGTTGGGGACCAGTGATATGTATAGTCTTCAAGCTTTACATATCTTATCCCATTTAATCATCACAACAACCCTACAAGGTCAGTGCAATTATTATTCCCATTTCACAGATGAGGAAAACTGAGGTTCAGAGCAGCGAAAGTGCTGCCCTGGGTCACACAGGTAAGCAGCACAAAGCCGAGGTTGGAATCCAGGTCTGAGAGGCTCGGGATCCTTCCCACACAGAATCACACTGCCTTCCACACACCACTGTGTCTCTACAGGTACAAAAATGACATGCGAATTGATCTCCGCCTCTTCCCTGCCGGAAAGTACCGAATCACCAATAACTATGGACTGCTGACACTGGAGATTAGGAGGTAGGACCATGAGCCCTAGAGACCCGCGGCCCCCAGTCCTAGCACTACCACGGCCAGAGCGATGAATCCAAACCCTTCCTCGGAGCTATGAACCAAGTCAGCCTCATCTTCAGAAGTATCTGGGGTGCTTGTTAAAATACTGATTTGTGGGATGTACCCTCCTTTTGCCCTCAGAGAGTCAGATTAACTAGTTCTGAAGTGCGGCCCAGGCATTTGTATTTAACAAACACCCCCATATGATTCTAAAGCCTTGGGATACACGGTGAAAAATTTGGACTCAGAGGCTAGCAGCAAGGACTGAATGAATGCTGAGCTAGGCATGCAGGGAGAGCTCCTTGCTGGAGGAGAGAAAACACACGTACACACACACACACACACACACACGTGCAAGGGGGAGCAGCTGGAAGGAGAGAGTTAGGCAGGCGTTTTAGGAGGTGGTGAGTCTTGAGCATGGTTTTAAAAGAAGAGGCAGGACGTATGGAGGGAGAATTGGAGCACAGTCGGCCCCGAAGTGTGCATTATGCGTACGAGCTGCCAGGGGTTGAATTCCTCCGGGTGCTAAGCCCTGCGCTCGCTGCTTTACACATAATGCCCACCACCATTCTCCACAATGCAGGGAAGGGTTGTTCTGTCCGTCTTACAGGTGAGAAAACGGAGGCTCTGAAAGATTAAGTGTCTTGCGCAGCCTGTACAGGGCAGGGCCTGGGTTTGAGTCAGTTCTCTCCATCTGGGTTCTTTCCAATACACCAAACCCTCCACCTCAAGCAACTCGGGCTTCAGAGACACAAATATGAACAGGACCCTCGAGAAGCAAAGTGAGGCTACATGGACATAAATACCTGACCATCCAAGGCTGCAAAGGGAGGCGCCCCGTGGGCTGCACAGTCGGGGAGAGCATGCAGGGCTGGGCAGCCTGGAGGGACACATGGAACCGGCCCTTGAAACGAGAGGGATTCCTGCCCCGAGCAGCGAGGGGAGGGGAGGGGGCACCGAGGGGCCTCTCTGCTTGCTGATGGGGTTGGATATGTGACTTGTGTCCTACCATCTACCCTCTTTGCCACCGTGGTGCCCTGGGGTGGAGCTGGCCCAAGCCTCCACTGGGAACAAGACAAGGCTGGCCTGGCTGGTGGTGAAAACCAGGCCTGCGGTTGAGAACCCCTAGGCATCCAGCCCAGTTCTGGCACAGACTGGCAGTGTACCTGGGGCAGCTCCAGCTCCAGGGTTCTGCTCTGGAGGTGTTGATAGGGCCAGAGGCCGTGCCTGGGGGAGGGCTCGTCCCCTCGAAGCTCGGTTGAATTCCAGTTGCTCTGGGACTCTGGACAAGTCACTTAGCTTAAGTGTTCTGATAACAATCATATTTTCAAAGCACTTTCACCTGAGGTGGTTTAGGCTGCTGTTACATCCCGAGATTTTCAAAGGAGGACCTGGAGGCCTGGAGAGGGACAGTGGCAGCCCAAAGACCCCCAGCTTCTCAGAGGCAGGCCCTGACCTAGAGCCTGAAGTCCTCCCCCAGGCCTTCCTGTTAACCCCCCCCCTTCCCCCCACACCCCACCTGCACGGGGACTTGAGTTTCCCGTGGAGCCCAGCCGTCCCGGGGGGAACATCTCCCTCCCTGCTTTTCAGATGCACCATTGAGGACGCAGGCACCTACACAGTGATGGTCAAGAACGCCTACGGCCAGGCCTCCTCCTTCGCCAAAGTCCTTGTCCGCAGTGAGTCCTGCCATCACCAACAGGCCAGAAAGCCCACAGCAAACCCCAGATGAGCAGATGAGGACATGAGTCTGCGCCAGACTCGGGGAGGGACCCCCAGCCCAGGGGTATTTGGTCTGGGATCAGGTGACCAGGGCAGCCACCGGGATTCCTGCTCCCCAGGGCCTTCAGAGCAAGTGAGATCCTCCGCCCTCAGACTGTACAACCTACATCCCTGTTCAAGGGGACCCCACCTGCCTGTCCCCAAAGAGCATGCTCATCCCATCGAGCTGGGCTTGGGTCCAGATCCAGCTCAGGGCCTCTGGGAGGGCGGCCTGGCTACCAGCGGTCCTCAGGGGCAAAGGTCGATTCCTACCAAGTCCCCTCCTGACCCCCACTGCCCCTTTTGGCTTCTGGTGCATATTCCCCAGTGGGCTCAGGTCCCTCCTGGAGGTTAATCACAGCAGGAGGCAGAGGAGACACTCAGGACTCCTTCAGGCCCCCGTCCACCTGCTGCCTCTGGCGCTGACCGGCCGTGTGAGCCTGGGTGCCGTCTCACTTACCTGACCTCCCCACCTGCAAAGGGGGCATCCTACCGCCTCCCTCAGATACTCCTGTGGATTAAATGAGATGGTTTAGGTAAAACTTGGCTGGATCAGGGCCGAGCCCAGCCCAGAAGGCCACACCTTTGAGCCCAAGGCTTTGCCCTCAGGGCCCTGAGAGAAGCTGCACACACACACAAACACACAAACACACACACACACACACACACACACACACACACACACTGAGCAGCAGACAGTCCCCAGCCTCTCATCGGACCTTCTTAAACTGTCCTTCACAGCCTCTCCACCCCTCTGCCTTGTTCCCCAAATCGCTCTTGGTAGGCAGCTGTCCCCGCTGCCAGGCCAGGCTCTCTGGGTGGAATCTGAGCCGTTCCTATAGGCAGTGCCCAGAGTCGATTGCAAGGTCAGGCATCAGGCCCTTGTGCCCTGCCTTCCTCTGTCCGCCCCTCCATGATTTCATCCACATATCCCCATCCCTCCTCCATCAAGGCCATCCCAGGGACCAGTGTCATGTCCTGGCTTCAGGCTGCTGGGGTGCTCGCTAGGTGATTATGCCTCAGTTTCCTCATTTGTATGAGAGGATAATAATGACAACAACAGACAAGGCTGCTGTGGATTAAACGAGTTAATAAGCGCACATGGTACCCGCTATGTGAATAAAAATGTTCTCACTATCCCCTGGTGGTCCGTGTCCACACCACCTTGGACTTCACCCTGAAGCCTCCAGGAGGCTCTCTTAGCACTGCCCTGGACCCACCAGAAATCCCAGTCTGACCAGGCTCCACCTGTAGGACTGTGATTCTGGCGGTGGACTTGGGTAAAGGAAGGAAACCACCATTTATTGAGCACTGACTGTATGCCAGGTTCCTGCTGAGGGCTTTGTTCATGTGAACTCATGTATTCAGAACCCCCCCCCCCCGCCACCACCATCAGGGAGGAGTCAATAAGGAACTGAGGCACAGAAAGGCTAGGGAACTTTCCCCAAGCTGAAGGGGGGAGCCACTGCCAGATCAGGATTCAAACCCATGACCAAAGGCCATGCCTCCAAAATCCAGTAGGAACGTGGGCTCTGAGCCTTCTCCAACTCCATTTGCTCTGGGTTTTCAGCTTACCTGGGGAAGGATGCTGGCTTCGATTCGGAGATCTTTAAAAGTAAGGAGGCTTGGGGAGGGACGGGCCCTCAGGGAGGAGGGTGTCTGGGGCTCCTCGTCAGGGCCCCCAACAGTCCCCTTTAGAATATCGCCATCCACTGCCCACAAAGGGATGTCCACGTGTGGTTTGCCTATAAACTGTTCATACCTGTAGACTGGTTTCTGGGGTCCCTAGGCACCCCGGAGCCGCCTCCAGCTGCTGCACTCTCAGTGGCCAAGACTGAATGAGAAAAAGGCAAATCCAAAAAGACAAACCAGTATTTGCCGTTTCAGCTCATCTGGTCCCACCCAGAGAAATCTCTCCCCCACCCCCGGCCCCCAGGATCAGGCCCCCTCTTCTCTTTGTTAACACCACCTGCAAAACTGTGAATCCTGACCCAGAGGAGCGGGGACACCCCAGAAGGGTCCTCACTCGCATCTAAGCCCCAGGCTGAGCTGGCAGCCTTAGAAGACTTCTGCCCTAAATCTCTGTTCCCACTCAGGACTGATGTTTGGCTCCAACGTGGAATTCACATCGGTGCTGAAACCAGTCTTCGCCCGTGAGAAGGAACCCTTCTCCCTGTCCTGCCTATTTTCTGAAGATGTATTAGACGCCGAGCAGAACATCCAGTGGTTCCGGGATGGTGAGGACCCCTAGTCCTGGCCCCTTGCCTGCAGAGGCAGAGGTGGAAGCCAGAGAGGGACTAGAGCCCTGGCTCCATTCCCACCCCTGGGACCCCCGGTGGAGAGAGGAACTCAGCTATGCCTGCCCCCTAACTGGTACAAGCTGGGCGATGGGTGCCGATGAGGTAGAGGGAAGCAGAGCACAGCCAGGTGGGTTCAGATCAAGTCACCCTGCAAAGTGTCACCGAGCACCTGTGGTGCCAGGCCCTGTGCTGGGTGCCGGGGCAGGGTTAGGAACAGACATGCGTAAGCTCAAGGGGCTGTCCATCCGGGAGGAAGCAGGAAGCCAGAACACAATTGCACACTGCCCGTTGAGAGCCTGTGGTTGGCCAGGCACCAGCCCAGCCCTTTACATCTATGGGCTCGACATCAGCGCCCTAGGGGTAGGTAATGACATTTGAAGCAACAAGAACAGAGGCTAAGGCCAGGAGCAGGTCAGCCTGAGGAAGGTCAGGGCAGGTTGTGACAATTGCCTCGGGCTTTTCAGAGTCAGGGTTGTAGGTGCAGGTACATAACTGCTACTCGTGAGCTGGAAGGTTCACGGGGGGTCATGGGCCAGGGCTGGGGAAGGCCGGTCAGCCAGGGAGGAGAGGAACAGCTGGGCTTCCTGCCCCATTCGTGACCAGACCTGCAGCCAAAGGGCCAGGAGCACAGCCCCCTGACACCCCAGAGCTTGAGCCTGGGGAAGCTGCCCCTGCTGGGGGCTGGAGTGGAGGAGTGGGAAAGTCACGAGCCCTGAGAAACAGCTGCGACAACAGGCAAAGAGCTTTCCCAAACCCGCAGGTCTTCCAGAACAGAGGTGCTGGCAGGAGGGAGGGGCCTTCACGTGGCACAAAGAGCAGGGTGGGGCAACAGCAGGACCGCGGGGAGAGGCCTAGAGCCCCAGAGCCCCTTCCCCCTCCCCTCACTGAGGTCCCGCCTGCCCAGTCCCCACCCGCCTCACTGGTACCCCGACTCTTTCAGTAAGTCCCCTATCCCTTTCCTGAGTCCCCACCCCCCTCAACAGGCCCCCCTCCCTCCATTAAGCTCACACCCCCTGCCCACCGAGCCCCACCTCCTTTCTCCAGCCCCCAGCGTCCCAATGAGCCCCTGACCCTCACACAGGCCCCATCTCTCTTGGTCCCACTTCTTCACAGGACCTCCGACTCCTTACCGAGCCACTCACCCAGCCGCTGACCACTTCCCTGAACCCTCATTACCTCACTGAAGCCCCAGCCCCTTCCCTGGGCCCGGCCCTGCCACCCCCTGCCCGCCTCAAGCCTTCTGCAGAGGAGAGTTCAGAGACCACGTTGGCAGAGTCCTGGAGGTCACCACCCCCTCCCCAACTGCCCAGCAGAGCCTCAGGCTCTAGCCAGGCCAAACTCCCCTCTGCCTAGACCCCCAGAGCATCTGTGGGTTCCCAGGTGAGGCCCAGATCCCCCACGGGCTCACCCTGGACCCCTCCCTCTGCAGGGAGGCTGCTGAAGTCCTCCAGCTGCCGGCAGATCCTCTACGCAGACCGCCAGGCGTCCCTGAAGGTGTCCTGTGCCTACAAGGAGGACGAGGGTCTCTACACGGTTCAGGTGCCCTCGCCCTTTGGGCTCCGGGAGCAGAGCGCCTATGTGTTTGTGAGAGGTGAGGGGGCGGTGGGGGACCGGGGCTCTGCCTTGACTGATTTGCTGTGGGACATTTGGGCGAGTCCCTGCTCCTTGAGGCCTCGGTTTCCATGCTATATATTGGGGGTGCTAGGGTAGAGTCTCTCTAAGAATCCCTATGCATCCCATGACCCTCCAAAGGGACACAGCCTGAGAGTCTGAGACGCGGAGCCAGCTGGAGAGGGAGGGCTGATCGTGGGCTGGGACCATTCTAGTCCTGGTTGATTTCTGTCTCCTGGCTTTGCCACTTCACTAGCTGGGTGATTTGGGGAAATTCACTTCTCCTCTATGACACTCAGTTTTCCCACCTGCAAGATGGGGGGTTGCGCCGGGACTCAGAGATTAATTATGCCAATTGTGCAGGTGTGTGGCGTAGAATGGGCCCCTAATAAACGGTACTCCTACCCCTACCCCCAGATGCTGTTGTTTGAAAGGAAGAGGCTGTTATTCAGGTCGTTCTCCTCGAGATCCAACTGAGCCCCTGGGGGGTGGTGAATGAGAAGAGGATGAGGGGTGAGAATGGGAGGGGGTCTGTCGCCAAGTGGACATTGACAGGAAGAGCCTCCCCCCACTCTCTTCCCAACCCCGCCCACCCCGGGCTTCAGATGCTGCAGCCGAGAAGCCCGGGGCTCCAGGATCCCCCCTGAATGTCCGATGCCTGAACGTGAACAGGGACTGCCTCATCCTGACGTGGACCCCGCCCAGTGACACACGTGGCAACCCCATCACCAGCTACTCCATTGAGCTGTGAGTCGGTCTCTTCAGTGGCAGAGCCCATGGGGTAGATGGCTCTGTGAGGATAAGCGTGGGGGCCACGGGAAAGAGGGACCCCCGTGCCTGTCCTTGGAATAGGGCAGGAGGTAAATGTGTTATGTAGGGGCAATAGAAGGGTGTCTGCCCCTGGAGTCAGCCGCTGCCCTCTAGACCCTTTACAGCAGGAGCTGCCGCTGGGAGGGGCAAACATCAGTGCTTGAAACCTGAGCACGTGTGGATGCTGTCCTCCCTGAGTGCCGGAGACAGAGTAGCACTGACGCGGGAGGGAGGAGGCACACCAGGAAAGGGGAGGTCTAGAACACCCCACCTCCTTCACCTGCCGCCGGCTCCGGGGCCCTAGCTGGAGGTAAGCTAAACCAGCCACTCGAATCCTTCCAACAATCCCTATCTAAGGGGGCAGGGGGACTCTCTAGTGCCCCATTCTACAGATGAGGAAACTGAGGTACATGGCCCCATCCAGCCAGTACTGAGGACAGTGGCACCCAGGGGGGCACAGAGACCCCAGACTCCGAGGGTCACTCTGGAAGGCTCTCCAACAGGGAGTGGACAGCCCTCTGGGGAAAGGCTAACTCGCCCACTCACAAGCCATGTGACCTCGGGCAAGTCATCTCACTCTCTAAACGCGGATCCCGTTGGTAGAGTGAAGGTAATCACACCTAACCGCGAGGACCGTCAGGATTAAACGCGATAACAGGTGCGGAGGGACACAGCATGGCTCCAGACGCGCAGGAAAGCTCATGGGAGGCACTAGCTATTTTGATTAGCATCGCGCTTGGTGGAGGATGGTGAGAAGGCATCCTGGGGCCCGAGGTTGGAGCCGGGCTTCTAAATGGAGAGAGATGAGCTGGGCCGGCAGCCCAGGGCGGGGGAAGGGCCCTGGAAGAGGCTCACCCTGGGAAGATGTGAGTCACGGGCAGGGGCTGCAGCCGAGGCCTCTCTCCCACAGGTGCCAGGGCGAGTCCGAACAATGGGTGCCCTGCCACCAGGCCCCCGGCGGGACCTGTCGGTGCCCAGTCCAAGGCCTCGTCGAAGGCCAGAGCTATCGGTTCCGGGTGAGAGCCATCAGCAGAGCGGGCAGCAGCATCCCCTCCAAGGCTTCCGAACCGGTTGCCATGGGCGACCCTGAGGAAGCCCGGAGGAAGACAGGTGGGCACAGAGGCCCTGCGGGGACATTCCAGAGCATCCGTCAGGGCATGCTCAGGACTGCCTCACGCAGGAGACAGGCGCACAGCCCCCATGCCAAGCCCTGATCCAGGAGGGGAGACACAGCCCAGCCCTCAGGAACCCCTAATCTGATGGAGGAGACAGTGCTGTCCTTAGCAACCCCTAGCTGGAGGGGGAAGGTACAGCGCGTCTGATGGAAGAAACACAAACCTGTCCACACAAGATGCTAATCTGGGGTAAAACCACAGCACCCTCCTCGGATGCCCTTCATCTGAAGGAGGAAAACCGTCCTGCCTCAGAAGCCCCCAGCCTGCACGGCGGGGGGAACACAGCCCTCTCAGCTCTGAGGAGTCAGCCTGATTTGGGTTTGCCGTGCCCTAGGGATCTGACCCCATCACTTCTCTCTGTCCCGAGAGGACAGAGCATCTTTGGGGTCCAAGAGCAGCAGTGCCGCACTTTGGACACCTGAGATCGCTGCTTGAGGACACACAGTGAGGGGCCGGAAGGCCAGGACCAGGAGCGGGGGAGGAATCAGCACCCAGAGTGGGGCAGGCCCTTCCCTGTGGCCTGCTGAGCCCGCCCACCACACACACCCTGCACCCCTTAGCTCTCCCCTAACATGTTCCCTTCTCCCCACTAGAGATCCCCTTTGATACAGGAAAAACGATCACGGTCAGCACAGATGATTCTGAAGGTACGTGTGAACCTCCTGACACTTTGTCTCAAGACTCCAGCCCCCTTTGCGGTTCTGGAAACTCTGGGCCACAAACTGAACCCAGAGGCAGAAGCTGTCGTGTGCAGGGTGCGGGGAGGCGAGCGCGGGCAGGATCCAGGCTGAGGGGCCAGGCTCTCTGGTGGGCGACTGCGCCCCTCGCGGAGGAAGTAGACGTCAGGGAAAGTCCCGGCAGGACGTGGGGAGACCTGGGTTCTGGCCCTGGCCCTGCCCGGCCTTGCTGGGTGACTGGAGCAAGTTCCTGCCCCTCTCTGGGCCCCAGTTCCCTCCTCAATGAAGTGAGGGGCTGAGATCTGGGGTCTCCGACGGCCCACACATCTCCTCCCCCCCGATGGCTCTGATTCCAGACTTCGTGACCATCCCCTCGCCCCCGACCAATGTCCACGCCAGCGAGATCCACGAGGCCTATGTGGTTCTGGGCTGGGAGAAGCCAAGACCCCGGGGCAAAGCCCCACTGACGTACTTCCTGGAGAAGGTACGGAGACCCCAAGGGCCCCAGCCCCAGGCCGGCCTGAGAAACAGACGCGCTGTGTTACCAGGACGTGGGGGGGTGTTCAGGGAGGCGCTGGGAGACCCCGACAGTGTCCCCTGGGAGGCCTGAAGAGAAGAGAATTTCCTGCCTGGAAGACTTGAGCATAGCCCTGCACAGAGGCAGGCGGGTAGATTAAATGACCTTTCGAGGTTACCTCCAGCCCTGAGAGGTCAGTTACTGATGGCAGTTCCGGAAGCTGTTCACGGAAATGCACAAAATCAAGAGACACAGACAATGGCAACAGTAGGTCCGCCATGTCCTGCGTACACCCGCACCCCAAGTCTGTCCGGCACCTGGTCACACATCGGGTCGAACACCCAACCTCCGCCAGGGCCAGGGTGGGAGGGAAGCCAGGATGGTGCCCACCTGCCAGGGTCATTGGCAGACAGCACATACAGGGCATGGGGGGTGGAGGTGGGTAGCACCAGGAGGCGGTTCTCCCTGGGGGCAGAGTAGGGGCAGGAGACTGGGGAGGGGGGCAGCTCATGTGAAATGGATTTCACAGTGGAGGGGAGGCACTGTGGCAGAGTAAAAAACAGCATGGTGTTAAGATCCATTTCATTCCTGACTTCTGCTGTGTGAGCTCCTTTGCTAAGTTCTCTGAGCCTCAGTTTCCTCCAGCATAGAATGGACACCCTACCCTGTGAGGGTGAAATAAAAGCAGCACATAGCCAGGGCCCGCAGCCCTGGGACTGTAAACCCTTCCCAAGGAGATGCTCTTGCCTCTGATCCCCCTAACGGAAGACACCAGGTTTACCTTCTCATTACTCGCTGGGTCCAGCACGGTGCCTGGCACATGGCAGGTGGACGGTACAGGTTTAGTGAATCAAGGAATAAAAAGGTTCCAGGGAAGAGTCTGTGGCTCTCGTTGTCCAGATGGGCCTCTCTGCACATTCACAGGTGATCCTATTTCTCTGACATGGGAAAGCTATGGATAATGGAGGATTTGTTTTGTGAGGCTATAGCGTATAATGGTTAAGACCTTGGAGTCAGACTGCCTGGGCTCTAATCTTGTCTCTGCTACTTACTAGCTGTGTGACCTTGGGCAAGAAATTTAACCTCTCTGTGCCTCAGTTTCTTCTTCCATGAAATAGACATAATAATTGTACATCTTATAGGGTTGATGTGAGAATCAAATTAACTAAAGCACGTCAAGACTTAGAACAGAACTTGGCACGCAGTGGGTGCTCAGCCGTGTTCCTTGGTTTCTGTAGTGATTTCTCAGCCTACCTGGGTTCTAGGCTACTGACAGCCAGGTGGGCCTTGGGAGGGAAAAGCACAGAGAGGGCAGGGTCAGTGGGTCCCCCCAGGGCTTCTAGGTTTTAACTCTCACACCCAGACTCGGCAGAAGTGGCCTCTGGGTGTCTTTTAACCTGCATCACCCTCGGCTCTTCACCCTCTATCTACCCAGAGACACAGGATTTATGGCTGCCTTTGGGGCCCCTGATGCTGTGTAGAATGAGCAGGTTTGGGGGTACCCACAGCTGAGCTTAAATACCAAATATGCCAGCTATTAGATGCGTGACTTTTGGCCAAGTTACCAAAACTTCCTGAACCTGAATTTCCTCATTGGTGGGGAAATTAACCCTTACTTTGCAGAGTTATTGTGAGAATTCATCCATTTACTCATGTATTCATCCCACAAACATAGACTGAGCACCTCTCATGCGTCAGTACTGTTCTCAGTGGTGGATAAAACAGACAAACTCCTGCCTCCAGAGCTGAGATTGGAGTAGGGGGTGGGGGATGGATGACAAAGAAGATGAATCCGAAAAGTATTTGGCACATTTGCTAATGGTAGGAGCTTAGGAGAAAGACAGACAGCATGGAGGGGATTTGAAGTGTTGAGGGAGGGGCTGCTGACCTTTCATATGGGGGGGCGGTGCTGGGGAGGCCACCCTGAGAAGGTGAGTTTTGAGTAAAGACCCAAAGGAAGTGAGGGGCAAACCAGAGATTTCTGGGGGAAGAACATTCCAAGAAAAGGGACCAGCAAGTGCAAAGGCCCAGAGGCAGGGATTGGGCCTGGCACCATCAAGGAACAGCAGGGGGACACAGAGCCTGGTGAGTGGGCAAAGGGGGGCATGGAATGTGGCCAGACAGGTGGCAGGAGTCAAGCCATGGAGAATTTCACTCTGAGGGAGATGCAGGGCTTGGGAGGGTTCTGGGCAGACACGGATGTGATCTGACTTGTGTTGTAAAAGGATGCCTCTGCCTGTCATTTGGAGAAAAGACTGAAGGTAGTTAAAGGTAGAAACAGGCAGACCAGTTAGGAGGCTATTGAGGTAACTCAGGTGAGAGACGATGGTGGCTTGGATCAAGGCTGTGGAGGGGAGCATGAGGCTGAAAAGCCATGGTTGGACTCTGGATAAATTTCGAAGGTAGAGCCAACTGGGTTTGTTGACAGAGCATCTTCGGGGGATGAGAAATGAGAGAAAGAGTCCAGGATGGCTCCCAGGGTTCTGGCCTGAACAGCTGAAAGGACGGGTGCCACTAACTCGATGTGGGCTGCATTGGCAGGGGGGCAAGTTCCAGGGTCAGTTCTGTTGAATGTGAGATGCTCGATGGGCATCCAGGTAGAGACGTCACGGAGGCAGGTGGATCCAGAGTTCAGGTGTTGAGGGGCAGCCTGGGCCAAGGATAGAAGTTAGTGAGAGCACATGTGGGAAGGCAACCACTTAACCAAAGGCAAGTTTCTCTCCCTTGTCACAGTCGGTCATAGGTAGCGGCACCTGGGAGGCCATCAACTCAGAAACGCCTGTGAAATCCCCGAGATTCGCCCTTTTGGATCTGGAGAAAGGGAAGTCGTACGTCTTCAGAGTGCGAGCGATAAACCAGTACGGCATGAGCGATCCCTCGGAGCCCAGCGAGCCCATCGCCTTGAGGGGGAAGCCAGGTACCTGTGTGATGCAGGAGGTGGGGCCAGGCCAGGCCAGACCAGGCTGTCAGCATCCGGGGCTCGGGACCCCATGGCTGCAGGGACGCAGCCGTGCCCGTTTCTCTGTCCTTGACCACTTCTACCTATCACGAAGCTGAAAAGCAACATGATCACAGGCCTGTAAAACTTTAGACCATCAAGAATTATTGATACATTTCTCTGGGCAAGAGGCTCTTGAAAGTATAGACATTTTTTTCTAGATCAACAATTCACAGGTTGCAGAATCCAGCCAGGTCCAGCACAGAATCTGAGTGTGACCAAGTGGTCCCTCAGTTCTAAACGTCTCCAACCAGGGCCTGAACCCACCTTGTGCAGCCAGGAGTGAGCCCCAGGGCAGGCCTCCGGCCCTCTCCCTGGTCCCCCCCCAATCCGCCTCACCAGGTGGGACCCCTCTCATCTGCAGCACGGCGTGGGCCTGGGCAGGTCATTTCTGAGCTGCGCACCTCGGTGTCCTCACCTGCCAAACCCGCTGTTCTGAAGGCCTGGTTATCGCCCCCACCTGTGGCTCCTTCCCGAGTCTCCCAGCGGCAGCTCCATCCTGGTCCTGACTTCCCGGGGTTCCCTCTCTCCTCTCAGGCCTCTGGATTCTGATAAGATCAGAAGGTTCCCTGCCATCACCAGCTAGTCCTTTAAGGAACCAGCTGTAGCGCTGCCCATCTGAAAAGAGCCTGATACGCTGCAAGGCCTGTTTGGGAAGATTCCAAAGTCCTAGATTTGTACTGTTTCAATAATGTAGAAAAATAGATATAGATATAGATATAGATATAGATATAGATATATATTCATAGTAAGTATAAATAGGTTGGTGGGCAAATGGAGTTTTTCTTTAATTCTGGTCTGGTTAACATTTAGTCTTGACTCAGGGGCCTGGCCAGTGACTGGTTTGTGATTGGATGTGGGCAGTCTCTGGACCACAAGGCAGCCTTAGGGCAAGGTTCTGGTACAGTTCGGAGAAGGAAAGGAGAGGAAAAGAAGAGAGAGGAGGGGAGGAGAGGAAAAAAGAAAAGACATTTACTTGTATTACGAAAGTGAAGTTATTGTACAAAAATGGGAAAATACAAAAGAAGCGAGAGAGAGAGAGAGAGAGAGGGGAAGGGAGGGAGGGAGGGAGGGAGGGAGGGAGGATCCCGCTGACCAAGGGTAACCACTGTGAACATCTAGGCGCTTGGGCCTCTGGTCTCTGACGCATGCACGCCAATGCATCTTTCTGAAAGTCCAATCAAACCACGTGTAGAGCTTTGCATTCTACCTCTTACAATTAACATTATACCACAAACATATCCTCAGGTCTTGAAATCATGATGTTGGTGCGTGAGTACTACTCCCTACATGGATGTCCTCAGCTCAAGTTCTTGCCTACGGGTAGAATCAGGTCTCTTGGACACATGGGGCCCCTGAGTGCCCTCCTTCTACCCTCTCCCACCACCCAGCCTTCATCCACTGTCACCCTGTCTTCAACCTGAGAGGCTGAAGTTGCTGACAGGACCTTCCTGAGCCCAGGACCCCAAGTCTGTTTCTCAGTACTTCCCCTGGGCCAGATGCAGAGCCTGGCTCAGAGCAGGCACTCAGTAGTTACAGGATTTATGTTGGATTGATGCTGAGTTCAGCCTCTGCCTGTTGACTTTGAGGCACCACCAGAACACAAGGAGAGGCGTCCAGGGAAAAATGGAAGATGAGGCTCTAGAATTCAGGAGAGAGAGCAGGCCTGGAGGTAAAGCCTGGGGAGTCGCCTGCAGAGAGGTGAGGGCTGAAGACATGGGAATAGGTGGACACTTGAGATGAGAAAAGAGGAGAAAAATGGAGCAAGTCAAGGAGCAGACACTTGGAGGAGTCGCACATGTGGTGACAAAAGAAAGAGGGGGAGGGCTTCCCTGGGGGTGCAGTGGTTGAGGGTCCGCCTGCCGATGCAGGGGACACGGGTTCGTGCCCCGGTCCGGGAAGATCCCACATGCTGCGGAGCGGCTGGGCCCATGAGCCACGGCCGCTGAGCCTGCGCGTCCGGAGCCTGTGCTCCGCAACAGGAGAGGCCACAGCAGTGAGAGTCCCGCGTACCGCAAAAAAAAAAAACAAGAAAGAGGGGGAGCCACAAAAGGATGTGTAAGGAGTTTGAGAAGGAAAAGGAGAACTAGGAAGGTCCTGTATCTGACATCCATCCATCCATCCGTCTATCCATCTATTCATCCACCTGTCCATCCATTAGTCTATTGATCCATTCATCCATCCATCCGTCCATCCGTCCGTCCATCCAGATCTGTCCATTTAACACATCATGGCAAACCCTACCTCAAGGAGCGTAGTCTCAGGGAGCCATGAAAGTTAAAGTTTCAAGGGAAATAAAAGGAAGCTTCCTAGAGATCAAAGATAAGGCTGAGGAAATTGTCAGATCTGGTGACTTCTAAGAGAGAGCGAGCGATAGTAGGGTTCATGAATGGGGATTTTAGTGAGGAAGCGGAGATGTTTGGAGGTAAGATGAGAGAAGACTTTCAGAACACAAGAGTCTGGAGGACACCTCTGGGACTAGGGAGGAGCTGCCCAAAGCCCCAGGGCATGTCTGCAACGCACGTGCCCCCCTTGATTGCCATGTGCGCACCTCCCCGCCTCTCCCACACACCTCCCCCTCCCCAGCCGTGTAACTCAGCATCTTCACTCAGTCCACACTTCTGATTTTTAGCCACTCTCCCTCCTCCAACTCAAGTTCAAGCTTTCCGAGACACGCAGACCTCTGTCTCCCTGACCTGGGATCCTGTGAAAGACAGCCCAGAGCTCCTGGGTTATTACATCTACTCCCGGGAGGCAGGATCATCTGAGTGGAAAACAGTTAACAACAAACCCATCCAGGGCAGCAGGTGAGTTTGCCCCCACCCCCTTCCTGCCCTAGGGCAGGGCCGGAATAATAATGAAGCCTCTGCCGTTCACTGTACGGTTGGGCATTGGGCACTGTTCTAAGTTCTTTTCATATATTAGGTCATTCAGTTCTAGCTGCAATCCTCTGAACTTAGGACTATTACTTCTATTATCATTGTACAGATGAAGAAACCGAGGCACAGAGCAGTTACGGAGTTTGCCAAAGCTCACCTAGCTAGTAAGTGCACTTGGTCCAGACGGCCTCTTTTGCGGCAACACTCACTAGGAGCGTGCTGTTTGCAGGTAGTGGTGACTGCCGAGGCCTTGTCTTTCCAGGAGCTTAGAGACAGAGAGGCAGAGAGTGCAGCCTGGGCGGCTGGGGTTCAGGCTCCACACCCACCCCTCACTCGCCGGGCACCCCTGCACAGAGACTCGCCCTCTCTGAACCTCGGCCCAGACTCCTGTGCTCTTGCCTATGCCACTCCCACTCCCCTCAGAGTCTCCCTCCTCACTCGGTGGCCCCGGTCCTCGCAGGCAGAACCCTCGAGGCTTCTGGACTCATGACTTCTCTCCGTTTTGAGGCTTTGTGGGGGCAGGGGCTCAGGTGGTGACACCCCCCCCTTCCCTTTCCATCAGACGACCGGCTGGGCCCTGAGCACACCTGTGGGCTCCCCTCACCCTGGGCTGCGAGCCCCAAGATTATCTCACCCAGAAAAGGGGACAGGACCTGGTGCCCCTCTGGCACACGGTGCCTCACGGTCACTCATGCTTTGTCACTGCTAAAGTTCTCCAGTTGGAGAATAATTAATTGGGTTTTGGACAAATGAGCTCGGAGTCCAGGTTATCCCTAGGATGACATCACTCCCCTGACTTGCATTCAGATGTCCGTCCCTGAAGGGGAGGACAGGGGCTGAGGGAGAGTCACGTGTTGAAAGTGGCATGTCGGAAGAACGTGCCACACGTGGGGCGTGGCGTGACCCTCTGGTACATCCAGAGACCTCGTCACACACGTGCATGTCATCGGTTACATGTGTCAGGGCTGGAAAGAGGCTAAACACTGCTGCCCAGCAGTGCTGCCTGGTGTGATGGTGTGAAGGGAGCTCAGCTGGGAGGTAGGGTCTGTTCCACCACTGTTCCATGAGCTCCTCAGAACCTGGCTCACAAGAGATGCTCAAAAAATACCTGAATGAATGAATACTGAACAGGCAGGCGCTGCGCTGGGATTCGGGAGACCGGGCTCGGTCCAGGTTGTTCCTAACTGGCTGTGTGCTCTTGGCTCACCCCATTCCTTCTGGGGAAGCCCTTCCCTACCTGTGAAATGAAGAAACTGAATGGTTTGATCCATAAAGGCCCCTCTGACATTCCAACATTCAACTCCTCGGGGTCAACTGGCCGAGGGAAGCTCCCTGTAGAACAAGATTTGCTACAGGAAAATGTTGATAAGTGAAAAAGGAAAAAAGAGGTTCAGAGTTTGGATCTTATCAAGAAGAGACAGGGGCTTCCCTGGTGGCACAGTGGTTGAGAGTCCGCCTGCCGATGCAGGGGACACGGGTTCGTGCCCCGGTCCGGGAAGATCGCACATGCCGTGGAGCGGCTGGGCCCGTGAGCCATGGCCGCTGAGCCTGCGCGTCCGGAGCCTGTGCTCTGCGACGGGAGAGGCCACAACAGTGAGAGGCCCGCGTACTGCAAAAAAAAAAAAAAGAAGAGACAGGATGGGAGGACATTTTTCTGTAAGCAGAGTGTCCTTGTACGTCTCTGGCTGGTAATTCAGGGGTCTTTAAAAGGACTCTGTGCTGTAGTCACAGCATCCGTACGGATCAGAAGAGCCATTTGTTGTGTTTCCAGGACGAGGCCCAAAGTCCTAGAGATGTACCAGTTGCTCAGTTTAGGGGTTGGCTACCTGGGCCTTCAACTGGTAACTTTCCCAGCGTATTTGCACCTTACTGATGGGCTCTGGAAACTACATCCTTTAAAACCTTAAGGACCTCATCCTCCAGGGGGCAGGCATCACTCTGGGGGCAGGGGCAAGGTCTTTAGGCAAGAACTGAGGCCTCAACTCCTACCACGCTGGTGGCCACTTATCCCCACAAGGTTGTTCTAGAAAGTTCAGGAATGTCTCCCTGCTGCTGGTTTGGCCTTTCCTGAAGGCTGTACATTTCTCTCCCAGGTTTACAGTTCCCGGGCTGAGGACAGGGAAGGAGTATGAGTTTTGTATCAGGTCAGTCAGCGAGGCTGGAGTTGGGGAGAGCTCAGCCGCCACCGAACCCGTCAAGGTCAAGCAGGCTCTGGGTAAGTCCACGGGGCAGGTGCAGCCTGCACACCTCTGGGGACAGACCTGGGCTGAGCAGAGAGCAGGGGGCTTATCCACCACCTCTTGGAGGGTCCAACTCCAGAGGCCATGGGGCAGAAGCCTTCTCAGGGGATCTGGTGCTGACCCCCACCACCCCTTCCTTTGGGGAGGAAGTAGCAACGGCCTGAGGCCATGGGGTGAAGTCTGACCAGCTCGGAGGCCCAGGTGCCCTGCACGCAGCTGAGTCAGCATTACCAGTGGACGCTACTGGCTAAGTCCGTGCCCCAGAGCAGGGTGGGCACCCACTGGGGGAGGCTCACTGCCTCCCTCGGGCCCCACCGCCCAGTCCGGCCGCCCCTCGGGAGCAGTGGCCCTCACCCCCTTGCCTCCCCGTAGCTGCACCATCTGCTCCATATGACTTCGCCCTCCTGAACTGTGGGGAAAATTATATGGTCATTGGGTGGAAACCCCCTAAGCGGCGTGGAGGGGGCAAGATCCTGGGCTACTTCCTGGACCAACACGACTCAGAGCAACTGGACTGGCACTCGGTCAACCAGCAGCCCATCCCCACCCAGATGTGCAAGGTGAGGCTGGAATGCGGCCACTGGCCTGGTGTCCTGATTTGTGTGGGTAGAGAGTGGGGGTCAGGGTTGGAGGTCCTGAGGCTGAGAGAGGCCTCAGGTTTGGTGCCTCGACAATCCAGCTGATTGTCAAGTGCAGACCAGTCTTACGTGAAGCTCCTATAGACCTCCTGCTGTGAACCTCGTCCCCTGCCTCCCCAGCCTCAGCCTTCACGGTCTGTGCTTTTGCTCTTCAAGGTCAGTGACCTTCATGTAGGCCACTTCTATGAGTTCCGTGCCCGGGCAGTAAACTGGGCTGGTGTTGGAGAGCTGTCGGCACCCAGCAGCCTGTTTGAGTGCAAAAAGTGGACGATGCCTCAGCCAGGTGAGCAGCTGGGAGGCGCCAAAGCCCAGCCCCTGCCCTCCCCTCCCCTCTCCCAAACAAGATGACCGCTACCGCCGGGCTCGCTGTGCATTCCAGCTTGCTCTGTTGGTCCCAAACACCAGACCCCTGCCCCCTGTAACCTCTGACACAGTCTTAACTCTGCCAAGTCAAGAGCCCTGACCTTGGCCATTGACTGGCCCTGTACCCCCATCCAAACTATCCTCTAGCTCAACACCCCATCTGAGCTCCGATTCTCAACACAGACCAATCTCAAACCCCAAAGGCACACTGCTAGGTGACCAACTCGTCCCAGTTTGCCCAGGGCTTTCCCAGTGTTACCACCGCAGTATTACCATCCCAGTATTACCAGCTGTGTCCCAATCCTGGACAAACAGGGCAGGTTGGTCCCCCTCTGCACCGCTCCCGCAGCACCATCAGCCTTCTCACAAACTAGCCCTTCATCTCCCCCTTAGGAAGGAAGGATAACAACCTTCCATCATTCTGTTCAGCTCAGTTCTGTTTTCTGCACAAAACCTTTACCTGAATGGCAGATAATCACTACGCGGGATGCTTTAGACAATGACAGTTATAGACAACTGCTATTTGTTGGGTACTTACTATGTACTGACACTTTGCATAAGTTATGTCATTAATGCTCACGACAGCACTATTTTATAAGAACTAGTATTAGCCCCATTTTACCGATGAGGAGACAGGAACATAGAGGCTAAGTAACTTGCCCAGAGTCCCCATAGCCTGAAAAAGGGTGTTCACTGGGACATGAACCCCAGTGATCTGACTCTGGAGTCCACACCCTGAGCTTCTACATTAAACACTGAAATGGCAAAGAGATTAGAAAGATTAAATAATGCTGTCTGGGACAGGGATGGGGAGGGTCAAGGATGTTTCCCAGAGGAAGTGATACTGAGCACAGTTTGAAGAGTTAACTCTAGTTCAGACACAGACCAAGCTTTGCCATGAAGCCAAGGCCGGCCAGGTCCCCACCATGTCCAGAGCAGGCACTTCCAGGCCTGGCTGGGACTGAAAGATTGACAAGCTTGCTGACTCGCCACCCGCCCACTGCCCGACTGGCTGGCCGGCCACTTGGATATCCATCTCCTTCTCTACCCTGTCTTCCCACAGGACCCCCGCATGACGTGCGGGCGTTTGAAGTGCGGGCCACCTCCCTGATGCTGACGTGGGAGCCCCCACTGTACCAAGGGGCCGGACCAGTCACAGGCTACTGCTTGAGCGTCCAGGAGGAAGGCTCTGAGCAATGGAAGCCAGTCACTCCAGACCCCATCTCTGGCACCCACCTGAGGGTGAGTCCCTGCCCCTTCCTCCTCTGATGAAGGATGGGCCCGCCCTAAGCCTTCCCTGCCACAGGATATGGCAGGACTACAGAACACCAAAGCTGGAACGACCCTCAGAGATCACTGCCCTCACTTAATGGCAGCAGAGGACCAGAGAGGGCGAGTGGCTTAGCCAGGGTCACACAGCGAGTTGGTAGTAGGTCTGGCCGGTGGTTGGTCTTAACCTGCTCCATGCTGTGCAGACTCCTCCCTAAAACCTCACTTATAATCAGCAAGGTATATTAGCATTTGGATATGCACATCCCTTGAGCTAGGAATTCTGCTTCTAGGATTGAACTGTAGAGAAATAATTAGTCAAGTGTGCAAAGACCTAAGGACAGTGATGCTTGTTGTAGCGTTGTTTATAAAGGCAAAATTTGGAAACAACTTAAATGTCCATCAGTAGGGGGTTTGCTTAAATAAATCACAGTGTATCCTTAATGTGGACTCAGTGTCAGTGAGTGTAAAGGCTACAGTAGCTGAAGGAGTGGCAATAATATAAAGAATGAGGTAGAGCTAAAAAAATTATAAATTTAAAAATTAAAAAGAAAAGAATGAGGTAGAGCTACGTGTATGTTGTGACATGAAAACATATCCACCATATGTGGCTAAGAAAAAAAAAGCACAATACAGAGCAGGATATTTATATGTTAGATAACATTTAGAACATGTATATCATGCTGTATATTAATGAACATAGAGGCATATATGCGTTTCTTCATTTAAATGAGAAGGAAACTCTAAACTCTTTGGATAAATAAGAAATCTAGCAGAATCATCAGTTTTATTCACCTGTGGTGGTTGTTTTCACTTGCACTCGTGTAGAAGGGAAAGCGCAAACAGTGCTCTCCTGGCATAACAAAGGCAACTCACACATATTTGTTGTGTCAGAAAACAAAGGTGTCCATTGAAGCATTCTTAGCAGACGCAAATTACTAACAGACAATCCATCAGGACCACAGACTTCACAGCATCCATCTCTGAAGCCAGCATGTCTCACAGGCCTTCTTTGTTTAAGGAAAGTTTGTAAGGAAAGTTCTGTGATGTGTATTAGGTTTTATCTTCTGCAGCTCTAGGGAGAGAGGGAGTATTTTCTCCACCTCATTTTCCTGAGGCATCTTTCACCAGCAGGCAGGAGGGTGTGTGGGTTTCAAGACCACACGTTAGCACTCTGTTAGCACCAAGAGGAAAGAAAGCAGGCTTGAGAGGCCCAAAACAACATGGAAAGAAGATACTAACAAGCAGAATACGGCACATGTCACGTTTCTGCATGGTTTACGTGCATTTGCAAGTCTAAATGGATTTTTACAAAATTGTCAATTCTGGTCATCTCTGGGAATGGGGCTGCCAGGAGAGCCTTACCCCTTCATTTTATATTCTTTTCTGTTGCTTTAATATTTCCTCCAACAAACATGAATTTCTTTCATAATCAGAAAAAAATAAAAGTATTTCCTTTTGAAACAATAACATTAAGGCTATCTAAGACCAAATGAAGAAGGGCTTTCCTGGTGGCGCAGTGGTTGAGAGTCCGCCTGGCAATGCAGGGGACACGGGCTCGAGCCCTGGTCCGGGAAGATCCCACATGCCGCAGAGCAACTAGGCCTGTGAGCCACAACTACTGAGCCTGCGCGTCTGGAGCCTGTGCTCCGCAACAAGAGAGGCCACGACAGTGAGAGGCCCGTGCACTGCGATGAAGAGTGGCCCCTGCTCGCTGCAACTAGAGAAAGCCCTCGCACAGAAACGAAGACCCAACACAGCAAAAATAAATAAATAAATTTTAAAAAAGACCAAATGAAGAAGGGCAAGCTTCAGCCCATGGAATGCTCTGAGATGTGCAGTTTCCACCACCACAGGGCTCGGCTCCCTACAGTAGAGTCGGCCAGTGCTGGACAGCTGGCCTGAGAGAGCCACGCAAGATGGATGGTCCCTCTGCTCCCCAGGCAGGCTGGCCCAGGGCTGGGGAGCCTCGGTGACTTGGCACCGTTTCTGCATGTGGGTGGTTGGCCAGCATTCACTCACTCAGTCATTCACTCAACACTTCTGGACACCTACTTAGTGCCAGATCTGGAACTAGATTGTAGATGTAAAAAGCTACAGTCACAGTCCTTAGGGAACAGGCAGTTACAATACTGTGTGCCGTACTATCAAGGAGGGTCCGAGGGATTCTGGGAGCTCCAAGGAGGAAGGTAAGAGGCCCCTCCTGGCCTCATCCCATCTGGCCAAGCTGAGTGGCCAAGGGTGAGCTGTTGTTGCTAGACCAAGAGAAGGGGAGGGCGTTCCAGGCAGAGGGCTCAGCAAGGGCAAAGGCAGGGAGGCGTGAGGCGACGTGATGCGTGGGGGACCCTGAGGAGTCAGGGAGTGAAGGGGGCGCGGAGAAGAGGACAGAAGGCTGAGGATGGACGGATGAGGAAGGCTTTAGGTACCAAGCCTCGAAATCTGAACTTTACCCTGAAGGCCACTGAAAGAGCTAAGTGTACTCAGACTGCCATCTTGGAAACATTGGCAGAGGGAAAGATAAACCGGGAAGAAGGGTCTAGAGGCAGAGGCGCCATTTAGGAAACTGTTGGACTAATCCAGGAGAGAAGAAATAAAGCTGCAGTCAAAGGCGTGGCTGGGACACAGACAGGCCACGTTCAAGAAACGTTAGGGAAATAAAATGGGAACTTCGGTGATTAGATGTGTGGGGCTCAAGAAAAAGATGTCAAAGACGATGATCACCAAGCTCCTTTCTAGGGAGACAGATGGAGGAGAGGCAGGGGCCGCAGGAAGAGAAAGGGTTTTCTTGTTGAGAGGCTGATGATGCGTTAAGTTCCGAGCAGGTGGAGTTCCAGGCATCACAAGCGTGGGAGGTAATCTCAGGGGAGAGGCTCACCTGAAGCTGGAACTCAGGACAGCAATGTGCCCCTAGCCTGCCCCCCACCCCCAGGGCAGCCTGGCCCTCCTGGGGGTCCCCTGCAGCCCGTGGCCAGGGCTACAGGAAGGGTGGGTCTTTGCCATCCTCGGTGCTCACTCTTGCCCCCTCCCTTCCCCCAGGTTTCTGACTTACAGCCAGGGAAGACCTACGTGTTCCATGTACAGGCTGTGAATTCAGCGGGCCCAGGGCAGCCGTCCATGCCCACCGACCCCATACTCCTGGAGGACAAGCCAGGTAGGGGCAGGGGGAGGACGCTTGTCTGCAGCAGGAGGACAGAACCTGCTGGGCCCTCACCCCGCCACACCTTCCTGCCCCTCATTCCTTCCTGCCTGTTTCTCTCCCGTCCACACTCTCGTTTATTTCTGTGGGATCCCAAGATTTGAACATATGGTTTCCTTCCATGTGATGGGTCTTCCATCCTTTACGTGCCACATTCTTAAACTCATACAACTCTCCGTGGATATCTAAAAGAACAGCCAACTTTATTTCAGATATGCCGTGTGGCTTTGCCTGCCTTGCAGTCACGGCTCCCGAGGTCCGCTCCTACCACATACACCAGATGCTGCGCTGGGTCCTTACACTGTCTGGCTCTCCCAATAAGCCCCTGAGGGAGCCGTCACTGTCCCCACTTTAGAACTGATTTCATTGCAGCTCAGAGAAGTTAAATGACCAGGTCACGCAGCTAGTATCCGATGGAATCACTCAGCTCTCCTCACTATAAAGTGTGTTCTTTTCCATTCTTTTAATTATTCATTCATTCAGCAAGTATTTGGTGACACCCACACTGCACTGGGGACGTGGCAGTGATGAGAAAGCAAGGTCCCTGTGCTGGTGGGGGGAGGGGCAGGACGAATGGACAGTAAACAAGTAAATGATGAAAAAGCCAGTGATAAGTGCTATAAAGGAAGGGCAACAGGGTGATAGGGCGGGGTGGGCTTTACGCTAGCCTCAGTGGTCTGAGGAGGTGACGTTTGAGCTGAGAAGGAGCCTGATTATACGAGGCCTTGGAGGCCACAGCAAGGAGTCTGGGGTTTCTTATTTTATTCAAGAGCAATGGGCAGCCACTGGAGGGGTTAAGCAGGGGAGGGCGCTGACCCGGTTTATTGTTTCTCAATGCCTGTTGCCCTCCACTGGATCCCGCCCTCAGATGCTCGGGAGATCGAGGTTGGTGTGGATGATGAGGGCTTTATCTACATGGCTTTCGAAGCCCCCGAGGCCCCCGACTCCTCGGAGTTTCAGTGGTCCAAGGACTACAAGGGCCCGCCGGACCCACAGAGGGTCAAGGTCGAGGAGGAAGTTAACAAGTAAGTGAAGGGAGGGGCAGCACGACTCGTCCACAGGTCCCAGACGTTGTCGGGTGAGTCGGGCAGAAGCTCGTGGGTGAGACCATCCGGCAGGACCCCCAGATAACGAGCTTGAGAGGACTGCTTGGTCTCTCCTGAGGGATGCTGACTGCCACCCGGGGAGAAGTGAGGGAGAGTGCCTTGGAGAGGCTGAAACGGTGCCGTTCATTTGCAGACCCTTTTCTGTAAGGAATGTGTGTGCCTCCGAGGAGACGCTCAGGACTGGGTTTCTAGCCTGAGTGCCAGCGACTCGCTCTTGCAAGTTCTCTGGGTTCAGCTTCCTCATCAGTAAAAGAGGGGTTAGGATGTCAAGGGCCCCCAGGTCTCCCTCCTCCACCCCCAGCAGCTCTGGCCTTGGCCCTGTCCAGCAGGAGACAAAGCTGATGGCTTGAGACCTGTGGAGAGAGGCAGGCCTGGGGGATGTGGCCAGCACGAAGACCGTTCCAGAGAGCCTGGCTAGTGAGGACCACTGAAGGTGGCAGGCCAGACGTGCCCTGGGCGGGGGACCCCAAAGAGGTGTAAGGAGGCTGCCACCCCTGCTTACTGGCTTGGCCGGGGTCTGGGCTGGGGTACAGGGCTTGCAAAGCCGACCGAGACTCCCCAGCTCCCAGGCCTCCAGGGCACACGGCCCCTCTCAGAGCCTCTGCCCTCCTGTCTCTGCAGGTCCAAGATCATCCTGAAAGAACCTGGCCTCGAGGATTTGGGCACCTACTCGGTGGTGGTCACCGATGCTGACGAAGATATCTCAGCAAGCCACACGCTGACGGAGGAAGGTGATGCCCCTGTTCCACAGCCACCTCCCCAGAGAGACGACCCAGACACGGGGTCCCAAGCACAGATACCCCAGAGGCCAGCAAGAAGCAATAAAAATGAGTAAAGCAGAGATTTCCAGGGAAGTAGGCCCTCACCCACCCATTCAGTCAGTCAGCCAGTGAATAAGTATCTGCTGAGCACCGACCATATGCCAGAGACTGTCCTAGGCACTGAATTACATCAGTGAACTCAACAGGCAGAAATCCCTGCCTGATGGAGTTCACGCTCTTCTTGTCTCTCTCTTTACTTTATCTACTTTTGATAAAAAGCAAAGGTACCAGTGAATTATTTCACTTCCTTCCGTAGCCTAAGAAAAACGACAGCATAAGCAGAATGATAAACTGCAAATGGCAGTCAGTCTGAGGAATGAGGATGGCAAAAGGGAGCAGTGGGGACTGTGGTAAACCAGAGAGGGGATGCCGGGCCTCAGCGGTCATCTGTGAGACTCACCCTCTGCTGTCTCCATAGCAACTGGGACAGCCCATTGTCCTCCCTGATGATTGCACTGGAGGCCATTTGATTTTGTTAAGAGGCAGAAGCCAGGCAGGTCCAGAGTGAAATTCCAGTTCCACGATTTCCTAGCTGCTTGACCTTGGATAAGTCATGACACCTCTCTGGGCCTCAGTTTCCTCATCTGTAAAGGGGGATTATAATCCCTGCTGTCCTAAGTGAAACAATGTTGTTATGCAGATATACTTAGATGATTCCATGCAAACTAAAGCCATCCACAAAAGTAATGGGGTTTGCTTTTTTTTTTGGACTGGATGCTTGCCATGTGTCCAGACTCATCATGCTAAGGACTCTGGAGCTTATAAGAGGAAATGAGATATGAGCCCTGCCCCTGCCAATTCATTCATGCAGCACGTATTTATTGAGCACATACTGTGTGCCAGATACCATGCAGGTCCAGAGCTCAGCTTAGCAGAAGAGACAAACCTAACACAAAGAAGCAGTTAGCAGTGAGACAGCACTCTGCTGACCTGCCCTAGACACATGCAGACTGAAATGCTCAGTGGGGAGAGCAGACCCTCAGATACTAGGACAGTATGGCTCAGTGGGGGAGAACAGACCCTCAGATGCTGGGACAGTATGGCTCAGTGGGT
The DNA here is from genome assembly GCF_003676395.1 of Aethalodelphis obliquidens. Taxonomy (NCBI): domain Eukaryota; kingdom Metazoa; phylum Chordata; class Mammalia; order Artiodactyla; family Delphinidae; genus Aethalodelphis; species Aethalodelphis obliquidens. Next base: position 34,203,419 of record NW_020837953.1, read on the forward strand.
TAACAAGGGGCCTCAGGAGACAGACAGTAATGCTCACCCCACAGCATGGTGTGAGGACGGCTGAGATCACGCAGAGCCTGGCACACAGTAGGCGCTTCTCTGGGGAGGTGGCACTTGATCAGGTCTTGAAGGACAGGAGAATAAGCAACCTCAGGGTGGCCTGCGGCAGTCCCCGCAGCCCCCTCAGTGCCCCAGAGCCAAGGCCCACGGTGGTCATCATCAACCCCTCAGTAGCCAAATGACCCCAAGCCGAGTCTCTCGGGACTTTCACCCAGTGTGGACGCTAGGACGGCTTCCATGGGCCCCACTGGCCCGGGTATGTCATTCTCTTTGGTTTCTTCCTTGCTCCTCCCTGTCCCAGAGCTGAACAGGCTGAAGAAGCTGAGCCATGAGATTAGAAACCCAGGTAAGTGGTCCAAGCCAGCAGCCTTGGGCAGTCCCGCCAGGCCCACCGGGGTGTTCTGAGCAGGGCTGAGTCAGCCAAGAGCCAGAAACTAGCCGGGGGAGGGGGGGGGGGGGGGGGGGGGCAAAGGATGGGGACGTCTTGGGGCTGGAAGGTCAGAGACCCAGGGAGTCCTCAGTCCATGAAGGGAACAGAGCGGCCAGCAGAGAGCACATGGGATGCAAGGGAGGGCAGAGTGGCTGGTTTTTTCTTCTTGGATTGTGGGTCATCTAAACCCCTGCTTCCCTCCATTGGCCAGGAGTAGCTTTTGCAGGCCCTGGCGCAGGGGTCGCAAATTTGGGTGCATATTGGAATCACCCTTGGAGCTTTTCAAAATCCCAATGCCCAGGCCACACCCCAAACAAATCAGAACCTCTGGGTCTGGAGCCAGACACTGGTGTTTTTGAAAGCCCTTGGGGATCCAGTGTCCAGCCAGGGTGAGAAGCATGACCTCAAAGCTGTGGGAAGAGGATGAATTCCCTGAGATGAATTCAATCTAGGGGGACTGAATGTGGGAAACCCTCCCCAGCCCCTCATCCCCAGTCGTGTCTGCGTCAGACTCTGAAACATTTTGCACATTAAATGCCCACAGTGTGCTCAAGGTGGGGCTGTCGGGAGGGGGGAGGGGAGAAGGGTTCCCTGCCCACCCTTTCCTGTCCTCTGCCTCCCAGTGATCAAGCTGATCTCCGGCTGGAACGTTGACATCCTCGAGCAAGGAGAGGTGCGGCTTTGGCTGGAAGTAGAAAAGTTGTCTCCAGCAGCTGAGCTGCATCTAATCTTCAACGAGCAGGAAATCTTCAGCTCACCGGTAATTGGGGGCTCAGAATCCCTAAGTGAGGTTCCTGGCCCAGGAGGTGGTCTCACAGGCAGTGGTCTCCACTGGCTGCACCTCCCCCGAGCAGACTTTTCAGAAAGGGCCACCAGCTTTGGCTGTCACAGTGATAGGGTGGGGGGTGAGGACACCTGGATTTTAGTACCTGGGGGGGTGGGTGGTAGGGATGCTAGACACTTGCCAACGCAAGGAACACTCCCACAAAGAACTTCCCATGCCTCCCACAATTGTTCACTGTCCTGTCAAACATTTGTAAGGTGAAAAACCTACATTCATGCTTATAATTATCCAAGCCTAGACCCTAACTCTGAGATATAGACACAAAGAATTTTTTTTGCAGTGTTAACATACACTGAATAGAGAGTTTTTATTCTATTAGCCACATTACCTATGCTCTTTCATTCGTTTTCCTGTTCTTCTTGCACTCATGAAGATGTACATGAGTAAAACCTCTCATGAGAGATTCAATCATGAGAAGATCTTATTTGTGAATTTCATCTCCAAATGACCATCAAAAAATGTGTGTTATAAAGAGGAGCTGGTTCTGACAGAGGAGGAAGAGCTCAGGGCTAGATGTCAGAAGACTCATATTCATCTCCTGTGGGTTGTGTGCCCTTGGGCAGGTCTCTTCACCTCTCTGTGCCTCAGTTTCTGCATCGGTACAATGGGGTTGGTTGCCCCAGAATCAGGAGGAGCAATTGGAAAAAAAATAGATCTGAAAGTTCTGCACAGAGATTAAGCATGACCTTGGCTCATGGTAGAGGCAGGGTAACAAAGTCTGGACTCTTGGTACACAGCGCTGATACTAGCAGGTGCCGCTATAGAGAAATCAAATTAGACGTTTCTCTCAAATCACACATACACCCTAAATGTGGAAAATAAAACGTTTGAAAGCTGTTAGAATGTGACAAAATGTAAATAAGTGCTAATTCTGGGCAGCAGGTTCCCAGGCTTTTTTATATTATCCTTTACAGTTTTATGGGGGATTTTTTTTATATTAAATTGCAAAAGAAGTAGAAAATAACCCAAAAACATGGCACAGTAGGAGGTTGGGGATTATTATTAATTGCAACTGATACAAGCACACAAGACTCTTTCCAGTGTCTGCCGGGCCCAGGGTGTTCTCAGGGGCCGGGTGTGAGAAAAGCCCAGTCTATACACAGGAGAGGGGTACCTTGGGCCCCCTCCCCAGTCTCTGAAGACTTCTAACTCTGCATTTATTACCCCCAAGTCCAACCACACCCCGATTTGCACCCCACAGCACAAATTCCCTGGGATTGGAAAAGGGCAGAAAGACTTTCGGGTTTTGTTCTCCCCAGAACCGCAAAATCAATTTTGACCGAGAGAAGGGCCTGGTGGAAGTTATCATCCAAAACTTGACTGAGGACGACAAAGGGTCGTATACTGCTCAGCTCCAAGACGGAAAAGCCAAGAACCAGATCACCCTGGCTCTGGTGGATGACGGTCAGCTGTGCCCTGACCCCGGCCCTGCCCCACGCACCCGGCCTCAGCTCTCAGCCTGGGCGTCTCTATCCATCCTGACGCCCTCCTCTGGACCTGCGCTATTTCTGGTTCACACCCGTTCCCCCCTCTGTGTTCACAGAGTTCGACAAACTTCTGAGGGAGGCAGATGCTAAGAGAAGAGACTGGAAGAGAAAGCAGGGTAAGAACTGCTGGGGCGAAGTTCAAACACCTCGGCCAGCAGGCCAGCAGACAGCGCAGGGGAACCGCTGGGCAAGTGGATTAATAGATCCCTCCGCCCTGCTGGACCCCCCTGAGGGAGGGCCACTGCCATTTGATCTAGTGCTGTCCCTGTGCCAGAACGAAACAGCACTTGCCCAGCCCCGAGAGCGCGCGCCCTAAACTTTGCACCCTAGATGCCTCCCAGATACCTCACCCCAGTCCCCTCCCTCGTGGGGGCGGAATCCCAAAATCCGAGGGGCCAGTAGTCATTAGGTGCCTCTCCCCAGCTGCCTTCCCCTATCTCGCCACCAGGTGGCGCCCGGGCCGAGCCCGGCGCTCTGACCGCTGGGCGTGCTGTTTTGCCCTCAGGTCCGTATTTCGAGGAGCCTTTGCAGTGGAAGGTCACCGAGGACTGCCAAGTGCTGCTGATGTGCAAGGCAAAGCGCCGCCCCCGCCTCCAGCCCTGCCCCCAGGCCCCGTGGGGCAAGACCTGTGGTTGTCCCCAAGCCCCGTGGCTGTCTTTTGCCCCACTCCCTGCAACTCCACACCCTGTGCTGGTGTGATCCCAAGCAGAGGAAGTAGCCCCAGGGATTTTGCATTTAACTGGAAAACAAAAACCCAGGGAGCAGAGTTAGTGTGAATTAGTGCGCTGAGTCAGCCTTGAGTTAGATCTCCCAGCTGCTCCGGGAGGGGTTCTGGGGGTCACGGGTCTGGGAGCAAGTGAGGGCTCTATACGTTGAGTGGTAGTCCCTGTGTCTGTCAGTAGCCCTGCCAGACACTGTTCTCAGCACTTCAGAGCATTATTTTATTTCATCTGCCTCACAATCATGTGTGAGAGAGGTGTTACAATCCCCACTGTAGGATGAAAAACCAAGTGGGGAACTAGCTGAAGGCTACATGGTAACAGGCCGAGTCCAGAGCCCAGGTTTTAACCGGATGTGCCTGACTGTTTCTCAGCACCCTGCAGCCTTTTAGATACCTGGGGGAGGGCAGGGGAGGGGAGGGCGCACTCCCAGAAGCCTATCCATTCAGCAAACCTAAGTACCTACTCTGTGTAACACACTCTGCAAGCACTGGGCATACAAGGGTGAAGAAGTGGTCTCCTTAGGCCTGTAAGATCCCACAGTCCAAAGCAAGATCGTGGCGAAAACAGCATAGCTCCTGCTGTGATGGAGACATGCAGGAAATTGATCACTCACGATGGGGCACACTCTGGGGTGCATAAAGGAAGGCTTCCTGGAGGAGGTGACACAGGCATTTACAAGAAAAAGTAGGGTAGGAAAGGGATCAAGAAGCAGAGGGAATAGCATTAGCACAAGTCCTGAGTCCAGAAACCATCAGAGGAGACATATGGTGTGAGGAAGGGGTTGGCTGAGATTTAGCCTGGGGGTGGGGGGGGAGTCATGTTTGTAAAAAAAAAAAAAAAGGTTCTGATGATCTGAGTCTTCACTTAAAAGAGAAAGCCTGAAGGAGTCTCCTCACTCCCCACCTTCCTCAGGTGACCAACACCAAGAAAGAAACCCGCTTCCAGTGGTTCTTCCAGAAGAAAGAGTTCCCAGATGGTCAGTATGACCCGCAGACTGGAGCAGGGCTTCTCTGCATGGAAGAGGTAAGTGCAGCTCTGACTCCAGGGCTCACAGCCTCCAGGCAGTGCCAGGAGCACTGGGCAGGGAGTCAGGACCAGGGTGAGGCAAGTGAGGCACTGACCTCACGCACAAACTCTCAGGAAGCACTGAAAGGCCCAGTACTCAAGATAAATAGTATTTCACGCAGTATTTTTAAGGATCAAAATTCATGCCCCCAAAAAAAGACCACGAGGGAAAACAATACCAAAACTTTAAATAAAAACAGGCTCAGTAATACTGACTTTTCCTTTTAGTTGGATTCCAGTCCTGGCCCTGCCGCTGACTGCATGGCCCTGGGCTAGTCACTGTCCCTCTCTGACCTCCGTTTTCACCTGTTACACGAGCAGGTCAGAGGGATGCTCTCTCAGAGATTCCTTCCTGCCCCCGCAGCCTGAGATTCAGGACAGGAAGACGGTCTCCGTGTGAGGCAGGTCTGGGCAGAGCAAAACAGGGCCTGGAGCTCACTTCTCCCACCCACGACCTCCCCATGGCCCTTGGAGGAGTGTGACCTGGTTAAGGTAGAAATGCAAGACTTATTCTTAAATATTCAATGTTTTTCTGCCTTGTCCCTGATTTCTGTGGCCCCACCGTGTGCCAAGGAGGACTGTGACAGATGCAGGTTTGCAGACTAGGAAGGAAATAATGATTTCAGGGTCCTCTCCCAAATCCCGGCCAAGACGATGGCAAGTTGGCCTTTGTCATCACAGTGCAAACTCTTCACACAGGGCTTGGCATCAAGTAGGTGCTTTATAGCTGCTGAGTCTTGTCATAATCATCCAGCCTATTGGTGCAGAACTTTCTGGCTTCCGAAGTTATCTCCCTTGATCTTCACAGCAACTATAGTACGTAGCTAGGGCAAGGATTATGCCACCATTTTACAGATGAGTAAACTGAGGCTCAGAGGGTTTAAATACCAAGATACAAAGCTTGAGAGCGGGGCCGGAAGTTTCTCCAATCACTGTCACTGGAATTTGGCTGGGACTTCGGAGCCTTCACTGAGGGAGGGGGCAGGGGACATGGGAGAAGACTGTTGGGGTTTTCAGCCCTTTGATACCCCAGTTAAGAGATGCTTCTGCCTTGAATCCTGCCTCAAAGCACACTATGTAGAGATGGTTGGGGTGAGAGGGGCCCTTTGAGGGGACAGGGAGGCAGATATCACGCTCCCACCCCCGCAGCCCCTGGAGGAGACGCTGTGTAATGAGAGGGCACAGCGGACTTCTGACCTTGCTTTCAAAGCATGACCCAAGTTCTTGCTTTGCTGAGTGTTGACCCGGGCTTCACTTGGGGTTGACAAGCATGTGCCAGTAAGGACCCCCTCGTCCTGAGCAAAAGAAAGCACACTTCCTTCTGAGAGATGCAGAGAGGTCCCTCTATCCAGGGCCCCTGGGAAGCAGGGCAGCGCTGGTGGAGGGTGCGCCCTGCTCGGCCCAGCTCTGCTAGGAGGGCTCGCTTTGCTCTGCTCAGAGCAGCTGCCTGAGAATCACATGCGGGGCGTCTGTTTCTGCCCTCAGTTCCCCCTCTTGCCCCACCTCCAGGCCCAGACAAGCCCTGGGCTTGGGATCAAAGGGCTCTGGAGCTGGAAGGAGCCTCAGAGATCACCCATTGCAGGGGGGTAAACTGAGGCCCAGGGAGGAGAGTTAGGGGCAGGCCTAGAGCCCAGGCCTCCTGACTTGCTGTCCATCGCTCCTTCTGGAACTCATGCTGACACCGCCTTCTCACATCCTTCTTTCCAGCTTTCCAAAGAGGACAAGGGCATTTACAGAGCAGAGGTTTCCGATGAGCGAGGGGAGGACGACACCATCCTGGACCTCACGGGTGAAGGTAGGAGCCGGCGACATCAGAGACGGGCCAGGAGGGCCTCACACTGAACCAAGAGATGCAGTGTGACCTGTGGGGAAACTGTCTGGGATCCTCACTAGGGACAACTGAGGCCCAGGGGAGTTAAGTGACCTGCCCATGGCTGCACAGCTGGTCAGTGGCAGGGCCTGGTCTGTGTGACGCTGGTGCCCATGTTCACTGCACTATCCCACAGCGAGCCCAGGCTTCCAGACCCGGAGCCTGAGTTCTCTGCTCTGCCCCCCGCCCCCACCCCCAGCGGGCCCCAGGCTCCTCACCAGGCTGGTCGTCTCAGCCTGCAGGAAGACTGTCGTGTCGGCCCATTCGTCCTCCATCTGTGTTGCCCCCCTGCCCCATCAGTCACGCAGTGCCCCAGATCCCCTCCCCACCCCTAAGCCTGTGTTCTGAGAGCTGCTCATAAGGTCCACCAGCCTTTTCCAAGGACGGCCCCACCTGGTGCATCAGCTGACCATTCCCTCTGTCTCCCTCCAGCCCTGGATGCCATCTTCACTGAGCTGGGCAGGATTGGTGGTAAGCAAGCCCCCTCCTTGCTCAGCGCTGCCGTGATGCCACAGAGCCTCCGGGGGACCTCTAGCCATCCTTGGCTGCTGGGGGTGGGGTTAGTTTCCAGCCTCAAAGACTGGGGGGAGATGCTCCTGCCTCTTCACCACACTGTGTTCCCCCCACCATGCCCCAAAGCAGGGGCGAGCTGGCTGCCCCCCAGATGTGCTGCCCAAAGGGCCTTGGGGAAGACTCACCCTGCTCCCATGCCTCCCCAGCCCTCTCTGCGACCCCACTGAAAATCCAGGGGACCGAGGAGGGGATCCGGCTCTTCAGCAGAGTCAAGTACTACAACGCGAGCTACATGAAAACCACCTGGTTCCACAAGTAGGTTGGCCTTACCCTGGAGCCCTAGCCAGGCTGGAGGGGGCCCAGCACCCGCCTCAGAGCCCAGTCCCAAGGGCTTGGCAGAGACAGGGTCTCTCACCGGTCCTGCTGTCCACAGAGGGAGTCTGGGACAGGGAACAGCTGTTAGAGGCACAGAAGGGAGGCTCCCCAGGAAAGGTGGGAACCCTGGCGCTAAGATCACTTTCCCAGAATATCCATGGCAGAGAAGGACCATTGTCTTAGAGCACCATCTGGGAGCTGGGGGAGAGAAGGATGCAGGAACGATGGGGAACCAGATGATCAAGTGCCCTTGTGGGTCTCTGCAGCCTTAGCAAACTCAGGCAGCCAGGCTGAGGGGAGAGGTGCAGGCAGAGGGACCTGGGGGGCTGACGACTAACTGAGGGCCAGGCCCTGAAGGCAGGATCAGGTATCAGAGACTCCGCCAGGAGCTAAGTGACCCCAGAGAGTTTGGGAGCAGAATTTTCCCAGTGCTTCTTACTTGCAAACCTCAGCCTTGTGGAGCAGACATTACTGCACCCATTCTATGGAGAAGGCTAGACGGACTTAGTCAAATTGGTCACGTGAGTGAGACCAAGGCCAGGCTGAATTTCAGAACAGTGAAGCTCCTTCTCTAGAGTTTCTGAGCCCCATGACGAAGCCCAGAGGTGTCACTTCTGTGACAAAACACTGACATGGGCCAGGTGTCTTTAGGAATGAAATTTAAGTAAAGGAAAGGAGTTTATATAGTTTATAAGAATTACGTAAGAGTGATTGTGGGAAGAAATGCTCGGAGGTTTTACGATGAGGAAAAGGATGAAGTGAGGAAGCGGCTCCCACTGGTGGGGTGTGGGGAGGTGGTCACTGACCCTGGAGCACCATTTCCTCAAAGTCCCAGCCTGCAGGACATGTCACAAATATAGACTCAGCGCGGCCACAAGGTTTGATGAATGAATGAATGATGAGGGGATGAGTGGATAGATATATATCAAATATCTCATGCATGGTCACCACTTTCAGCTCACACATCTGGGAACAAAACCCCGGGAGAGGAGTTTGGGGCAGGGGTTCCTGTAGATGGGCGGGCGGACAGCCCGTCCCGGACTGAGCTGTGTTAACCATTTCTTCACCCTCACGTTCAGAGAGAAGCGCCTGGAGAGTGGTGATCGGGTGAGGGCTGGTACCACCCTGGATGACATCTGGCTCCACATCCTGGACCCCAAAGACTCAGACAAGGGCAAATACACCCTAGAGATAGCGGCCGGGAAGGAAGTCCGGCAGCTCTCAGCTGATCTCTCGGGGCAAGGTGAGCGCTCCGCCTGTCTGTCCTCAGTGAAACCTGTTTAGAAAACCCCATGGTCTTTTGGGGGGGCTCCCATCTCCCCACCCAATCCTAGCACTGCCCCCAAGAGAATGCTGGAACAGAGTGAAGGAACAGTCAGTGCTGAGCTCTATACCTGTGGGTTGCAGGAAGGGGGGAGATTGGGGGTAGATGCCCTGACGCACCTTTTCCCCTTTTCCTTCTTGTAGCTTTTGAGGACGCCCTGGCTGAGCACCAGAGACTGAAGTAAGTGTCCTCGACGTTTCTCAGTGTGATCAAGGGCCCTGGGGTGCACGAGCACAGGACCCTTCCTGGGAGGCGGGACAGCTCCACCTTTCCCCCGTCACCCCCTCCCCCCTACCCGGGCAGGACTGTCCTTTAACAAATGAAACACCAAGGCTTTTTCCCATTTCCGTTTTTCAGAGCCTTGGCCATCATCGAGAAGAGTAAGTCCAGCCATATTTCTGTTGTTTCCACTTCTGAGTTTGGGGCGGCTTCCCAGCTGCTCACGCGTCCTGGCAGGTAGCTGGAGTCCCAGTTTCCCATGGGGTCTGTGTGGCTCTGGGCCGTCACAGAGCTGCCGGGAGACCCGGATGGTGGCAGCGTGAAGACAGGTGGATGAGGAGTCCGAGGATACCTGAGACCGTGGATGTGGACGTGCCTGGTGCGGGCCTGGTGGCGAGTAGGCACACGGCCGATGTCGGTGGGACTCCAAAGGCCGGGGCAGACAGGACCGAGGCCCTGTCTTCCAAGCGAGGCCCGGGAGGGGACGACTGCAAAGCTAAAGCTGGTTCTGGCTGTGGGGCCCTAGGGCCTCATCTAATCAGGACACAGCCTCTGAGTTGCCCAGGGGGACCACCAGGTCCACGCACTGGAGCTTCTCCGAGTCCCCGCAACCAGTTCTAAAGCACCCAGTTCAGGAGGCTGGCTTTCTGGTCTCAGTGAGCCAGCCGGTCAGTGTAGGACCTTCCATGAGGGGAAGCCTCCTGGCAGCAGAGCAGAGCAGCCCCGTTCGACCTGACAGTGAGGAGGGAAACTGCCCGTTTGGGGCCATTGGTAGGAGGGGGCATGAGCCCTAAGTGGCGTCTTGTCCCTGAGTGTCCGCACTTGGCGGGAAGTGCAGGCCGTTCATAACTGCTATCTGGGAGGGGGCCATCTGGGGTCCAAGAGCAGTGAGGAGCCCTCGCAGCGGGCGGCCACCTCAGTGGGCGGAGCGCAGCCTGCAGACCCAACTCAGCCCGTCACACCTCCTAATCACCTGCCCCCCCCATCCTGGAATGCCGAGTCTCTGCACAGGACACCCCTCCAGGACCCTAACACAGGGGCCTAAGCTCACCACCTGTGCTTGCTAGGGCTGGCCGAGTTGAGAGTCAGGGGAAGTGGATTGTTTCGCCCGCCACGATGGGCCTGGTGAACGTTCCTCCCACAACAGTGTCCATCTCTGGGGCCGTCCTTCCCCTCCCCCTTCAACCCTGATTCAGGCTCCTCCTCCCCTACCTCTGTTGCACAGACACCAGCCACTTCAGGCTCTTGGCACATCCCTGATCGTGGTCTAGGGTCCGTTCCCACAGCCTCGACTGCAACATGCTGGCTTTCTGCTCAGTGATTTACAACCACAGTCTCTTCCTGCCCAGCCGCCATGGCCACCAGGTCCCCTCCCTTGACCAGAGTCAGTGTCCCGGAAGCTCCCTTCCTATTCACTCCCTGAGCTGGTTCGTCACACCTGTTGTGTGCATTTTGCCAGTTTAAGGCTCAGAGCAACCTTATCACCTTCTCTCCCAGTCCTCAGGGGAGGGGCACCTCACTGTCACCTCCAGGTACTACCAGCCATAATAATAACCTCAGGTCAACGACAGAAACACATTACGTCCCTATCTTGTGTTTATAAAGGCAAGGAAGTAACGTAACACAAGTTTAAGGATGTCCACCCAAAATGATGCAAAAAGAAAAAGAAGCATTGCTTCAAAATAAACCTCAACTTCATGGAACCTGCTGCTGGGAAGCAGCTGGCAGGAAAACATTCATCACTGGGGGTCTCGTTTTTCCCTTCCAGATCGTGCCAAAGTGGTGAGGGGCCTGCCGGACGTGGCCACGATCATGGAAGATAAGGTACTGACTGTTCCCCAGCCCACAGCCGGCAGTCCCACCCTGGGTTCCCTCCTGTATCCATCAAAGAGCACGAAGCAACGCAGCACCGTGGATTCCAGAGCCGAAGGGGCTGGATGCACCAGAGTCTGGCCGAGTGACCACACCTCATTGGTCACATGTAGTATAAAGGAAAGACACTGAGCCTGGTGTCAGGCCCATGGCGGGGGGGGGCGGGGGGCGGTGACAGGCCTGTGCTCACCCCAGTTCTACCCCATCTCTCCAGGTGGCCCTGGGTGTCACGGACTTCTCTGTGTGAACTTCAGTTTCCACAGGAGTTTGACTAGATGATACCTAAAAAGCCCTTTGAGGACTGAAGTTTTTCAAGTCTAATGTTCTAGAAAATGATGGCTAACGTTTTCATGTTGCTTACTTTGTGCCAGGCACTATTCCATTATTTAACCAACAAGGCAACCCCATGAAATAGTGTGTTATTACTAGTCATACTTTATAGCTGAGGAAACTGAGGCCCAGAAAGGTTAAGAGACTTACCTAAGGTCATACAGCTTAAAGGAGCCGAGCTGAGATTCACAGCCTGGCAGCCCAGCTCCAGACGGCCATTACACTAGAGTGCCTCTGCAGTGAGAATTGCTCTGTTGAGAATTTTCAAACTCAATTCTTAAATCTTTATGTTAAAGCAGTCTAGCCGGGCTTCCCTGGAGGCGCAGTGGTTGAGAGTCCACCTGCCGATGCAGGGGACACGGGTTTGTGCCCCGGTCCACGAAGATCCCACATGCCGCGGAGCGGCTGGGCCCGTGAGCCATGGCCGCTGAGCCTGTGCGTCCGGAGCCTGTGCTCCACAACGGGAGAGGCCACAACAGTGAGAGGCCCGCGTATCGCAAAAAAAAAGCAATCTAGCCTTATTTGCATGGTAAAATCATAATGAAATATACAATAAAAGCATTAAAGCAAAGTCCAGGCCATTCTGGGGCAGGTAATTGCTAAAGTAATAATGGCCCAACAGTCTAAATAGTTAAGTGTTCCCGTAGAAATGTTGAGAATGGAGGATGTGGGGTTAGAGTAAAACATCTCCCTTTACTGTTATTACTTTATGGGTCACAATAAAACACACATAATGAACTTACCACAAGGAGCAGCTTATACTGGGAGCTCCCTGGGAGTGTGAAGGTTTATAACCTTCACACTTCACCAAGGGTTATTCCAAGCATGTGGACTGAGCGTTCCCTTCCTGTCCTTTCAAACAGACCCTGTGCCTGACCTGCGTCATCTCAGGAGATCCTATCCCTGAAGTCTCTTGGCTGAAGAATGACCAGCCTGTCACCTTCCTTGACCGCTACCACATGGAGGTGAAGGGGTCGGAGGTCACCATCACCATCGAGAGGGTCAACAGTGAGGACAGTGGGCGCTACGGTGTCTTCGTCAAGAACAAATATGGCTCCGAGAAGGGCCAGGTCACCATCAGCGTGTTCAAGCACGGGGAGGAGGACAAGGTGCTGAAGATGTGACGGTCGGATTCAGGCACAGCCTGAGGTCTGGTCTGCATGGACTACAAGGGTCAACCAGTGGCTCACAGCCTGGCACAAGCCACGGAGGCGGGGCGGGGGGATTGGACATTGTGGGACCCGGGACATGGGAGGGGAGTAGCTACACCAAAGTGGAGAAGCATAGACCTTGCTGGGGTTCTGGGAGGCCTCCAGGCCTCAGCACTGGACTTGGAATGGGAGACCTACGTGCAAAACTATTTCAACTCTAAACTCTCCATGAGCCTTGCCTTTCTCATCTATCAAATGGGGATTCCTACTCCTAGGGATTGTTTATGAAAACCCTTGAAACCGTACACCGGTGATACTCAACAGGAGGCAGTTGCGTCCCCCAGGGCACATTTGGCGGTGTCCAAATTCTGGGTTGTCACAACTGGCGTCTAGTAGGTAGCAGCCAGGGATGCCGCTAAACACAACAGCTCCTCACCGCATAGAATTCAACCCTAAATGACAGTAGTGCCGAGGTCGATGTACCCCCATAAACGGATTTATCACAATACCCCCTTTTGGATACTGTATTTTCAATTCACTTAAGTTCAACGAACATTCATTTGAAGTCTAGCCTGTGCCAGGCTGCGGATGGCATTGGGAGCACCGAGATACATGATATGCAGGCCCCGCCCCCAAGGACACCTCAGCCCAGGAGAGTCAGACCTGGGTGCAAGTGACTCCAGGACAAGTCAGATGATCAGGATTATAAAACAGGTCCACGTAAAGTTCCACGGGTGGTCAGAGGAGGGAGAGAGGTGTTCATCCCAACTAGGGAAGGTGAGCTTTAAAACACCTTCATGGAACTAGCAGAATTGGTTGTTGGGCCCTGAAAAAATAAATTGGATTTGGTGATGGTCATGGGAAGAGATTTCAGGAGCAGGGGATGGTGAGAGCCAAGGTGAGGCGTAGGGGTGATGCTGCCTGGGTGGCCTTGGATGCCAGGCTAGAGAGTTGGATGACCTTCAGTACTTCCAGCTCAGGGCCTCTGCCTGGCGGGACAGATACTGGTTGGCCTTGCTTACTGGACCTCTGTACGGAGCTGGGCATTTCACCACCCTCCAGTTTCCTTCTTTTTTAAAATCAGATTGGGAGGGGTGGGGTTTATAAGGTTAGAGATGTTTGTTGTGAAATTTTGGAAAACCTTAAACATGTTGAAGGAGAAAATAAAACTCATCTGTACTCCCAACATCAAAACATAACACCCACCTCTGATTTCTGAAATGATTTCTGAGTTTAAAGGTAGAATGAATCACTCCTACATTTACCACCTACACGCGCATCAAGGCATGATGGGTAACTTATACCCCCAGCAGCTACAGGTGCAGTCAGGCCAGGTGTTCAGTGAGGGGGGCGAGGGGGCCAGGTGTCCTGCCGCGCCCTGGCTGGGAAGGAGTATGGAGGATTTTGCAGGTCTTGGAGGCAAACACACCCAGGCTTGAAGCCAAGCACTCACTGTGTGATCTTGGGCATTTTTTTTTTTTCTTTGTCTGGGCCTCAATTTCCCATCTATAAAGCAAGAAGTCTAAAAGGTCATTTTTGAGGGTCCTTTCAGCTGACACTACCTCCTACCTAGGAAGACTGTGGACAGGGCAGGTCCAGGGTGGGGCAGTGGGGATGGAGGTCCGCTGTTCTCTGTCTTAGCTCCTCCCATTTAATCCCAAGTAAACCCCAAGTGCCACTCAGGTGGAAGGAAGGACCTTGCTAAAGGACATTGTGATAAAATGAAAAAATTTTATATCTGGTCTTTGCTCTTGGTCTGGGACACACAGCTCCTAAAACCCTTCGGATCTCCAGGGTGAAAAGAGCGTCTTTTGTATACTAATAAGATGGCGTGACTAGGGGCCCTTAGATAGCTTCAGGATGGGAGCTGGTCACCAGAAAGGCCAAGGCAGGACTAGAGGGTTGGAACTTTTTGCCCCCAGCCACCTCCACTTCCCTCTGGAGAGGGGAGAGAGACTAGAGGTTGAGTTAATCACCAATGGCCAATGATTTAAAGAATCATGCCTAAGTACTGAAGGCTCCATTAAAAACTGCTAAGCAACAGGATTCCCAGGGCTTCTGGGTTTGTGGACACATCAAGGTGCTGGGAGCGTGGAGCGCTTAGAGAGGATCTCCCTCCACACTCCCCGACTCCTTGCCCTGTGGACCTATTCATCTGACTGTCCATTTGTACCCTTCATAATAAACCAGAAACTGTAAGTAAAATGTTTCCCTGAGTTTTGTGAGCCATTCCAGCAAATTATCGACTGAGGAGGGAGTCATGGGAACCCTCGACTTATTGCCGGTTGGTCAGAAGTACAGGTGACAGCCTTGTGGAGCCTGACTCTACCTGTGGGTGGTTAGTGTCAAAATTGAATTGAAGGGCTTCCCTGGTGGCGCAGTGGTTGAGAGTCCGCCTGCCGATGCAGGGGACACGGGTTCGTGCCCCGGTCCGGGAAGGTCCCACATGCCGCGGAGCGGCTGGGCCCGTGAGCCATGGCCGCCAAGACTGCGCGTCCGGAGCCTGTGCTCCGCAACGGGAGAGGCCACAGCAGTGAGAGGCCCGCGTACTGCAAAAGAAAAAAAAAAAAAAAATTGAATTGAATTGTAGGACACCCAGTTGGTATCTGGATATTTGGAGAACTGGTTGTTGGTGTTAAAATTACCCACGCATTTGGTGTCCGAAGTGTTGTGAGCCAAACCAGCTAGAGTTATGAATCAACCACCTCCCCAGGGGTCTTTCCCATCTTCATCTATTCTATATTTCCTGAGCCCAGGGTAGGTAGCGGGGGCACACCATCATCCAACAAAGCCAGACTCCACATCTTCACATCTTTCACTGGCCTTGACTTTATTCTCCTCTCCTTAGCCTGTTCCCAGTGGCCTCCACTCCTGCCCCTGGCCTGGGCCACTTCCAGCATCCCCATTTCTGGACCCCTCTGATTCTTCCATATTTACAATTCCCACTTGCTCCTTGTGTTATTCTTTACTGGCTCATCCTGGGAAGCATCTCAGCTGGTCCAGCCTGATCCCTGGTACCCTGCATGGGACTCAGAAAGTCAGAAACTTTGTCTCTTATCTCGTGAAACCCATCAGCGAACACATGGTCCTGGCATTCTCCAGGAACCCTCCGTGGATCTCCTGGCACGCTGGACTTCCAGGGAGCCAGGCAGGGCGTGCAGGCTGAAGGAAGGCCAGCCAGCCAGTGTGTTCCCCCTTTATCATACCTGCCGCCCCTCTCCACACCTGTTCTACCACCTTTCACATACCAACCCCAGTGCCATCCTTGGCCTAAAGAATTGAGAGCCGTAAACAGGAAGAGCATGAGGAATAAGAACCCCGATGGGAAACGCCTGGCCTGTGTAATAATTAACCTCTACCCACTTGGCCTCCGCCACTTCTCATCAGATGCTTTCAATACCTCAAAACTTCCAAATCACTTCCAGCAGCTTGGGGTGACATTTTCATGCCAAAAATAGTTTCAGAAGCATCACTTCCCAGATGTCTCTAGCTAGAGGAAGCCAGATAGTTTATTTTCAGCATTTGAGAAAAGTTTCAATTCTGAGGCAGGAGGAGTTTCAGCCAAGAAGTGCCCTGGGTTGAGAGCAAAACAAATTGCACAGCCCGTGAGGAATGCGCCCCTCCTCTCCTGGGCCTCCCAGAAACCCTTGTGCCCCTGGGCTGACTTTTATATCACCGCTTCCTGTGCTATAGCAGATCTAAAGAAAGAGAAACGCGGGGCCACACAAAAGCCTTTTCATTCCAATTATAGAAATGTTCATGGCGAAATGAGACTTTGGGTTTGCTTGAAAATACTCCAGTTTAAAAAAAGAAGAAAAAAAAAAGTAAGAGGAAGAGAAATAAATGAAATAAAGAGAAATAAATGAAAAAGTTAGCAAAACATTGATGATTCTTGAAGCTGGTGATGGGTACATGGGTACCATGCTCTCTACTTTCGTATATGTTTGGAATTTTTTTCATGATAAAAATACTTAAAGACTCCATTGCCAAGGGAGACAAACCCTTGGCAGTCTTTTCATCTGGAGTCATATGAGTTACTTATCCAGCAATTAGTCAAGGACATTAGTTACAGGCGAGTGAGCACAGGGTTCCTCTCTGGCAGGCAATGTATACAGCCAGCTATTTTTCAATCACACTAATTAAAATTAATGGTACCAGAGATGTTCTACAAGAAATAATTATCAAGTCGCGGCTGTAGTTTAAAAAAAAACGTTATACATCCAATTGATTCGCTGACTGCATTCATTCAGCACAAGTTTCCCGAGCTTACTATGTGGCAGGAATATACAGAATTAAAGCTTGGTGCTATCATCTGAGATCCAGCTTTGCTTTACTTGATATGTGCCTTAATTAAGTAATTTAAAGTTTCTGTGTCTCGTCTGTAAAGGAGGGCTGCTGTGAGAATTAAATGAGGGGACGCTTGCCGAGTAGCTAGCGTGGTGCCTGAGAGGATCGAAATAAATGACAGATTTCCCCACCCACCCATTCCCCGTAGTCTCAGTTGCTGGGGAAGATAGATGGACTAATCCAGCTCCCACAGAATTCAACAGTTCCTTCTGCACTTTTCTGACTGATGACAGTACAGACACTTCCAGAGACAGGAGTCCACAACCTCACAAGGGATTTTTAAAGTAGCATCTGTTGTATTCTTCCAATGATAGAAATGATAAATGGCTGCTGTAGAAAAATTGGACGAGACAGAAGAGAACCAAGAAGAAAAGTAAAAATATTCATAAACTGAACAGACTTGTGGTTGCCAGGGAGGGGAGGGAAGGATTGGGAGTTTGGGATTAGCAGACAGAAACCATTATATATAGGATGGATAAACAACAAGGTCCTGCTGTATAGCACAGGGAACTATATTCAATATCCTGTGATAAACCATCATGGAAAAGAATGTGAAAAATAATGTCTATACGTATAACTGAATCACTTTTCTGTACAGCAGAAATTAACATTGTAAGTCAACTATACTTCAATAAAATTTTTTAAAAATATATCCATAAGCCCTCCAACCAGAAATAAATACAATGGAAGACACCGTTTATTAACTAGCCTAACAGATATTTCCAACCCTTCCCCATTGCCACCTCCACTCTCAAGACTGGAAAACGAGATATTCACTTTCCCGGGCTCCCTTGTAGCTGGGGGCAGCCACAGGACACAGTTCTGGTCAAAGAGACATAAACAGAAATCTGCTGGGGCTCTTTGGTAGGCTTACGTTCTCAATAGAAGGGACAGACACTGCAAGCCCCAGACAACCCCCCTTCCTCCTTCCTGCCTCAAATGTGGACACGGTGCCTGAAGCTGGGCGGCCATCTTGTGATTATAAAAAGCAGATTGCAGAGATGCCAGCCCAACATCACCATGCTGCTGATGCCAGGCCTTCAGACCCCCAGACAACTTATGAGAGAAAAATAAATCCCTCTATGCCTAAGGCACCGTAAGTCAGGTTTTCCCATCCTGTGAGCTAAAAGCATTCCCAATTCACACACCACTTGTTAACATTTTTTTGGATGTATTTCCTACCAGTCTTAACAGAATTGAGAAGTCTTACATATAATTTTACATTCTGAGTTTTTTTCCTGTGATATGATGTCATAAAAATTTTCTCACATCACCAGAAAGCATTCCAGTGTTTATCTATCATGTAACTTGTATCATTTCCATGTTCCCAGAAATAGTTTCCAATTTTTCACTAGTCAATGAGACTGGGATGAACATCCTCATATATAAATCTTTGCTTGCATCTCTGAAAAATTCTCTTGTGTAGATTCTAGAAGAGGAATTACTGAGTCAAAGGACATGAATTACTAGGTCAAAAGCAGACTAGCTACATGGCAGGAGTGGAAGGGAACTAACTGATAGTACCCTGGCCTTCCCCTCAGGGACACAAATCAGAAGTTAGTCAATCATCCAACACATATTTATTGAGTAGCTATTTCACTCCAGGCACTATGCTAGATGCTGGCGATACAATGATGACTGAAACAGACATGGGCCCTGCCCACAGGGGAAATACCATTTCTCAGATGGCCACCCAGAAAGATGGTGACTGGTTTTTATTGAACCATGGCCAACTGATGAAAGGAGCGGCTCATCATAAAGCTAAAAAGCAAAAACCAAATGAGAAAAATATTTGTGATCTCTATGGAAAATATAAGGCTAATATGCTTAATATACAATTACGATCCAATCATATCATGACTGGTATGCTATCATCAAAAATGATGCAAAAAAATATTTAGAGGCATGAAAAGATATTCAGGATAGGTTTTAAAAATCAAAAGGCAGGGCTTCCCTGGTGGCGCAGTGGTTAAGAATCCACCTGCAAACGCAGGGGATGTGGGCTCGAGCCGTGGTCTGGGAAGATCCCACATGCCGCAGAGCAACTAAGCCTGTGTGCTACAACTACTGAGCCTGCACTCTAGAGCCCATGAGCCACAACTACTGAAGCCCATGTGCCACAACTACTGAAGCCCGCCCGCCTACAGCCCGTGCTCTGCAACAAGAGAAGCCACCACAATGAGAAGCCCAAGAACCGCAACAAAGAGAGCCCCCGCTCGCCTCAACTAGAGAAAGCCTGTGGGCAGCAACGAAGACTCAAAGCAGCCAAAAATAAATAAATTAAATTAAATTAATTTTTTTAAAAATCAAAAGGCAGATTTCAAACAGTATATAAAGTGTAAACTTATTTAATGAAAATTAAAATTGTATATATTTTAGAAGACTAGAAGGTAAACATCAAAATATTGACAGTGAATTCTCTAGTGGTGGGATTATAATTGATGTTTATTTTCTCATCTGCATTTTCAAAATCTGTATAAACTTGCATTATATTTTAAACAGAAGAGAGAAAAATTTTTTTTGAATGTTTTAAAAGCTACCACAGATACACACTCTGTCTCTGCCAAACTAGCCTCTCCTTATTCTCTGTTTTCCTGGTTCAAAGATCCTGTTTATTTCGCTTTTGTAATTCACTCATCAATGTTACCTAACACCCTCACTTCATGATCCTTTGAGACTTAAGCCTACCCAATGTCTTTTTAAATTTCAGATATTGAATTTTACAGTTTTGGAATTTCCATTTGGTTCTTTTTTTATAGTTTCTATTTCTCTATCAAGCTTTTCCTATCTTTTCTTTCATTATGAGCATACTTTCCTTTACAGCAAAAAGCACAGCTATAATAGCTACTTTAAAATCATTAACCAGTCACCTCAGGGTCAGTCTCTTTTGACTATCTTTTCTCTTGAAAAAGGATCACATCTTCCTTTTCTTTGTATGTCAAGTAACTCTGGATTTCGTTTTGAATATTATGTTATGAAGACCCTGGATTATGTTATATTTCCACTACAGAGTGTTGATTTTTGTGCTCGTTTTGTCAGGTAATTAACTTGGTTGGACTAAAAATACAAACATTGTCTTTTGGCAAGCTGCTCAAACGTCAGTTCACTTCTTTTATCCTTAGCTGATCTGCTTGTAGTCTGTCCTATGTATGTGTAATTTAGAGGTTGCCCAGAGATTTGTACAGAGTTTATAAAGAAGTCTTCCCTCTGACTCTCACCTTTCCAAGATTTCCGCCTCACTTTCCAGTGGCTATGATTGCCCTCAACTCTGTCCTCTGAGTTTTCAGGCCAGAAATACTGCAGGTGTTCTACTCAACACCTCAAATTGGTGCTGACTGCAGTATAATGAAAGGCATTTAAAAAATGAGAAACTCATCCTGTGCCATTCCCTTCCTCCAGGTGTTGACTCTTCTCTGGAATCTGTCTGCCTTTGTTTATTCTCCAGTGCTTCAGATAAGATCTTTAGGGTTTTTTTGTTTGGTTTTTTTTTTTTGCAGTACGCGGGCCTCTCACTGTTGTGGCCCCTCCCGTTGCGGAGCACAGGCTCCAGACACGCAGGCTCAGCGGACGTGGCTCACGGGCCTAGCCACTCCGCGGCATGTGGGATCTTCCCGGACTGGGGCACAAACCCGTGTCCCCTGCATCGGCAGGTGGACTCTCAACCACTGTGCCACCAGGGAAGCCCTAGTTTATTTTTTATTAAAAAAATTTTTTTTATCTTTTTATTTTTTGTCCAGAGGTTAATAGCTGCAGTCTGCAGGAGGATCAGTCTAGCTGGAGCTTACTTGGGCATACTGTAAGTGGAACTCATTGTGACTTACTCTCCTGGTTTCAATATATTCAGTAGCCCCTTCTAGGTGAGGAGTCCCCATGGCCAAGAGGATGTGCTGCTCAGAGCATCCCTTCCTCCTGGGAAATGCCTCAGCGATTTCTGGCATCTGCCTCTGATCAGATTTTGGATAGGGTTGGGCACCCTTTGCCTTGGCACTCCAGAGGCTGTCCGGCAGGTTTGACCCTTAAGTGGTCGCCCACAACCGGACAGTCAGAACTCAAGTTACATTTTTCTGAATCATCTCAGTGGTAGCAAATCACTGAGCTTTGAGGATGAGTTTACTTTGAAAAGCTGTTAAAAGCCACCTGGAGGGACTTCCCTGGTGGCACAGTAGTTAAGAATCCACCTGCCAATGCAGGGGAATGGGTTCAATCCCTGGTCCAGGAAGATCCCACATGGTATGGAGCAACTAAGCCCGTGTGCCACAACAAGAGAAGCCACTGCAATGAGAAGCCCGAGCACCGCAACGAAGAGTAGCCGCCAATCACCGCAACTAGAGAAAGCCCGAGCACAGCAACAAAGACCCAACACAGCCAAACATAAATAAATAAATAAAATAAAACAAAAACCACTTGGAGAAAACAGTATTGGCCTTAGACCCAGGCCAGAGGGTCTTCTCTGGGCCCCATGTTTTAGGGGGCACTGTGACCCTCTGCTGGCTGCACCACTCTCCATGGGCCAAGGAGTCTTTGGAACCAAGGGAACATGGTAACACAGTCTGTGACATCTCCCCTTTCCAAACTATGCATGCGATACCCAGCACCCAGAACTCTCTGACCAAATGGTCCCAACTCACTTCCAGGACCTGCACGGACCTCTTCCACAGATGTGGAAGGCAAAATAATGGCCCTTCAAACATGCCCATTTAAAATAAACGTTAATAGTTGGACAAGAAAGACGTGGTCAAAGTGTAAAGAAACAGGGCTTCCCTGGTGGCGCAGTGGTTGAGAGTCCACCTGCCGATGCAGGGGGCGCGGGTTCGTGCCCCGGTCCGGGAAGATTCCACATGCCGCGGAGCGGCTGGGCCCGTGAGCCATGGCCACTGAGCCTGCGCGTCTGGAGCCTGTGCTCCGCAGTGGGAGAGGCCACAACAGTGAGAGGCCCGCGTACCGCAAAAAAAAAAAAATTTAAAGAAACAGATCTAAATTAGAACAGGGGAGCAATACACAGAGTGAGTAGGGAGCTAGAATGGATTAGGAATGTGGTGAAGATGACTCACGTCCCTTTTGAGAAGAGTACAGTAGTTAAGCATGTGGACATGGGCACCAGGCAGAGTCTGCATTAAACCCCAGCTCCACCACCTAACCTCTCTGTGGTTCAATTTCCTCGTCCATTAAATGGGGATACTCTTGTACTTTCCTCTTTGGGTAGCTGTAAGGATTAAATTAATTATTATGTGTAAAGCACTCTGTAATGTGCCCAGCGTGTGGCAGTTGCTCAAAAAAGATTAGCAATTTTTATTAGCTTCTCCCAACTTTGAGGCTCAGAAATGTCAGGGGAGGGGGAGGAATTGTATGGGAAAGACATAATCCAAAAATAAAATATGTCATGATTTTAAACAATCAGTGATGTGTATTAAAGAAGAATCCATTTGAAATTGACTCTGTGGACATTTTCCTTGAATGGCATTGAACGAGCAGAGGAGAAAATGCCATCCTAGCACATTACTTGTTTCTATTTACATACTGATAAATATGTAAACTCTGTTTCTTGGAGATCAAAAGATAACTGTGGAAAGTTGACAGAAAAGAAAAGATGTTTATGAAGCTCAAATGCACATAACGTATCCAAACTTTGTTATACAGCAGAAACTAACACAACATTGTAAAGCAATTATACTCCAATAAAGATGTTAAAAAAAAAAATGAGAACAGGAAGAGGTTGGAGGTTGTATAACCCACAATGAGAAGTCAGTAGAAATGTCTAAAATCAATGCATTGAGAAGTAACCACACAAATCTATCTTTAGAGGTGTAGGGTGACCATCAGAAGAACTAAAAACAGAACCACTTCAAGTGGTAGATGCCAGATTGCTTGCCGAAGATGGGAAGGCAATTAACAGCATTTAGTTTACGTGGTATTTTTCCAATAACAATCTCTAGTCCCTAAAGCAGCCTCAGGGGGCAGGCTATGTGGGTTCAAATCTCAGCTCACTTATCTTGGTCCAATCACTTCACCTTTCCAGAATTCAGTTTTTTCATCTGCTAAGCGATGAAAACAAGTGCGCCTACCTACCCGGGTGATTGTGAGCCTCTCCCTTCTCAAAGGATTGGTTTGAGCTGGGTTTTGAGGCAATTCAGCTTCCAGCAGAGCCTTTGCCTATTTAATTCTGAATCCGAAATTGAAGTGAATATGTTAACAGAGCAGATTACAAAAGCATGCAGCTTGCTGGCCAAAGAGCTCAGATCTCTCCAGCGGCTGTCAGCTGGGGTTGGGCCCCATGGGCAAAGGGACTGGCGGCTCAGCAAGATTTGCTCCTCCTGACTTTGACCAGATGAGCTGGCTTTCCCAGCTCTAACATCCTGTGACATCCTTAGTGGCTTCCCACTTGCTTTTGTACCAATCTCACAGGATACTAAACATGCTTAATAAAGTTGTCTCACCCATCTGGTGCTCAGCACATGACAATATTTCCAAATCATTTGTATTCTCAGGAAATAAAAATAATACTTTGAGTACCAGATGCTATACGAGCAAATCATTTTCATACATACATACATGTACATATATACATCCATATATATTTACATATAATTCATAAATATTTTTATATATTCTGCTCAACTGATCTCTACAACTGCCCTTTGGTAGATGTAAACCAAAGGAAGATCAAGGAGGTTAGCTGATTCGCCAGAAACTACACAGTTAGCAAATGGTTGAACCAAGATTCAAAGTCCAGGCTGCCAACTCTAAGACTCTTTTGACTGTAAACCATGATGTCTGTATGACACCTTTAACATTCTTCAAGATTTCCCCTGAAAATCTGGCACATAAATCATTCAATTCAAAGAGCTAGCTGGCCCTGGTCAATACAGCAGCCACCAACCACATGTGACCAGTGAACCCTTGAAATGTGGCCGGTCCAAATTGAAATGTGCTGAAGTATAAAATATACACCAATTTCTAAGACTTAGTACAATGAGAAAAATATGAAATAGCTCATTAATAATTTTTATATTGACTACATGGTGAAGTCATAATATTCCAGATATACGGAGTTGAATGCAATGTTGTTAGAATTAATTTCACCTGTTTCTTTTTGTTTTTTTCAGTGTGACTATTAGAAATATTTTAATTCTATATATGGTTCACGTTACAGAATTTTATCTATTGGACAGAGCCAAGCTAGACTGTTCAATTAACAGAGACATCTGTGGATCAACAGAAAAAACACTGGTGGAGAAGTCAGGAAACCTGAGTTCAGGTCCTAGCTTTGACATCGTCTAGCTGTGTGGTCTTAAGCAAACCCCTCACCCTCTCTGAGCCTCAGTTTCTCCTCTCTAAAATGAGGGACTAGATCAGATTATTTCAATGAGCCCTTCCACCCTGACAGTCTAAGTTTGGACCAGCAAATCTCTCAGCTCTCAGCACTTACTAACATCTTTGTCTTGTGGGAATTTCTCAGCCAGGAGTTCTATCTGTCCCATCTTTGTCATAAACTCCTTGAGGATAGAACAGCAGTAAATTATCACCTCTCTGTCCCCCAGCCCCAGTCTCACTGCACTGTAGCAAGCACACAGTAGGCACTTAATCATAACTTGTTGGTTTGAAACTTATTTAAAGTCTATTATTAACAGTCCCTGCTTCCTTTTCCTTCATCTCTCCATTCCCCCTCCCCCTGCCACCCAGGATTTCCCCAAAGAGTCACATATTACAATTCCAAGGAGCGTGAAATAAGAGCGTAGTTTGGCAAAAGTTTAAGCAACTTCTTGTCACCCTATATGCGTCGGCAAAGTGTAAAGCTGAAGGGTGGGTGTCACCTTCCAGCCCAGGGCTTGGGATCCTACTAGGATCATCAGAGGTTGCAGAATACAAACAGTGGACAACTTTTTGTTCTGAGTCTGTTTTCACCCATGTTGAATAGGCCTCCCAAGTCACACTGTTAATTATGAAACTAATTTGATTAACATTAAAACGCAAGTGAATTCACTTCCTGAGCAGTTCCTCTAGTTTCTGCTTTTAAGACTATGTTCTGAATTTAGTTAGATTGTGAATTGCCTGAGAACAGGTGCAGGGCCTTGAGCATCTTGGTATTTGGTGCCCTCATGGCACTGGGCAAATTGGAGAATGTCAAAAAAAAAAAAAATCTTTTTGGCAACAGAGAGTTAAATAGAAGCCGTCATCAACTTCAGGAACTTGGGCTGAGTGAAGTCTTCATTTAGAGCTAATGTAAACTGAACTGTGACCAAATGCTAGCACCCCGGGCTAGGACATGTGGCATTTAATCCTCTTAACCATGACGCAGGTTACTATTATAATGCCCTGTTCAGTTTACCTGGGAAGTTCGTTCATTTCAAAAAACTGTGTTTTGAGCTCCTACTGTGAGTCAGACACTTCTAGGCATTGGGGTCTGTAGTCTAATGAAAGGGAAATAATAAACAAATGAACAAAAAACCAATATCAATTCCACTCCTAGATATATACCCAGAGCAAGAGAAAACAAGGGCCCAAACAGAAACCGGTACACTTCACGGCAGCACTATTCACAATAGCCAAATGGTAGAAACAACTCTGAAGTGTCCATCAACCAATGAATGGATAAGCAAAACGCAGTACCTACGTACAATGGAATGTTATTTATCCTTTAAAAAGAATGAAATTCTGACACATGCTGCAACCTAAATGCATCCTGAAAGCCAGACACAAAAGGACAAATGTTATATGATTCCACTTATATGAGGAACTTAGAAATAGGCAAATTCATAGAAAGAAAAAGTGAGATAGATGGACTTCCCTGGCGGCCCAGTAGTTAAGACTCTGCGCTCCCACTGCAGAGCCCATGGGTTCAATCCCTGGTAGGGAAACTAAGATCCTGCATGCCGAATGGTGCGACCAGAAAAGAAAAGGTGGGATAGAGGTTACCCAGGGCTGAGAGGAGGAGGGAAGGGGGAGTTATTATTTAATGGGTGTAGAGTTTCTGTGTGGGATGACGAAAAGTTCTGGAAATAGATAGTGGTGACGGTTACACAACACTGTGAATGTACAATGGCACTGCATCCTACACTTAAAAGTGGTTAAAATGGTAAATTTTACATTATGCATATTTTTACCATAATAAAAAAATCAATTAAAAAACTAACAATTTCAGATAGCAGCATGTAAATGGGGTGAGGTGATAGAGATTAAGGGTGAAGATGGAGCTATTTTAGGGGGCATTATCAAGGCAAGTCTCTTTGAGAAGCTGACATTTGAACTGCGACTTGAAACGTGAGAAGGGGCCAGCCATGTAGAGAATGTCCCAGGGGAAGGATGCTGCAGGCAGAGACAACAGCCAGGGAGGGGCTCTCCAGCAGTTGAAGGAGCCCAGTGTAGCAGACTTGTTCAAAAATATTCATATCTACATGGCTCATTATAGCTAAAAACTTTGAACAACTCTGTTGTCCATCACCAGTAAGATGGATACACTAGATGTTATACGTTCACACAATGAAGTGCTATACAGCAATAAGTTAGGACTATACACAATGACATGGATGAATCTCACAAACATAAGTTAGAAAAGAACACATCCGGGGCTTCCCTGGTGGCGCAGTGGTTGGGAGTCCGCCTGCCGATGCGGGGGACGCGGGTTCGTGCCCTGGTCCGGGAGGATCCCAAGTGCCGTGGAGCGGCTGGGCCCGTGAGCCATGGCCTCTGGGGCTGTGCATCCGGAGGCTGTGCTCCCGGCGGGAGAGGCCCACGGCAGTGGGAGGCCCGTGTACAGTAAAAAAAAAAAAAAAAAAAAAAGAACACATCCAGGGAATTCCCTGGAGGTCCAGTGGTTAGGACTTGGCACTTTCACTGCCGAGGGCGCGGGTCCAATCCCCGGTTGGGAAACTAAGATTCTGTAAACCTCGCGGGGGCAGCCAAAAAAAGAACACATCCAGTAAGACTGTATTCATATAGAACTAAAAATAAACATAATTACATTGTTTAAGGATGCATACTGTTGGAGGACAAAGAGAATGAAAAGTGCCCACTGAACTGAGAGTATCTTGAGACTGAAAAACGAAGCAGGCCCTGCATACACAGTGGGTCAGTGTATCATAGGCTGACTTGCTCACAGAGCGGGATCAGGCAGATGACAATGGGAAGCATTGACGGCTGCGCTCTACAGCACAGAGGGGCCACTGGGACAGTTTTATAGTTAACCTAGCGAACGGGGGTACGTGCTTGGAAACACAGAGTGCTCTCCTGGGTCAAGATTTATGAATGAGTCACTAGTCTGCTGAGCACTGGGAGTAAGTCAGCCAAGGTCTTCATCATTGTTTGGGAACTAAGAGCATAGAGGCCACCTGGACCTAACAATCATTAAACATTATCTATTAACTACAAAGCCCTCGACAGAGAAGAGATTTGCTACATAGTGCAGCCCAAGGTAGGGTCAGTGGAAGGACAGGAGGAACCAAATGGGCCCAAGACTGTGTCAGTTATGCTAACATCCAGACACATAGAGATGTACTAAAAGTCTAAAGTAAAGCAAGGATAGTATTATTAGAAAAGCCAGGATAGGGCTTCCCTGGTGGCGCAATGGTTGAGTCCGCCTGCCGATGCAGGGGGCGCGGGTTCATGCCCCGGTCCGGGAAGATCCCACATGCCGCGGAGTGGCTGGGCCCGTGAGCCATGGCCGCTGAGCCTGCGCATCCGGAGCCTGTGCTCCACAATGGGAGAGGCCACAACAGTGAGAGACGCGCGTACCGCAAAAAAAAAAAAAGCCAGGATAGTAGTTATCTGGAGTGGGAGGAGGGGAAATGAAGATGGAATTGTGATTGGCGGTTGGGGGGGTGGGTGGGCTGGGACTTGCAGGGTGTTTACAATGTGCTACTTCTTGACCTTGGGAGGGAGGATACATAAGTGTGCCCTTTATAATTAGTTAAATTATGCATATGTGTACTTTTTAAAATTTATTTATTTAGGCTGCGCCGGGTTTTAGTCACGGCAGGCGGGATCTTTTAGTTGTGGCATGCGGACTCTTAGTTGTTGAATGCATGCAGCATCTAGTTCCCCAACCAGGGATCCAACCCAGCCCCACCCACCCCCACCCCCACCCCGCATTGGGAGCCCGGAGTGTTACCCCCTGGACCACCAAGGAAGTCCCCATATGTGTACTTTTCATATAAGTAAGAGTCTGGGGAAAGATATGTAACAAATACATAACATAGTATTAAGATTCAGATACAAAGAATTACCAAAAATCAATAAGAAAAAGACAAATGTATTAGTCAAGGTCCAGTCAGGTGACAGAAAACACACAGTAATTTGAACTGGGAAAGCATAATGTAAAGTATTGTTATCTAATAATAGAGGACTTTTAGAGTAATTAATGACTAAGGTGTAAAGAGAATGCCCAAGAATGAAGCGATAGCTGATATAGGGAACAGGCCTTACCTATAGGACTGAGGCAGAGCGCCCAAGGAAAGAACAAATCTGGAAGAGATTCAGACCTCATGAGAGAAGATGTTGCTCTACTAGATGGGGAAGAGGTTTGCTGAGATGCCATAGGCCAGGGCTGACAAGCAGAAAACTGCCCACTTGGGTGAGAACAAAACTCACTAGGGAACTACTTAATGCAGAAGAATAGCTGGGAAGCCACCCAGTGGGTGCCAACAGAACTCACCTAGAAGATGCCCACGTGGTGCCCCTGAAACTCACTGGGAAGCTGCCCACAGGGGTGACTCTAAAACTCAGTAGCATGAGCACGACTGTTTGTCCCACATACCACTGGTCACTGAACATTGCTAGCCACTACGCATCACAGAAGCACGAAAAGAACACGGAAATCCTGAAGAGAAGCCCCCTTCCTCCTGCAGTTTCCCCCAAGCATGCTCTACAGACAAGGCTGATTATCGTGCCAGCTGGCAAAGGGGACATATTTACAGGGGTCCATCTTAACTATCAAAAGCAGGGCAATGAATAGTGGCTTTAATGCTGAGACACAATAAATTGTTAACTGACACCACAAACAAATAACCCAGACTATCCTTAGAAGGATAGAAAAGAAACTAGTAAAATATCTATCTCCAGGGAGAAGTCTGACTGACAGCAAGGTAAAGGTGCGTGCTTTCCATGGGCAGACCCCAGGGGAACTGCCAGGAATGAGACACCCACAAAGAAATCTACCCCAGAGAGTCAGATGTCATCTGCCAGAGGTTGGATAAAAGGCTGGATTTCAGAGCATCAAACACAGAACTGAGATGGGGTGGCCAACCAGAGGAGGCATCCCCCACTCTGTGGAACTGCAGGGGGGTGCCCAGAGAGAGGATCGCAAAAGAAATCCACAAAATCACCTCACAGGACAGTCTTCCTTAGATTTCCACTACTTCAGTAGTAATCTGGCACCGTCAGATTAGTAGTGAAGCCACCAAAAACAATCTTTCCCTCCCCCGCCCCAGCCCTAGAGGGACCCAAAACAGGGCCCAGGGAGTGGGGATGGAGGGAAAGGAGAAAAAGAGAAGATGCAACCATGTGTCCTCCCCACTCTGCAGGCTTCTGAGCCTGGGAAAAAGGGAAACTTTAAATTGGATGAAAGTCTGAAGGTTTTACATCAGACTGGACTGGGGCTTTTTATTACCCTGTCTGCCAAACCCAGCAGTTGTTTTTTTTTTTTTTAAGTTTTTTAACTTTTGTTTTATATACAAAGAGGTAATATTGTTTCTGCGTAAGGTAGATTCCTGGATGACCCATTCAAGGAAGTTCACTTAGTCCAACTTATTCCACCATGAGGCCAGCCCATAAACATGGGGAATGATGAGGTCAGCCCTCCTGCACCTCCAAATGATGTTCATTCAGTTTCCCAAGGCTAATTTCTATCAGTCCTCTTTCATAATTAAATAAAGTGTTTTGTGGGGTTTTTTCCTGGAAGAATTAAGGCCTTCCTATGCACAAATATTGTTTCTGCCACTGTTGCTAAAAAACTCCTTTGTGATATTAATCCCCACTGGAGACCAACCCTCTCCATGTCAAACAACAGAGGTGCTCATTTCACTTGAAAGATTGTTTTTAAAAACCTCCAAATTCTTCCCAATTCAAGACAGTTTATATTGTCTCAGTGATCCCCAGAGTTCAGAAGCACTGAAACTTTTTTTCTATCAATAAAAGACAAATTTAGCTAAAATACGTGCCACTACAAACATTAAGCAGCCTGAATCGCTCCCCTTTGGCTAATAAACATTGCAGAAATTCCAACAGGTAAACTCATCTGAGCTCCTACTGTCTTGTCAGGAGAAGATGCATAAAAAAGAATCCTGATTTACCCCTATTATTGAAAAAAGAGAAAGAAAGAAAACAAGCCCGAAAAAGATCTTCAAAAGCACTCATAAAGCTGTAAGTTTCTGCCAAGCTCTTATGGGTTTTGTGAAATCTTATCATTCACAGCACCGCAAAACAAACAATTCTATGTACACTTCCCTGTTTCTGCCATCAATTTGCACCTGGGTTGGTGGATCCACTTTCAAGACCAACAAAGGAAAACTTCTTTAGATTCATGCTAGAAAAGACCTTACCTTGTTCCACTGAGCTCATAAACTGCTGGGAAGCATTGGGGTTTCTCAGTGTAGGTTCACAAGTCAGTCTCTAAGAAGATATCTACCCCATGCAAACACCCAGTGAAGCAGACTCTTTTCTTAAAGGGTTTAGTAGATATGACAGCACTAGTAATATTGATAAAATGAGTGCACCAAACCCCTCTCTATGCAATATCACTATGAGTTAAAGCTTCAGACACACACATTAACAAAGTGACAAAAATTACTCAATGATCCCATTTTCTTCACAAGAAGCCAAAACTTAAAGAAGCAACTCCATGACCCGTGCTGCAGGTAAGTAATATATTTTCAGTCTAAACTGTCCTGGAGGCCTGTGACAATGCTTATAGCTCTGTAAAAATGGACAATAAAATCTTTAAAAGAATTTTCCGAGGTCAAACTAAAAATTTAGCACTATCTAAATGGTGCTTGATGAACTAAAATTCTAGTTAAAAAAAAAAACGTTATTTTAATGAACAGTGACTTTCTGAGTCACTGGTGTCTCCAAGGTACTTTTGTGGGGGGTTTTTTGTTTTGTTTTGTTCTGGGCTTAAAGAACAAACATTCATTTCCCAAAGATCTGGAGGCTGGGAAGTCCAAGGTCAAGATGCCTGCAGATGAGGTGTCTGGTGAGAACCCACTTCCTGAGTCTCAGAGGGCTGTCTTCTGCTGTGTTTGAGTGAGGGAGCTGAAAAATATGGAACACTTCACGAATTTTCATCTCATCCTTGTGCAGGGGCCATGCTAATCTTCTCCGTTTCATTCCAGTTTTAGTACTATATGTGCTGCTGAAGTGATCACTTCAAGACACCTTTGGATCTTAATCACTCACTTGTTCTTTGATCAAATGGAAAACCACTGCATTAATTCCGTTTGGGCAAGTTGTCACTATGACCTTACTTGGTCTTGTTGCTTCTTGCTGGAGAGATTCTTCTCTACTCCTGTCTCTATAAGTCAGGGGCTTTTACCGGTGATCGTGACCTGACTGTAAAATTCTAGTTTCTAAAAAAGCAGAATGCAAGGCTATTAGTTGGTCTAGAATGAGTTTGTCTCAAAACATGTTTTGTTAAATACGTTGATTTCCTGAGCTGACCACTGACCAAAGTAATATTCTGCTGTCTCTGTCATCAGTAGCTTTAACCTGCTTTTCTATCTCCCAATCCAAGGCTGTCCCCAAAACTTCACTAGATGAACCTTAAGTCAAAATACCCAAGTTCTGAGGACTGCATCTATCTCAAAAAAGAACATGACATTCTAATTTATTTAAACCTCACTTTACAGATAATCTTGGCTCAGAATTAAACAAAAACTTAAATAGAAAACTCAATCAAACAAGTTATTCACATGAAGTCATAAACCAGCAACCATCCACCCATGCACCCACCCACTCATTCAGCCCACAAATATTATTGAGCACTTACAAAGTGCCCACGTGCAGTATTAATTGCTTGGAATGGCTCTGTGAGGAAAACAGACAAAATCCCTGCCCTTACGAAGCTCCCATTATAGTGGGGATGGAGGGAGGAGTGGGGGAACAGAGAAGGGTGCTGCTCGGCTGGTGCCAGTACCTCTAAAGGGGGTACAGTGAGGCTGCTTCTGCAGGTGTTAAAAACACTGCAAAGTGGATTCAGCTGCTGCTACAGGAAGGAACTGCCACTGCTGGGGTGAAGATCTGTAGCTGGAGAGATGTTCACCGGAACAGGAAGCAAACTGGGAGGAGCAAGTCCCTTCCTCCTCCTCCATTCTGCAATCTCCCTCAGGCATTGTCTATGCAGAGTCTAACGGGGACCAGCTGGCAAAGCAGAAATGTAGTTTGCAGAGTCCCAGCACCAGCATTGCAAAGAATATAGGAAGGTGAGTTGGAGCTAAAATAGCTTGTAACTGGCACAATAATGAAAAGATAATTTAGGTTAGAAAATGATAAGGGCTTTGGGGGGAAGAAAAGAGCAAGGTAAAGAGGATCAGGAGAGTGTTACATTTTAAATAGGTCAATCAGGGTGGGCCTCATTGAGAAGATGATTTTTGAGTTATAACTTAGAGTGATGAGATGCACCACTAATCTAACAATGGTCCTATCCAAGATGTCTTCCAGTCAGTCACTGCACTGCCAGTAATTGTCCAAGGCCAGCAAAATTCACTCCTTCAGGCCTTTCTTACCCAGATTTATATTTGAGACAGAACTCCTCCTATTTCTCACATTTCCTTTCCCAATCCTATGTAAACAGATGCTTTAAACTGAATCTCAGGAACAAAGCCCTTTCCTAAAACTGAAAAGATACCTGATCTGAGGAGGAATCACCTGGCATGACTCCATATTCCAAGAACATTCTAGAGAAAGCTTCTTCTCCGAAACACTTACCAGTTACACACACACACACACACACACACACACACACACACAGAGGCATTCTTCAGCCTATGAGACTATTGATGCCAAGGCTGGGAATAAGCAAATTTGTGAAAGTTGTCCAATCATCTAAGAAACCATTTTAGGGGGAATTCCCTAGTGGTTCAGTGGTTAGGATTCTGTGCTCTCACTGCCAAGGGCCTGGGTTCAATCCCTGGTCAGGGAACTAAGATCCCATGAGCCGTGTGGTGCAGCCAAAAAAAATTTAATAATAATAAGAGTAATGCTGCAGCTTTGAGCTTTCAGAAACCATTTTAAACATTTGCATATTCCACTATGTAAAATATAAGGGCTTTTCAGATAAAAAGTAAAAGCCTGGGTAGAGTGACCCACAGAACCAAGTAGCCTTGAAATACAGATTAAAACCATGAGGAGACATCACAACACTCCCATCAGAATGGCTGAATTAAAAAGACTGACTAATGTTCACAAGAACTTGGAGCAACTGGAATGCTCATCTCTTGCTGGTAGGAATATAAGGTGGTGCAACCTCTTTGGAAATCTGTTTAGCAGAATTTTCTAAAGCTAAATATATGGCTACCTTCTCATTCAGCAATACCAATCCTAAGTATATACCCAAGAGAAATGGTTGCACAAAAAGACATGTACAGAATGTTCCTAGTAGCTTGACTTGTAATAGCCAATGACTGGGAAAAATTCAAATTAGTCAACAGATGAATGGGTAAATAAACTGCGGCAGAGGCATATAATGGGCTGCTACTCAACAGCAATGACAACAAAACAGCCCTCTGTACACTTGTCCATGCAGGACCCTATGGGGCCTTCCTGGGACAGACCTCCCTATGTCCTGCACCTTCCTCTTGTTTGTAGAAAAATTTTAGCCTCCTAGGCCTTCCCCAAATTCCAAAGAATAAATTTAATCAGAGAAGTGAGAAAATGCAGAAGCAAAGGGAAACAGTCAAGCAAGACAAAATAATAATAGTTTAGCCGTTAAACAGAGTCAGGGACGTTTAGTTCCTCCTCAAGTGCTATAGATAATATTCTGAGCTATATCCGTTGAGCTGTTTTGCAGATACTGAAACCCCCACCAGATGGAAGAAGTTAACTGTATGCTGTCTGCAAGCATGGAGACCCCAGACCCCAGAAGGCTGATGGTGTTGACTCCCAGTTACCTCACTACCAACCAATCAGAAGTATGTCCACAAGCTAGTCATGCACTCCATAATCCCCCTCCCTTACCCTGTCTTTAAAAACCTTTCCCTGAAAGCCATCAAGGAGTTTGGGCCTTTTGAGCATTAGCTGCCTGGACTCCTTGCTTGGTGCCCTGCAATAAATGGTACATATTCCTTCACCACAACCGGTATCAGTAGATCAGCTTTACTACACGCGGGCAAGCAGACTCAAGTTTGGTTCCATAACACACTCAATAACTTCGATGAATCTCAAAAACAAAAATATTGTGCAAAAGGAGCCACACACAAGAGCACATACCGTATGTGCAAGAACAGGCAAAACTGATGATAATAGAAGTCAGAACTGTGGTTACCTCCAGTAGCGGCGTGGTATGGACTGGGAAGTTTTGAGGAAGCTAGCTGGGTTGCTGAAAGCATTCTCCACCTTGATCTGGGTGGTGGTCATGTGGATATGTACATGTGTGAAAATCCATCAAGCATTTAGGATTAGCCTGGCTATGAACTTTGTAATCTGTGTGTTATCCCTCAATAGATAAAAGAAAAAGAGAGGAAGAGAGGGAGGCAAGCATCTTTCCTTAGGGAAGCATGGTAAGAAATCAAATAGTCTATAATCGTCAGCTGACTGCTCAAAGAGAAGTATGTGCTCAAATCTATCAAATATGATGCAGCTTCATCAATCAAGAGAAACACATCAGAACAAGCCAATTATAAACAAAATTCAAGCTGCTGTAAAATCTTTGAAGGTTATTCTAGTCAGCTCCACAAACTGGACAAGTACCCTTAAAAAACCCTTTAAAATACTAAAAAGTTTGTCCTGTGTTTCCTCTTATATGACAAATAGTGATGCCTTAAATCTTCCTATGGACAAATTAAAGCAAGTCCTAATCAAAAAGGCACTTAACCAAATATATACATTAATCAAAAAAGGAAACAAATAGTTCTGATATCATTTGATCAGTATTCTTTAGACTAGTAGAGGAGAGTGTGGAATTTGGCTGGCGCTCAGTGTTTGAACAAACAGTTCAAAAATTATGCTTCTCTGTCTCCACAATAAAATACAAATATCTGAAACCACCTAACCAAGTGGATGTCATAAGCCAGTTCATTAATTGCAAGATATTTTTCAGACAGCTGGTCAGCTACACAAGTCCCCCACCCCTACCCCTACTGAAGGACAGTTCAGGAGATATAAAAAAATATTTGATTAGTAAAGAAACAACACAATGTCCAACATCAAGGGCTATGTAAGTAGTGATAAAGCCATATCGTGTAATATTGTGTAGCACTTAAAAATCATGGAGTAGAAGTCTACTTATTGACATGGCCAATAAACACATAAAAAGATGCTCAGCTTCAATGAAAATCAAAGAAAAGTACATTTAAACCTAAAGAAATGTATTTTACAAGATTATCTGTAGTAAAAAAAAAAAATCTAGGAACAAGCTAAATGTCCATCCACAGGGGGATTTTGTAATAAGTTATAGTGTACCTATACTGTGGAATACTACACAGAGCAAAGAGAATGAAATGCACTGACAAGGAAACACAACTATTGTATATAATGAATTATTTTGAAATTTTATTTTATTGAAGTAGAATTGATTTACAATGTTGTTAATTTCTGCTGTACAGCAAAGTGCCTCAGTTATACATATATATATATACATTCGTTTTCATATTCTTTTCCATTATGGTATCACAGGATATTGAATATAGTTCCATATGCTATACAGTAGGACCTTGTTGTTTATCTGTTCTATATATAATAGTTTGCATCTGCTAATCCCAAACTCCCAATCCATCCCTCCTCCACCCCCCTATAATGAATTACTTTTAAAGCCACAGAAGAATCTGTATAAAGAAGCTTTTCCACTTAAATTTCAATGTCTATAGATGCACAAAAAGAAAAACTCCAGAAAAAAGAATGTCAACACTTCCCTCCACCAACAGATGGCACCGACTATAGTGAAAGGTCATTTGAGACCTGCCATGGTGAACAATACAGTCCATGACTCAACTGTGTTGACATCCTTGTGCCCAAGTAATTGTTCACACGTTGTCAACTCCATAATAACCAATAAGCATAACACCCGTGAGAATCTTGAAAGCACTAATAAGAGGCAAAATTACAAAAGTAACCAATGTAGAAATAACATTTACTTTGAAAGTGGTGAGAAAATGAGGAATGGAAAGTTACAGGTGCATCTGGAAGGAATTGTCACCGTGAGAACAGTTTTAAAGCACAAAAAAATAAAGCATGCAATAAGGAAAAGAGCTGTGTCTATTCAACCCAAACTAAGCAGAAAAGAAAAAAAAGAAAAGTGAGACTGATGAAATGGAAAAAGTTTCAATCTGTGGCTAAATGATCAGGATCAAATCAGCTATTGATCAACTAATTTGTCTGGAAGTAAGAAGTGGAAAGAGTTAAAGGTTAAGCCCAAATTGACATCAGCTCTTATGAACTTAAGGAGAGGGAAGGGGATGAGCCCCAGGGCTGGGAGCACCCCCTACCCCAGTTAACCCCAGGTGACAGAGGATGGCTCCTGGTGCCGGCCTCCCCCCACCAAGCAGCTCCACTGCTCTTGGTTTCCCCTCAACTGCCTAGAGAGAAGCAACCTTGAGAGGCGGCAGTCTCCCTAAATTGATTCCCCAGCCCTGAAGATTGGAGAAAGAGGGAAGAGTAAATCATGTTTCTGTTTGCATCCTAACCCTTTTAGGGCTTTTTGAATGGCCAACATCACCCCACATGAGACAGGAGGGATTCGACAAAAACTGGTTAGAACCTACTAGGCCCAAGATGGCGGAAGATTCGACTTCCAGTAGACCTCGAGCCTCATTATACGCTCATTGTAATACATTAGCATAAGCTAAGTGACACAGGCACAGGTGCCATGACAGTTCTGAGGTTTACCTAAAAGGCCAAAAGGGGGGGGTGGCCCAATTCCTGGAAATCCCTGCCCCTTCTCCAAAATAGTTGGAATAATCCTCCCACTCATCAGCCTATGAAATTACCCAGCCCATAAAAACTAACATATTTCAGGGCGCTATCACTTTCCAAAACGACCCTATGCCCTGGGACCAGTCTCCCTTCTCAGAAGGACAGCATTCTGTCTATGGAATGTGTACCTCTCTAAATAAACTTGCTTTCACTTTACTATGGCTCGGTCTTGAATTCTTACTTGTGCAAAGCCAAGGACCCTCACTTGGCAGCCTATCCCATCCCTATCGGTCACTTGCCCGAGACCTGGGACGTGACCATCCTCTCGTGCCCCATTTTCCTGCAACACATAGACACCTGCCCTGGAGGAAGGTGAAGATTTGTTCTAAGACACTGGAGGGGTGTGGGGGTGGGCAGGGAAGCAAGGCAGACCCATAAACCAAACCAAACGAGCCCTAGTCGAACAGGCAGTTATCCAAGTATATATACAAATCCATAAACGGAAGCAAAATCATTTTTCTCCAGACCCACTCCCACCCCCTCCGCAGGCCTCACTTCGCACGTGCCCCCCTCCACTTAGCTCAGAAAAATACCTGGAACAACAGTGATTCATCTTAACACACAAATATAGAAGGAAACATAATTAACTGCAAATACTATGGCAAATATTAAGCCCACATATAAAAATTGAATATCACTCGAAATTTAGGCTTGAAATTATCACCCTTGGTCACCCATGGGGCAGGCAGGAAGCCTTTGGGTCCTGGGTTTTCGGCTTTGTGCCCTGTTTCCACCTCTCTTCCCCCACCCCGCCTCCGTGGGGCTTCCTTAATTTCCCAAAAGTCTGACCTCATCCTGAGAGCCCATTCACTTACCTATCACATACAAGAGGGCCCTTCCACATCATTTTCCATTTACTAGAATTTTCTTTTCACCATTTTTTCCCCCTCAGGAGGAACTTTTCCCTCCTTCTGGGAAAAAAGGGAAAAATTCCTTTCAATCAAGAGGTCAGTGACCATGACGTCCAGAAATGGTCCCCAATAAAGAGATTCATGGGTGAACAGGAATCTCCAAGAATTGCCACAATAACACACAGGGGTTTCCTTCTAAGGTTTGTGTGCACAAATGTGGTCCCATCAACAGAGAGACTGTGGTCCAACACTGACACGTGTGAAGGAGAAGGATGCCAGCTGCCTCCTTTCTGGGGTTCCTGGCCCCCTCTTGTATCTCTTCCAGGGCTGCCAGGAGGTGGCGTCTCCCATGTTCTCTGCCGACAGCCAACCACTCCGGACTGCACATCTTGTTGCCCCTCTTGGACCAAAGCCCCCCGTCTGCAGCCCCCACCGTGTCCTCAAAGGCCGCCCAAACCAATGCTGTCCAAGGCACTGGTCCATCGGTCCCTGTCACACTGGCCTGGACACCAGCACACCTGTGACTCGCCACTCATCCATCCGTAGCTTTGAGTTTCCCAGGCCATTGCCAATTCCTTAGCAACTGTCAAAGATAAACAAAGCTGGACATGAGTTAAAACGGCAAAAACAGATTTTATTCAGTAACTACCGACAGTAGGAGTATTGCTGAGCTCCACGCACTTTGCGCAGAGGTGACTAGGGCATTTTAAAGGGAGAATGAGGGAGTAGGGAGGGGAGAGACTGGGAGACTGGAGGCCCTATCCTTCCTGATGAGTGCCTTTCAAAGGGATGACTCTCAGGTCCTTGGAAAAGACACTCCTGAGTTGTAGGAGTTACATATACATCTCAAAGGGACAGAAGGAGAATAAGCCTTCAGAGACCTAGGTCAGGCATTGGCTAAAACAAACAGTAAATTCTTTTGACAGCCCTGAGCTTTTCCAGACAGGAAGGAACTCAAAAGCGGGTTCTGAGGTCTCTGGGACACAGCCTTAGGCTGCTAGAAGCCATGCTAGGGTTGGTCGCGTCGCTTAGTGTAGGGGTTTGGATGCAGTCATCGTGTGTCAAGAGTTCTTGCATTTCTCCTTACCTATCACCCAGATCCACACCCTTGGGCTCCTGACCTTGCTGTTGCTACCTGCCCGCCTGCCACCCACCTCAATTCTTGTCCACAAGCTGCCAACAGCACCACCCCAAATGCCACTTGGACATCTGACTCTGCAGCCTGCTTATCAGCTGCTGGCAGGGGAAGGACTCAACTTTCTCTTTGCTTGGGTTTCTGGTGCCGCAACTCTCAGCTTTTACACCAGGAGCTTTTTCCTTCCCCAGTGTAACCATGAGCCACTGGCAAGAGTTCCAGCTACTGCCTCACCCTGTGTGGAGGAGCCACCGCCCACACCTGTCCAAGGCCCCATAGCCGAGCCTGGCATGGCCACATTCCTTCTTCCCTATTGTCGCCTGTCCCGGGGAACACAATTCCACCTACAAGTGAGCTGATGTGATCCATTAACCCCCCCCACCCAGTCTACTCCCACCCCAACACCAAACATGCCCAGGTAAATTCAACCCCCAAGTGAGAGCAAAGTTCAAATTATTTTCCCTGGTGCACCTAGGCCTATGTAAATAAACAGCTCTAACCATGCAGGAGGGTAGAGTTTTACAGTGTTATCCAGTGTGGTTTTTGTTCCTGAATCCTTCCCCTCATCAAGAAGCAGCTAGAGCATTTGAAGCTTACCCTCCAGGAAGTCATGGAGAATGCAGCAAAACAGAAAGTCAATTCTTAGCTTTTTTAGTTTCAAAATAGACCTTTGAAATTTATGGCCAAGGTCATATTTGAAAAAAAGAGGGTGGGGGTGGGGAGGGGAAAAGGCTGTTGAATTTTAAAACCTAAGTCATGAAAGATTCAAAGCACAATATTTATGTCTCAATAAATTCAGAAGAACGTGCAAGAAAGTAAAAGCAGTTTTTCCAGCTGCAGGATTGAGAGGAGAGAGATGAGTTGGGGAGGAGAGCAGGGAAGCTTAAGTGTTAGTGTGTCACTGAGAAGGGGCCCTGCTCCCTGCCATCTTCAATCCCTGGCCCATTCCCAAGAATAGAATTGACAGTGGAATCCCGTAAAGGCTCACAGGGGACCCAAGAGCAGAGAATCACCCTTGCTGAGGCCCCAACCAACGCAACAGTTGACTGCAGTTGTATGAGCAGTCCCAGCCAAGACCAGCAGAAATGCCGCCCAGCGCAGCCCAAATAGCTGACCCACAGAAACCTGAGCAAATAATATGATTGTTGTTATAAGTCACTGAGCTTGAGAATGGTTAATTACACAGAAATAGATAAGTGAATTTGGACAAAATCGCTTTATTTGTTTACATTTGTACTGGGAAAAAGAAATAAGCAACAATCATTTCTATAGCAAGAGGGTTACGTTTTTAAAGATGGGTAAACCTATGTATGCTTTCTATATGCAGAGAAAATGTCTGGAAGGTCACAAAAGAGACTGAATGATGGCTGGGGAGAGGAGCTGTGGGAGAGGGAAGCATACTTTCCACATGTTTGAGAGTTTATAAATGTGCATTACATTTATAATAAAAGGAAATTCATTGAGTACT
The DNA here is from genome assembly GCF_003676395.1 of Aethalodelphis obliquidens. Lineage (NCBI taxonomy): Eukaryota > Metazoa > Chordata > Mammalia > Artiodactyla > Delphinidae > Aethalodelphis > Aethalodelphis obliquidens. Next base: position 34,243,594 of record NW_020837953.1, read on the forward strand.
TGGCTATATACCAGGCACTGTGCTAGGCATTAGGATCAAAAAATTGAGCTAGACATTGTCCCTGCCCTCAGAAAGCTCCCGGCCTAACGGTGACAGCCATGCAAACAGACCACTGACAGCAAAGAGAGGAAAGGCATAAAGAAGCAAATGGACAATTTTATGGGGCAGGGCGGGGAATGAGCACACTGGGACAGACTGAGAAAGTTCACAGAGGAGGCTTAAAAATAAGTCAATGCTGGTGGCATAGATGGGGGAGGACCTGAGAGGAGGGGTGGAGGGGGGAGGCACTTCCCACCTCTGGGCTTCAGACCTTCCCTCATTCTAAAATGAGGGAATCAGGCTAAGTTATCTTGGACACCACTTCCAGTTCCGAAGCCCTAGGCCTTCCTTCACCTTCTCTCCCTCTGTTCAGGTAGCATATTCATCACACAGTGAGAATAAGAAAACTAATACCATATGTAGGCGAAGCTCAACATGCGGACAGAGCTGTAAACTGGGACTCAGGGATGTGAGTTTCTTAATCAGACTTCTGCAGGCAGATACTGTTTTGTCTTCTGTGATTCAAACACCACATGTGTGAATTTCAGAGGTCCAGTGTAGGGGAGGAAAAATATTTCCTCTACCTATCTTAATTAAGTTCCTCAGTTGGGGCTCTGTAACAAAAGACAGATTAACAAGAGAAAACAAACAGAATTTTGTCAACATGTATATTTCATATAAACATGGGAGAAACTCAGAGATGAGTAATTTAAGGAGATAACTTAGAACTCAGGCTTAGGTAGCTTATGTAGCATCTTCAACAAAGAACAATAGATTTGTAGAGCAATGGCAGGTCAAAAGAAAGAAGTTTTAGGCTTCAAAGGGCAACAAACTGTGTGAAAGTAAATACATGGGGGAAAATTAATGGTTGGTTTGTTTGTCTGTTTGTTTACAGTAACGTTTGTCTCTGGGCTGATAAGAGTCCAGAGTCTTATAGTAAAGGAAAATTTATATCCTGCCTTTAAGCAGAAATGGGGAAGGTATAGAGAGCTTTTCCTGCATTTGCTATTTCTTAATTGCCTTCAGCTCAAAATAATTCTTACATTAAAAAGGGATATTTTGACATATTCTCGTTTACTTCACAAGTTATGTAGACCAGCCATCCATCTGTAGATGGAATCACTGAAAAAAAATGGGGAATTACAAAACAGAGGACAGTGTCTTATCTTGGCACCCAAGGCAAGTTCCTAGAACCTCAGCAAACGGTGCAGTGGGTTGGGAAAGAACACTGGAGTCAGGAAACTGAGTTCAAATGTGGATCCAGCTGTGTGACCTCGGGCAAATTACTCACTCAAGGATTCTGTTTCTCCATTTACATGTTATTTACAAGTAACTGAGCCTCTATGAACTCACTCAAGACTTAAAATCAATTTCAAACATAATCACATTAAAACACACACACACCTCTGAAGGCAAAAATAAGTAATGAGTATTTTTCCTGGAATTATAGTACACATCACATAGCAAAACTTCCCCAAAATCTTGACTTTGTAGGGGAGGAAAAATAATTTTCCTTTTACACTTATGAGTTCTTAGCTGAGACCCTTGTAATAAAAAATAGAGAAAAGCATAAAAGAGAAAAGCAAACAGAAGTTTATTAACATGTATAGCTCATGTATACATGGGAGATACCCAGGAAAAATGAGCACCCCAAAGAGGTGGCTTTAGAATTCAGGATTAAATACTATTGTTAATAGGGAAAGAGGTAAGGGGATGTAGGCCTCTTAGGGGAGAGTATGTAATTTTGCGGAAAGATGAATGGGCTCTTAGAAGAATATGTGGGAGATAAGATAGTTTGTGACAAAGTTACCTGGGTGTGGTATTGACGTCCAGTCTCCTCTCCTATGATAAGAATGAATCTTCCCCTGTTAACGAAATTCCCAGGGAGGGGATTTATGACATCTGAGTTCCTCTGGGAGGATTTATCTTTAGGCAGATAGGGGAGTTCAGAGAAAGCCTGTCCATGCATTTGTTGTTTTTCAAATGCCTACAGTTCAAAATAATAGATATATCAAAGCAGCATACTTTGGGGCGTGGCATGGCCTAAACGCCTACAGTCATATTTTGTGGTGGCATACTCTACAGCCTTCAGCTCTTTCTTCAAATTCCTCTCCCTTTAGCAGCTGCCACAGTTGTCCCTCTCTCTGTCTCTCACACTTATATCTTCCAGCCCCTCTTCACCCTCTTAGCTGCTGATGCCCCTCCAGCCTCACCCCCCAGGTCCAGCTATTCCTTTCTTATGAAGAGCAGTGACTCCACCTAGCACCCTCCTTAGATGATTATCTACAACTATTCATTAAAATACTTTTGGTCTCCAAGACTGGATGAAGAACACAGACCTTGCCAAGTGTTTGGGAGGATTAAATAAGAAAAGTATGTCTAGTGCTGAGACAGAGAGAGCAGATACAGCAGATATGTGTTCCTCTTTTTGCCTTCCTTTCTCCTGGACAGTAGTGGATATTCAGAAGTGGAAAATGGGGCAGAAAAGCAAGCTGCCTTAAGGAGAACTGTCAACCACTGAAAACCAGACTTTGTACTGAGATTTTGGGGTGTGTGATTGAGTCCCCTCCCCACTATACACACATCTTTCTAAAGTACCCCCAATCCCCCTTCACCCAGTCACACTACTGCCCTTAAACATTCTTCCTTGTGGCCACTTCACTACCTGACTCTCTCCCCACCTGTTCTTAGCTACCTACCAGTAGGTATCCATGGAAACGTCCCTAAATAGGCAGGCAAGTTACTCACTGATAAAGGACCCTGCTCTCCCTTCTTGCTACCTTGAAATCCTTGCTCTACCCTTCTCACAAGGTATTGGTAGTGTCACCAAACCAAACATGGGTCCACTCACCCAATGTACAGCAAAGTCAATCTACTGACAACAGGTTGCAGTAAAGGAGAGTGCAGCTTTTATTGCAGGACACCAAGCAAGGAGAATGGGCAGCTCATGCTCAAAAGACCTAAACTCCCTGATGGTGTTCAGGGGAGGGTTTTTAAAGGCCACATTTGGGGTGAGGGTTGCAGCTCACAGACTTTCTTCTGATTGGTTTGTGATGAGGTAACAGGATGGTGTTTCAGGAATCTTAATCATCAACCTTCTGGTGGCAACCAGTCTAGGATCTACATGATTGTGGTCAGCAAGTAGTCACCATCCTCCATCTGAGTATGTGTGTGTGTGTGTGGGGGGGGTCTCAGTATCTGAAGAACAACTCAAAAATATGCATCAGATAGTTATGTATATCCCTTGAGGAAGAACTAGGACTCTGTTTTATCCATTGAACTATTGTTTCTAGACTGCTTTTCCTTTTTTTCTGCATTCCCTCACCTCCCTAATTAGTAATTGCTTGATTCTGTTCTTTGGAACTCAGGGAAGTCCTAGGAGACTAAAGCCTTTTTCTACAATCAAGAAACAGGGGACACAGAGGGGCTTTTGCACCTGGGAAGGCCCCACAGAATCCTGCTCAGTTTCAATCCCTGCTTTTCTTTGCTACTCCTCAATCCTGAGGGGAAGGGGGTGGGATAATAAAGGGAATACAGTTTTGAACTGAGAGGTTAATCATGAACCCAGCATGGGAACTCAGTTTTAGGGGAGCTCAGTTTCATTAGTTCTAGTCCCTGTGAGCAAAAACCAGTTGCACCCGGTCAGTGCTACCTCAAAACATGCTCTGTGGTAGTTTCTTCTAAAGTTAAACAGTATTTACCACATGACCCAGCCATTCCACTCCCGGTGTTACCCAGAAGAGGTTAAAGCACATGTTCACACAAGACTTATACACAAACGTACATAACAACTTTATTTGCAATAACTAAACACGGAAAACAACACAGATGTCTATCCGCAAGAGAATGGACGAGCTGTGGTCACGTTACGGAGTCCAAGCTTGTACTGCCCACCACACAACAGGCCAGCAAGTCAAGGGACGAGTTGTTGAACAAGGAAGAGTGAATTTACTCAGAAAGCCAGGAGACCAAGAAGTGTAGTGTCCCGAAGAACCAGCTTACCCAAGTTAGAATTCAGGCTTCTTTTATACTAAAAGGGGAGGGTGGGCTGGGGGGGTGGAGGGGGGAGAAGGAGGTAGCTGGTTGCTGTGAACTTCTTGGTGCTGGAACCCTTTGCTCCTGCAGCTGTCCCTGTAGGTCAGGTCACCGTGTTCCTATAAACCTCCCACAAGACAAATGTTATTCTCTGTTCTGCAACTTTTCATGTCTATACCAATGGAAAAGTGTTACACATTTAAAGGTCAGAGCCTTGAGGATGGGCTATCTTGTATATTTCAGGCTACAGGCAACATTCTTTCACAAAGGTGCAGAGTCAGCATGACTCAGCACAGGCAACAGAGCTCAAGGGTTAGCGCTAAAGGACTAGATCCAATATGGAGTCAGGCTTGTTCTCTGTTACAGTCACTCCATACAATAGCACCAGCAATAAAAAGGCATAAACAGGCAACCACACAGATGAATCTCAAAAACGTTATGCTGAACAAAAGACACATGCCACAAAAGTGCACATACTAGATGGTTCTATTTACATGAACTTCTAGAAAAGGCAAAATGAATCCATGGTGACAGCAGATCAGTGGCTGCCTGGGCCCAGAGGTTGGGGAGGTGGAAGGATAACTGCAAAGCAGCAGGAAGAAACTTTGGGGGGTGGTGGAAAAGTTTTATATCTTAATTGTAGTGGTCATTACCCAAGTGTATATACATTGTCAAATCTCATTGAACTGTGCACTTAAAATGGGTGCATTTTATTGGATGCAGATTCATCAGTAAAGTTGAGCTTTTAAAAAACTGTTCTGTTTCTGCAGGTCTCAGAGGCAGGCTCTGAATACAGCACCTGGTATGTAACAACTGATAGTAGTTATTCCAGTAGCCCAAGGAAAACCATTCCCAATCCCAAATCTGGGGTGCCCTGGAGAACAACCCCCAGAAGTCTTTCTCACCCAGGGTTGGGTTTGTGCACGTTCAAAAGCTGATTGAAAGGGGTTTCCTAACTCAGCTCTTCCTGCTGCGCCGGAGAGCAGGCCTGAACTATTTCAGGCCCAAAGGCAACATCCTTGAGAAGTTCTATCTGGAAGGAGTGGGAGATCGCCATGGCAACCTGTCCCAGGCCCAGCCCTGGCCAGCCTCCAAGGCACACAAATAAAGCCATTGGAATGTGGTGCAGGGCAAAGGGTGGGGTGGGGGGAGAAAGTTGCCAAGTTTCCATGAAAACCAATAATGTGAGGCCTGAGGCCCTGGGAGCTGTCAGGGAAGCTTGGGCCCCCACACGATCAGCTCCAGGGAAATATAACAGGTTCACAGACAGACAGACAGACAGACTTGTACACACACTCTGCTTGGAGAACAGCAGCGCTGCTTTTTGAAAAAAGAGGCCTGATGAAATGAGAGCCCTGGCTTTAGAGCCTGACAAACAGCCCTTCCAGTGCCCAGTGATACTTCCTAGTAACCTCAGGCAAGTTTCTGAGCCAGTTATCTACTTGGCCCACTCCCTCCCCTCTTTGCGCGGAGGTCACCTTCTCCCTGAGACCTTTCCTGGTAACCTTACATCAAACTGCAGCCTCCCCTGCCCCAAACGCCTGCTCTGCTTTATTTCTCTTCAGGGCACTTAGCACCACCTGACATATGAGACATTTCACTTATTCATCTCGTTTGTTGTCTTGTTCATGTCAGTTCCACAAGGGCGGGGATTTTCGTCTGTCCATGCTCTCTCACCAATGCCTAGAACAGTGCCTGGCACATAGTAGAAGTACACAAGGAACATGATGGAGCATGGACTTCTCTGTACATCAGCTTTCTCATCAGCAAAATGGGGATAATTCTACCACTGTGGGGTTAATGGGAGGGTTAAAGGAGTGGGTTTAAGGCTGTGAGGTAGGTGCCCAGCCCTTAGTGGGGTTCCACTACGGCAGCTCACAGTTAGAGTCTTCATTTAGTGAGGCTTAATCGTGAGCAGGTTCCTCATTACTGCCCTTCTGCACTTTGGTCCACATTTAAAAACAACTTTCCTGGGTTCTTACTTGCTACCCTGACCCGAGTCCAAGAACTTACCTGTGTCCATGTTCTGCAAAATCACTAGATATTAAAGACAATGTAATCAGAGATTTGATGCACAGAGGCATTTCTCTCTCTCTAAATATTTGTTAGGAGACTGAGCAAATGAACTAATTAATTCACAGGAAAACAAGGTCTTAAAAATGTACAGACGGGGACTTCCCTGGTGGTGCATTGGTTAAGAATTCATCTGCTAATGCAGGGGACACGGACTCGAGCCCTGGTCTGGGAAGATCCCACATGCTGCAGAGTAACTAAGCCCATATGCCACAACTACTGAGCCTGCACTCTAGGCCCGCAAGCCACAACTACGAGCCCCTGTGTCACAACTACCGAAGCCCGTGCACCTAGAGCCCGTGCTCTGCAACAAGAGAAGCCACCGCAGTGAGAAGCCCGTGAACCGCAACGAATAGTAGCCCCTACTCACCGCAGCTAGAGGAAGCCCTGAACACGCACAGCAACGAACACCCAACGCAGCCAAAAAACTAAAATTAATTAATTAATTAAAAAAAATTTTTTTTTAATGTACAGACGGTTTGTACAGGCAGGAAATGTTTAACCTGTCAAAGGAGAGAACAGGTATTTCTTGCCTTCTTAGACTGTGCCAGGTGGCGTGTTAGGCACCTGACATGTCTTATATTGTTTCATCCTGTGTCAGCCTTACAAGGAATGTATCCAAGAATGAACAAACTGAGGTCAGGACACTGGCCTGAGGCCGCAGAGCATTAAGTAGTGGGACAGGAGTTGAACCCAGAGCTGACAAGCCCCACAGCCTGTGTTCCTCCTGCCGCCCCACCCCACCTCCTTTGAAAATTCATTTGGTAAAAGGCCTCTTTGCCAAGCTAGGGACTTTGGATACATTCTGTTGGCAATTCTTAAAAAAAAAAAAGCAACTGATTATAAATATATGGGAACTACTAAGGAAGGAGGAATTATTTCTGCCTGAGATAAATCAGAAAAGCTACTGAGGGGAGATGGGACTGTTTCGGGACTTGTATTTCTATTTCATTTAACTCGTGTTTGCAGAGGTTATCACAGGCTTTTGGTTCCAACACATGACAATGAACAGCACCTTCTATTCATATGAGTTTTCCATCTTGTCATATTTTCAGCAGGTCATTCCTTTGGGATCCGGTACTTTTATCTATAGCCGTTTACATCACTTCATTGCCAGCATTTATCATGTTCTGGCAACGGCCACTTTCCGAGGGGCTGAAGCCTCCAACTACAAACCTTTAAGAAAGCAGAGAGTGTGGAGTTTGGAGCCTGCTTGAACCAATTCTCCTGTTCAGTGACTTCACAGAGGTGGCTTGAAATTAGCCAAGATGAGAGCATTTACTCAGCAGAAACCGACAAATGCTTTAAACCCAGGCTCTTTTTTGTTTCCCCTAGAGAGTCGGTTGTTAAACATTGCACCAACACACAATTGGCTTAGCTATTGTGAAAGAGCAGAGAGAATCCTGGATACAAGTCAGAAAACTTGAGTCTTAACCTCTTGATGTTACTAACTCACTTCAACCTCAGGCAAGTCATCTCACCTCTGGGGCCTCAGTTCCCTTTTCTATTAAATGGAGGGAGATTGACTAGATTCAAAAACCAGTACTGCGACCCAGCAATCCCACTACTGGGCATATACCCTGAGAAAACCATAATTCAAAAAGAGTCATGTACCAAAATGTTCATTGCAGCTCTATTTACAATAGCCAGGAGATGGAAGCAATCTAAGTGTCCATCAACAGATGAATGGATAAAGAAGATGTGGCACATATATACAAGGGAATATTACTCAGCCATAAAAAGAAACGAAATTGAGTTATTTGTACTGAGGTGGATAGACCTAGAGTCTGTCACAGAGAGTGAAGTAAGTCAGAAAGAGAAAAACAAATACCGTATGTTAACACATATATATGGAATCTAAGAAAAAAAAAAAAAGGTCATGAAGTACCTAAGGGTAAGACGGGGAATAAAGACACAGACCTACTAGAGCATGGACTTGAAGATATGGGGAGGGGGAAGGGTAAGCTGTGACAAAGTGAGAGAGTGGCATGGACATATATACACTACCAAATGTAAAATAGATAGCAAGTGGGAAGCAGCCACATAGCACAGGGAGATCAGCTAGGTGGTTTGTGACCACCTAGAGGGGTGGGATAGGGAGGGTGGGAGGGAGGGAGACGCAAGAGGGAAGAGATATGGGAACATATGTATATGTATAACTGATTCACTTTGTTATAAAGCAGAAACTAACACACCATTGTAAAGCAATTATACTCCAATAAAGATGTTAAAAAAAAAACAGTATTGTTAGGCTCCCAAGTTATTCCTCAAAAAGAAAACAGTTTAGAAGTTCTTCAGGCAATCTTCAATATTAAAAAGAATGAAAGAAAGAAAAGAAAACCATGCATGAATCCCCTGATAAGACCCAATAGGTTAACTTAAGGAATAAATTGTGTTTACTGGTTAAAATCTTTCAAAATCTGAAACTCAGGGGAAAGACAATAAAAGCAGGCAGCCCTCTGCTCCCCTCAATCCAATATATTGAGCACCGGAAATGGAGCAGTCACTGCTGGTCACTGAAGCTATCGTGCTGGGGAAGACACAGTCCCTGCTCCCGGGAGTTTGCAGACTAGGGAGGTAGATAGACAAGCAGGCGAGCATCGTAACAAATGGGATCCACGCTCTGATGCAGGAAGAACCAGGCTTTAAGGGAGCACAGAGCAGGGGCACTATCAGTGTTGGGAGAGTAGAGGATGGCTTCTCGGGAGAAGAGACATCTAATGGGAATTAAAGCCCAGAGGTCAAACAGGGTAGGAACACTGGGGGAATTTTGCAGGCATGGGAAGTAGCTGAAAAGCATGGGACTAGCTGATGATGGAAAGGCACACAGGGCCTTTTGTATCAGGTAAGGGAGTTCAGAATTTATCTTTAGAGTACCGGGAAACCATTGAAACGTGTGTAAACAGGTGAGTAATTTGAACATTACAGAGCTCATTCAGGCTGTTATGTTGGGCAGGAATGGAAAGGAAGCAACACTGGAAGCTGGGGGACCAGTTCCGAGGCTCTTGCAGCAAAACAAGAGTCTGGTGACTTGGTAGAGTGTGAATGCATTAGGGCGTGTGTAAGTACCCTGAGGCTGCTGTAACAAAGTACTGTTACGAACAGGGTTCTTGGCCTTCCCCAAGCAATAGAAATTGACTAGAGGCCAGACCAGAAATTCAGGCATGGTTTTATTGGCTCCTCTGCTGCAGCAGGGAGGAGTGAGAACAAAAACAGGTTCCCTTGCTTGCTCCGTCACCAACCGTCACCGAGGGGGTGGAGAGCTTGTTTCTTACATGGGGTGAGGGTAGGGATGCGTCCAGAGGTCGGGCCAGAGGGGTGCCTTAGGTGGTGGTGTGTGCAGGGGGCATGCACTGCTTTTGCTCCCGACACCCTGTTTTTTCTCCAGGCTCTTCAAAAGTGGCATTTGGGTTTTTCGGTCTCTTTGTATCTTTGGGGTCCAGAATTTGTCCCAACTGCCCACGCAGGCAGTTATTTTTAATCCCATATAGTTTCTTTGTATTTTGTTGCTCAAGGAGAGGTGTGTCAGGTGCAAGCATTGCAGCACAGCAGCAAAAGTATCCCAGGTCCCAGCAAAGGGTCCCAGGTCCCAGCCTGTGTCAGTACCACAAATTTGGCGGCTTAAATAACAGAAATGTATTCTCTCACAGTTCTGGAAGCTAGAAGTCTAAAATCATGGTGTCAGCAGGGATGAGCTCCCTCGGAGACTCTGGGTAGAGTCCTCCTTCCTTCGCCCTAGCGTCTGGTGGGGCCATCAATCCTTGTGTTCCTTGGCTTGCAGCTCTATCTCTCCAATTTCTGCCTCTGTGTTCTCCCTGTGGGTCTTTGTCTCTTCACATCGTATTCTATAGACACCAGTTGTATTGGATTAAGGATCTACCCTGCTTCAGCATGATCTCATCTTAACTAATTGCATATGCAACAACCTTATTTCCAAATAAGGTCCCATTCTGAGGTTCTGGGGACTAGGAGTTTTGTGGGGGGTTTTTTGCGGTACGCAGGCCTCTCACTGCTGTGGCCTCTCCCGTTGCGGAGCACAGGCTCCGGGCGTGCAGGCTCAGCGGCCATGGCTCACAGGCCCAGACGCTTCGTGGCATGTGGGATCTTCCCGGACCGGGGCACGAACCCATGTCCCCTGCATCGGCAGGCAGACTCTCAACCGCTGCGCCACCAGGACTAGGAGTTTAACACAGCTTTTAGGGGGACACAATTCAACTTGTAATAGGGAGAGATTTAAAAATTGAATCAATAAAACTAATAAATTTATTAGGTATTGGGGGAGGGGCAAATAAAGGTTAGAAGTCAAGGGTTGCATGTTGATTTCTGAGTAGATGGTGGTCAAGGGAACCAAGTAGGGAACACAGGAAGGGAAGTGGATTTCAGGGAGAAAGTGATGAGTTTCATTTTGGATGTGTATCAATTTAAAAATGTGTTCCCCAGCAAAAAAACAAAAACCCAAGGCTATGGGGGTTTCCTTTTCCCATATAACAAGACCAGAGGTACGCAGTCCAGAGCTGGTACAGTTGCACCCCATTGCCATCAGGAAGCCATGCTCCTTCTGTCTTTCCAGTTGCCAACATTACCATGTAGGGCTTCACCCTCCTGCCTGTGTGTCCTGGTCACCTACAGGCTATTCCAACTCCAGCAGCTACATTCCAGACAAGCAGAAGACGAAGGAGGTGAAAACACGAGGAAACTGTTAGAAAAGCAAAAACATCCCAGAAACCCTAAGTCTGTGTGTCATCTGGCCACCTCTGCCTGCAACGGAGACTGAAGCAGACAGTACTTTTAGCTGGCACATTGCCACCCTGAACAAAATCAGGGCTCTGTTAAAAAGAGATAAAGAGAGAGTAGATTTGAGGTAGAAAACCAGCAGTTTCTGCCACAGTCCACCCCTTTGGCTAGCCAACATTCAAACACATCCTTCTTCCCATAAATAAAAAGCACTTACCCCTCCCCAAGAAATACAGCTGCAAAGTTCCATCTCGTCACCGACTCCAGTGAGAAGTCCAGGATCCTTAGAGGCTTAGAGTCAAGATGTGGCTTCCCTTGAGCAAGGATCCATAAGCTTAAAGCTGAAAGACTAGTTTCTCTCCCCAACAGTAGTGAGTTATAAATACAGTTACCGATGTAGATATAGATATAAATAGAGATAGGTATAACTTAAGTGATCACTTATACAAGTGATTGATTGATCACATTTTCAAACCTCTTTGGGAAGAGGGGAGCATGGCAAACACCCAGCTGCCACTGGTCCATGGTGCTCATACAGTCCCACTGTGCAGGAACAGTGAGCATTCACTGTCCTGGCAGTGGAACTCCTTGGTTAGCTCCTTAGCAGCCCTCGTTCTGGCCTCTGGAAGGATTTTCCTTGTTTGCTATTCCGTACTGAAACCATATAGCACTTTTCAGATGGCGCTTGAACCCAGTCAAAACTCAGATTGGGACTTGAACCCATGATCCCTGACTTAAGAGGGAGCTTGAACCCACTGTCTTTTTTTTTTTTAATACATTTATTTATTTACTTATCTTTGGCTGTGTTGGGTCTTGGTTGCTGTGCACCGGCTTTCTCTAGTTGCGCAAGCGGAAGCTACTCTTTGTTGCGGTGCGCGGGCTTCTCATCGCGGTGGCTTCTCTTTGTTGCAGAGCACGGGCTCTAGGCGTGTGGGCTTCAGTAGCTGTGTCACGCGGGCTCAGTAGTTGTGGCGCATGGGCTTAGTTGCTCCACGGCACATGGGATCTTCCTGAACCAGGGCTCGAACCTGTGTCCCCTGAATTGGCAGGCGGATTCTTAACCACTGCGCCACCAGGGAAGTCCCCCCACTGTCTTTTACTTGAAACCACTCACCTGGTGTCTGGACTTACTGAAGCTCAGGTTCTTTGTCTCAGAGCAGAAAGAATTCAGCAGAAGGCAAAGCAGCAGGCAAAGAGTAAGTTTATTAGCACGAGACGCTTGTGAGAGATACAAGCGGGCAGGCGAGAAGGCTCTACCCCGAGGACTGAGAGGACTTTATTTATTTATTTATTTTTTTTTTTTACAGGACTTTATTTTTATAAGCAAAAGAAAAGTGGGGAGGGAGAGAAGACCACCTTCCTCCTCATTTGGGTGTAGATATCAAGGCTTATGTCATTAGTTCCTCCTTAAACCCTGTATGTTCTAACCGGGACTGCCATGGCGCCATTTAAATCACATGTATATTAGCGGAAGGGTGGTAACATATACTAAAATCTGGTAATTCATCTCAGGTTTCAGTATAATGTCTCCTTTCACTTAGTTTTTTTCCCCTTTCACCTCTATTCCTATGTTGGCTACAGGCAGAAATGCTACTCTTCAAGGACCATTAACTTCCTGACTTCATGTAACAAGATTCAGACCCCATATCTATTGTCCTGTGTTTCAGGTTTGTGGCTTGAGTGTGCCTGGCGCTTGAATGTGCCTGGTCTTCCTTCGAGGTAGCATAGATTGTTACTAGGTTACTGGATTCTTTTCTTGAGTGGTAATTAGCCTACAACAGTCTCCCAAACTCCCTTAAATTTCCCTCTCTGTCTTTAGTCCCCTAAGTGGAATTTTTTGTTAAAATACATTTATTTATCCTACTCTATCCCTATCCCTGTGACTGCACCTGATTCGGGCACTGGGAAGAATACCCTTCCTGGAGGCTGTCAAGCTTCAGCAGACACTGCTGCTCACATAGATCAGGTCCCATCAATGCCTTAGGGGTTTCACAGGCTGTACTGAACAGCCTGGGGGATTCTTTGATAATCCAAACCTTCAAGATCTTAGCAGGCTTCCTCTATTTGTTTCAGTTCTATGAATAACCCTCATCAAAAAATCTTGCCCAGCTCTTTTCCAGAGCTGAAAATTGGCAGAATATGCCAACCCCAAATATGCTACTTTGCCATAAGGATTATTTTGAGCTAAAGACATTTGAAAAGCAGCAGGTACAGGAAGGACACTCTGACCACCTGTGCCTACCCCCTACCCATTGCACTTTTCTTCCTGAAAGCAGGAGATAAATAACTCCCTAGTGCAAGATGCCAGGAGGAAAGACACATTCTTACCACCAGAGATGGGGGGTGGAAGCAGGAGAAATCTATACAAACAGACCTTTTTAAAACAACTCATCCTACCTTGGTCTCCCCATATGTTTTACTTTTCCACAGTTGTTCCTCTTTGTTCAACTAAGTTTATAAACTTAGATGGGGGGGTCAAGGGGGCGGAGGTCAAGGGGGGGGTGTCTTCATTTTCCTATGGGAAATGTCCACACAAAAATCCATGTGCTTTTCTCCTATTAATCTTAGTCAATTTAATTCTCAGGCCCAGCCAGAGACCCTGCGAGAATAGAGATACAGTTCTGCCTCCCCTACAGATTTAAGTCTGAAGACCTGATTTTTTACCTCTGTATTCTGCCAACCTACTTCTCACTTAAAGGTCTTTGTCTTGAGACAATCCAAAATGAAAGATGGGGGAGGGCTGGAGTGGGGGAGGAAATGCTCGATGCCCTCTTTGCTGGTAGACCTACTCCCTTGAACTGGCACATAATCCTTAATGGAAAATGTCTTTTGGAGGACTTTGCCAAAAGGGGCAGGAAATCAGTACATAGCAACCTTCTAAATGTTTTCTACCATTTCCTCTAGCCCTGATTGGCATGGCTCTGTCCCAACATGTAGCAAAAAACAGTTTGATCGAATGCCACTGTATAACAAAGCTCACCAGCTTTCCAGGCTGCAGCCGTGGGGACCTCATTAACTACCATTCTCCTCCACTCAGTCAATCCCACAGATTAGGGCCTGTGACTTCCAGAAATCACCTTAAAATACGAAAGTCTACATGCATCAGGGTTCTTAATTGTAAGCAACAGAAGCTGATCCTGGCTGATTACAGAGAAAATAAATGTATTCAAAACAATCTCAACAGCCCACAGAATCTGTGTGAAACTGAAGAAACCGGCTCAAGATTAAGCTTCCAAGAAATGGATCGAAAACCGAAAACCTGGCCTGATGAAGAAACTGCTGCTTCTGCTACTGCAGTTGCCGCCATGATGTGCTGATGCCGCCATCTGCATTTCGACCAGAATCTCCATTTTATTATAATCACCGCTACACCGGTAATGCTATCACTTGTGCATCAAGAGCTCAGCTCAACTTGAAAATGCTGTGTCCCTGAAAACAATTCACCTCTGCCACTGCCAGGAAAATGGTTTCCACGCCAAGCCTCCTTCCTCAAATTGTGCCATTCTGAATCAAAGTTTCATATGGGCGAGTCCCATTGGTGGAGAATAGCTCACAGGCCTAAGCCTGACCACAAAAGAGACTGGGAAACACCTTTCTGAGGAAAAGGGACTGATGAGGCTGGAAATTCCCCCAAACAGAGCAAAAAGTACTGAGAATCCAGAAAACATAGCTATGTGGGGCATTCAAGTGGAGCGATCTGGTAGATGATGACTACGCCTATCTGTAGTTTGGGAGAGCTACCTGGGCTTGGGAGCATACAGGTGGTATTACGGTTTGAACTGTGTCTCACCAAAATTTATATGTTGATATCCTCCTCTCCATTACCTCAGAATGTGCCTTTACTTGGAGATAGGGTCTTTCCACAGGTAAACAAGGTAAAAAGAGATCATGAGAATTGGCCCTAATCCAACATGACTGGTGTCCCTCTAAAACGGGGAAATTCGGACACAGAGAGAATGCCATGTAAAGATAAAGGCAGCAAGCCAAGGAACATCAAAGATTGCCAGCAAACCATTAGAAGCTAGGAGAGACGGAGGGAACAGGTTTTTTCCTCACAGGCCTCAGAAGGAACCAACACCACCACACCCTGATCTAGGACTTCCAGACAGCGGGGAGCGGTCCCAAAGAGAGATATTAGTTCCCTGCCCAGGAATTGAACCTGGGTAGCCTGGATGAAAACCAGGAATCTTAACCAGTAGACCACCAGGGGCTAGAGGCTGGAAGTAAAGTGGCCCTGGCTCTTGCCGGGTTTGAAAGCAAGAATGTTTCAAGGAGGCAGAAACTGTACAAAGGAGTACAACGTTTATTATTGGAGACACAGCACAACAAGTGGGAGAGCACACAGAGAAAGTGTTTGACTGAAGCAAGGCTGAAATACACATGCAGAGAGAAAGGGTGTGGGCATCCTTCCTAATGAGGAGCACAGTAAAGAGGTGATTTAAATCACTTGTACAGGGCAGGCCTTCTGGGTCTTTGTTTACCTTTGGCCAATTATCTTGTTTCTTTTTTCACACCTGACTGGGCCTAGGATCCTCCCCAGCATGTGTGCTCAACTTTTCGCTAAGACGGATCCCACAGCAGAGGCCTGTGACGGTATGTCCACCCTTATTATGGGGTGGCGCCCCCTCCTTTTTGACCCCCAAGGAGTCTTTCTGCTCCTCTGCAGTCGGGGAAGTTTCCCTGACCTCAGCAGTGGTCATCTTCCTTCTTTATTCCAGCAGAGCTCAGCTTCTGCCGCTAGCTTTGTCCTTGGAGTGTCTGGGGGAAAACAAAGCTTCAGTTTTAGTTCACTTGACAAACACGAGCTCTCCAGCCCAGGAGCCCGTCTACCTCCTACCTCAGAAGGGCAAGGAAAGGGAGCGAGGGCTAATACCTGGGGACATATTAAAGGGAAGGCATCTCTTCCTCCATGAGAAGAGGAAAAGCCAGATGCAGGTGAGATGAGGATTCCTGGGCAATGACCTACTTGAGGAAGCATTCTCAGGAATGACCTGAAGGGGAGCGGGAAAAGAAAGCAGGAAGGGAAGGGGGCCGAGCACGAATGCCATGACAGCAAAGTGCCATGAAGAGCACCCAGACTTGGGTGCATCCCCCCGGGGAGCTCTCACAGCTCAGTCATCCCAGTCATCGGGCAAGTTTGCGGGGGTATTTATACTCCCGATTCAGGCAGCCTGAGGGCAGTCCTCAGACAAGAGACACAGGTGCTGGCTGTGGGGAGTGAAGGCACATGGGGGTGCTGGTGTGCCCCCAGACAGCGAAGGAATCCAAGGGGACATGGGCAGAGCTCGGGCAGCCTCTGCTATACAGCTGTGGGTTGGCAGGACAAGAGAGTGACACATGAAAAATTCTATATCCCCTTCTATTCTATAGGGAAGACATTTGAGGAGAATGAAGAAGGTTTAAAGTATGAAAGAGGTGCTCAGCAGCACATATACTAAAATTGGAACGATACAGAGAAGATTAGCATGGCCCCTGTGCAAGGATGACACGCAAATTCATGAAGCGTTCCATATTTTTGGGGAAGCAGATTCGTGAAGCATTCCATATTTGGGGGAAGCAGCCGTATAGCACAGGGAGATCAGCTCGGTGCTTAGTGACCACCTAGAGGGGTGGGATAGGGAGGGTGGGATAGGATGGTGGGAGGGAGACGCAAGAGGGAGGAGATATGGGGATATATGTACATGTATAGCTGATTCCCTTTGTTATAAAGCAGAAACTAACACACCCTTGTAAAGCAATTATACTCCAATAAAGATGTTAAAAATAAGTAAATAAAAAATTAAGTATGAAAGAGAAAGCTGATCAGGAAGGTACAGAAAGATTGCCAGGCAACAGTGAAGTCCCAGTTGAGAGAGAGACCAGGACCTTGTTATGGCACAAACACCAACAGTATCCAGGTATAACAGGACGGTGGGGCAAAAGAGGAGTGATGGGCAAAGACGTGGTAAAGGCATTCGGTCTTTCCTGAGCAGGAGAGGAACTTAGAACCTTAGAAATGAATAGAAAGGGAGACAACGGAGAGGCCAGGGGCTTGGCAGTTTTAACAAATTTGAAGAACAGGTATTGTGGGAGCAACTGGGTTAAAAAAATGTGAAAGGTTGAGAGAGTGTGGTCACAGATTTAAGAAACGATGATGCAAGGTCCAGGCCGTGGCCATTACGGTGGGTACCTAAGGTGGAACGGAGGGGAAGGTCACTGGAGTTGAGGAGGTCAAAGAACCAACAGGCTGCTCTCACCACGTTGCTGGTGCCTGAGTCACCCACTCCTCTTCCCCTCTCCTCTCCTGGCTGAAGCCTGGGGGACCACAGCCAGAAGCTGGGACCACCGCAATCCTGCCAACTACAGTGCAAAGATGAAACAGAATTTAGACACAATTGTTTGGCTCGAAGACCAGAAAACCAGACACTATGAGATTAAAGACAGAAATAATTTAAGAAACGTTCACAGCAGTGACTGACCCAAGTTCTCTGAAAGGTATCTCAGCGCCATGAACTGGTTTTTCAAGATCGCCAAGTAGCAATTGGCTGGCTTCTTGATTTACCTGTTGACTATGGAGGTAATGCTGAAAAATACAAAGACTGGGGACCTGATGGTGCAAAACATGCAGACAGTGCAACTAAAAATGCAGAGCCATTGATCAGTTTGGATGTAAATAATCCTGCTAGGAAGGCTGGGGTAAAGGCTTTGCTAACCTCCTTTGGGTTCAGCGTCACAGTGATTACCTGGTAACAAGGTAACAAGGTAAAAAAAGGCAATTCTCATTATGGTCCAGGACCTCCTGAACAGGATGTAGCTGCTGGAGGAAATCGAACAAAAGAAGGCTTGCCTGTTGCTTTAGACAAGCATATTCTTGGTTTGGACGCAGGAAATGCAGTTCTCCATGAAGCTACTCAAGTTCTGTTGCATATAGAAGAGCTCAGAGAGCTGCAGACAAAAGTGAATGCAGCCAGAGTGGCTGTTCGGGCGATTCTTGCTGATCCAAAGACAGACCACAGGCTGGGGAAAGTTGGAGGACGAACCTTGTAGGATTTCAGCTTCTCACCTGCTTAGTACAATTGGGAACCATGTACGCTCTGGCGTATGTTTGGAAATCAAATGTCACATTTTCAAAGGAGAAACCCCAGAAAATGGATGATGGTCTAGAGATTTACCATCATTGCTTTTTCTTTAATAAAGTTCTAGGAAGTGGGGAAAAGAAAAGAGAACTAGCAGGATGGGTGTGGAACGGGTCATGTACATGGACACCGAAAACTCACAGGAAGCCTCAGAGCCAGGCGCTGACTAGAGCAATGCTAACGGTAATACTCATCACTGACACATGCTGAGTGCTTCCACCTGCTTTATCTCATGTCATCCTTCTCTTCCTTCAGGTCTTAGCTTAAATGGCACCTCATTCCCTAACTCCCTTCCCATCATGGTTCTCCTTCATTCTGTCTCAAACTCTTCATAGAACATATATCAATTTATAATTATTTTCTTCTGTTCACTTTTTTTTTTTTTTTTTTTTGCGGTATGCGGGCCTCTCACTGCTGTGGCCTCTCCCGTTGCGGAGCACAGGCTCCGGACGCGCAGGCCCAGCGGCCATGGCTCACGGGCCCAGCCGCTCCGCGGCATGTGGGATCTTCCCGGACCGGGGCACGAACCCGTGTCCCCTGCATCGGCAGGCGGACTCTCAACCGCTGTGCCACCAGGAAAGCCCACATTCTTAATGATAACACCTCCAAAAAATTTTCAGTGACTGAGAGGAGATGAAGGAAGTGGGGAGAGAGCAGGGCAGAGATGGGTGTACTGCCCTGCTCCCAGGTTATACGGTAGTTGTAGGACCAAGGACCTTCATACTAGAAATAGTTCAGAAGTAGCCCTGGGAAGGAAGGAGGGCTCCTAACCTACCTTCTGACCCCAGGTGTTCGAGATGTGGGCAATGCATAGTATCCTTTTGAGAGAGCTGCAGAGAAATCTCTCGGAGGAGCTCTGGGTTTCTATTAGCCAAGAGGTAGAGGGAAATTTCCATGAAGAGCTCACACTCCTTGGTAGGGTTTGCTTAGCATAGAATGAGGCTCCAGGGGGTGCAGTGGGAGGCTTTAGGGGAGCAAAGCAGTAGGAAAAGGCAACACAGAGCAGAATGCAGACGAGGGTGTGAAAGAAGATATATAATGGGGAGGCTTATATTTCGAGCATTAAACCAAGGATCAGAGGGCTGTGGGGAAGGTCAGATTCAGTTGGCCACATATTTGCAAAGAATCATCCTTACCAGTCTTCTGATGGGCAGGAGAAATTCAGAGCATTCTGGAAGAAGTCAGTCTTGTCCTAAGTTGGTTGGGTTTTGAAGACAGTCTCATCTCACTCTCATCTCACTGACCCATGAGAGTTCTATTTAGTTCCCAGGACTCTATCAGCAGTTGAACACAGCAGAGGGAGTGGACATGATTCAGGTCTCCAGGAATGTGTCAGGGATGGCCTGTACTGATTTGCTTCAGACAGAATCAGACAGCACAACAGGGTAAGCCTGCAAGTTCCTGGGCAAAAACCGTTTACTCAGCTCTGTAACTCCAGAATGTAACAGATGCCCACCTCACATACCAGAAAGAGGCTCGCTAAATGCTTGTTGATTGAATGATTGTGGGTTTATACGCTTTGTGATGGAATTCAGCACAGCCATCTAGTAATATGGAGTATTATAGAGACATTTAAGTTCAAGATTAGATTTGAGTAAAGATTGAATCAGTAGGGCTCCCCCACAAAATCCTCGAAATATAGCAAAATGGAGACTATTTTTTTGTGTGTAGTGAAAAAGCCTAACATAAGATTTTCCATCTTAACCATTTTTAAGTGTACGGTTCAGTCGTATTAAGTATATTCACATTGTTGTGAAACAGATCTCCAGAACTTTTTCAGCTTGTAAATCTGAAGCTCTATACTCATTAAACAACCCCCCTTTTCCCCCCGCCCACCAGCCCCTGGTACCCACCATTCCACTTTCTGTCTCTATGAATTGGACTACTTTACATACGTCATGTAAGTGGAATCATACAGTATTTACCTTTTTGTGATTGGCTTATTTTGTTCAGCATAACATTCTCAAGTTTCATCCATGTTGTAGCGTGTGACAGGATTTCTTTTCTTTTTAAGGCTAAATAATATTCCATTGTATGCATGTACTATATTTTGTTTATTCATCTGTTGATAGACATTTGGGTTGCTCCTACCTCTTGGCAGTTGTGAATAATGCTACTCTATATGTGGTTGAACAAATAACTCTTTGAGACCCTCCTTTCAATTCTCTAGGATATATATTCAGAAATAGAATTGCTGGATCACATGGTAGTATTATTCTTAGTTCTTTGAGGATCTTCCATACTGTTTTCCATAGTGGTCGCACCATTGCACAATCTTGACAACAGTACACAAGGGTTCCCATTTTACCACATCCTCACCAACCCTTCTTATTTATTTTTTTTATAGCCTTTCTAATGGGTGTGAGGTGATATGTCATTGTGGTTTTGATTTACGTTTCTCTGATGATTAGTGATGTCGAGCATCTTTTCACATGCTTGTTGGCCACTTGTATTCATCTTTGGAGAAATGTTTATTCAAGTCTTTTGTCTATTTTTTGGTTGGGGTATTTGGGGTTTTTGTTTGTTTGTTTTAGGAATTCTTTATTTATTCTAGATATTAACCCCTTATCAGACATATGATTTGCAAATAATTTCTCCCATTCCATAGGTTGCCTTTTCTCTCTGTTGATTGTGTCCTTTCATGCACAAAAGTTTTTAAGTTTGATGTGGTCAAAATGTAGAAGATTTTTTAACCACAGTGAAGTAGCTAAGAGATCATGGACTAATACTTCTAATGTTGGCAAGAAAATCTTGCTTACATGATTAGGAAGATATTCAAGGTAAACTGACATTTGCACTAAAACATCTCTTTATTTGAAGTGTTGGCTTTGGAACTGAGCCTGCAATTACTCTAGGCTGTATTCCTCAAGGGGCTCAGTGCAACACTGGACCTGCTTAATACAATAAAACTGATGTTATAAAACTTGGTGCGATAAGACGACAACAACAAAAACTAAAAAAACTAAAAAATAAAATGAAATGATCACTAAGGAAAGGTATTAAGCAAAACCAGTAATATTAGTGGTTTAAAAGTTGCCACCTGGATTATGCAGCCATTACTTTTTTTTTTTTTGGCTGTACCACGCAGCATGCAGGATCTTAGCTCCCCCACTGGGGATCAAACCATTGCCACCTGCAGCGGAAGCGTGGAGTCTTAACCACTGGACCGCCAGGGAAGTCCCACAAATGTGAATAAAACCCTTAAAGGACGTGATAGAATGCTTTGAAAGTAATATTAAGAAAAAAAAGTTAGATATAAAATTGTAGAATTCATTTTCATAATTTTAACAAAACACATGCAAGACCATAAGGCTGAAAATTCCAACGGAACATTGCCAAGACAAATTAAAGAAGGCCTAATTAAACAGAGAGGTGTACGCCGTGTTTATAGATTGTAACACTCAATATTGCTGAGATACTTCAGTTATCTTAAAACCACTAATGCCCATCAGCAGTAATTCATTATTTTAAATGGTGGTTTACGTTTTATATTGCTAACATCTGAAAAGTGTAAGTATTTTACTGGGATACTTTATATTGTCGAATTTGATAGATTTCAGGGTGGGCTCAACAAAAAAGTAGTTTCTGAACCTGCAAAGGAGATGACCAGTGCTGGGACTGTGGGTTTTTTACTGGGGACAATCCTATTTTTTACTGAGTGAGCAAATCCCTTTTGACTCCTCTTCAGCTATAATAATCTGGGATTAGCCTCAGCTTCAGAGGTAGAAGCAACATGTGGCATCACCTCTCAAGATGGTATGAATAAAATAGTCCCTAGGGCAAGAAATCTTAAATTTCCCCATCAATAAAAAGAAAGTATTCCCGCGCTCCTGGGTGATGGAGCTGTATTCAGATAAGGTTAAGGCTTTAGATCACTGGAAAATTAACTATTCACGTGGAAGTCATTAACCGTTCTCATGCCCTAGGGCACTCCAATATGAAGAGTCAAGTTGAAGAGGGAGAATCAGCCAGCAAGGGAGATTGAAAGTGTCTACTAGGATTGGGCGGGGAACCCTGTGTGGTGCCGTAGAAACCAAGTGAAGAGAGTATACTACGTACTGTATGAATCAGGCTCCAATCAAAGGAAAGCAAACCAGTTCTAGGTATTTCAGACAGAAGAATTTAATAAAGGAACTGGCTACAAGAGTATTAGAAAAGATGGAGGAGCAGAAGAGGAGAGGGGCGATTACTCAAAGATTATTAACTTCAGGAAACCATCACCACTCTGGGCTAGAAGTGCAAAAATGTTACCTGAAGCCCGGGGCACAGTATCCCTAAGGTTCCTGTTGGTTGTTGGAGCCCAGTTATCTGAGCAGGAGCCCGGGAGCCTGCACTTACAGGTTGTTGCTCCTGTGTCCACAGGCACCACCCAGATCCACTGCTGCCATTGTCACTAGAGCCAATGCTGTCACCACCACCAACGCCGTACTACTCAGTGGTACTGCTGTCACTGATGCCAAAGACACCACAAGAAACCAGAGTCAGAAAGGGAGGCAATTCTCTCTTCCTTTCATCTTCCAGTGCCTTTCGTTGACAAAACCTAAACAGAAACCGGCTAGCTCGGGAGTCTGGAAAGTATCATTTGTCTCTCTCTGATACATACCAGAGCACAGAAAGGCAGATAAGGGCCGAGAGCAATAGGCAAATGACCAGCATAATCTACCCTTTTGGTCATTCAGCATCCCTTCTTATTCTTCTACCTATATTTAGGTCAAAGACTCAAAGACTAAATTGAAGTTACTTACCAATGCTGCCTACATCTTAGAAACCTTTCATAGCTCTCCATTACCTTCAGAGTAAAGTCAAAACGCCACAGCTTGGAGGTTAAGAACCTACCAAGCTAGACCAAGCTTCCTTTCGTAACTTCTCACTATTCCAACTAGATTGATCCATATTTCGTTTCCCAAACACATCTGGTATATTTCTCCCTCTAAGCCTTTGAGCTTGTCATTTCTCCCACCTAAAATGCATTCCCCTTCTCATCTTTTCTACCTCCTCTGCTCCAAACCTACCCAATGATCACAGCATGGCTCAGGTTCAATTCCTCCACACAGTCCCCTCCCAAAGGCGTCAGCCCTCAGCACTCTTCCACTCTCTGAATTCCTCAAGTCTATGCCACTGATAGAGACCAACTAGCCTTCCTGGCAACCCCATGGCACCTAGTGGCATATTGCCTCCAACCTATCCATTTACTGGCTGATTTCTGGCGGTGGAGGATAGGGAAAATGAATTGGCAATACATAGCCGACTATTAATTGGAAGCCCAAGGCACTTACTGCCCGATATCAGCTTCCTGCTGTCTCCCATAGGCCCCACTAAGGCTCTGCCTGTTTAATTCTGAATTATAATTTGGAGCAGTTCATCAATTCTCCATAGCAACCTTCAGAGGAGCTCAGCAGGCCTCCAGAGACATTGTTCTCAGATTACTACCAAGCTAGCAACCTGGTTGAGGGTATTACTAAACCACACAGCTTGCCAGCTAATATCAAGTCAAAGCAGAAGCAAACAAAATGTTTTCAAGGGTGTTGCTCAACAGGAATCCTGTGACCTGAGAAAACTTGCAAAGACTCAGAGCTAAACAAATTTCTGCTTAGCTATCCTGAGTCTGCTCCTGACAAAGATTAAAAGAAGCAAAGCAGCTATAAATCCTCCTTCTCTACGGAAGTTTAAGATGTGGTTCAGGGCTTCCCTGGTGGCGCAGGGGTTAAGAATCCACCTGCCAATGCAGGAGGCACGGGTTCAAGCCCCAGTCTGGGAAGATCCCACATGCTGTGGAGCAACTAAGCCCATGCGCCACAGCTACTGAGCCTATGCTCTAGAGCCCGCGAGCCAAAACTACTGAGCCCGTGTGCCAAAACTACCAAAGCCCGCGCACCTAGAGCCCGTGCTCCACAACAAGAGAAGCCACCGCAATGAGAAGCCCGTGCACCTCAATCAACAGTAGCCCCCGCTCGCTGCAACTAGAGAAAGCCTGTGCGCAGCAACGAAGACCCAACACAGCCAAAAATAAATATATTTTTAAAAAAGATGTAGTTCAGAATACTAACTCCTACCAACAAAGAAAGTTGTTCATCAACACGAACGGCAATCAGCAAAGAACCAAAGACGTGGTTCTTGTCCCAGTTCTGCCCTGCATGAGGCATGTCCCTTTCCCTCTCTGGAGCTCAGTTTCCTCACCTGAAAAATTAGGAATTTGAGCTAGATAATCCCCAAGGGCCCTTGCAACCACCAAATCCAAAGACATCTTTAATTGCTTTCTGGTCTCCTTTTACAAAACATCCAATTATTCATTGAAGACTATTAATCATCTATTATCTTGAAAGCCACCACATATGACTGTTCAGATTGTACTGAACAAATCCAGAGGGCACCATCTACATTGGGTTTGTGTGAACTGTACCCCTGTGTTGAGTGGTAAACAACCTGAACATCCAAACATAGCAGCCTTGATTACGCTCTTCAATTTGGACAATATTTAAGTTTTCACCTTTTATTTTCTTAATACCCATTGTTTCCTGACCTTGGGTCCCTACCAGCAGAGATGAAACTACATTAATATCTGGTACTGAGTTAAGTACTCTCTTATTGATTAACTTTTAATCATGGACAAGAAATGAGAATAATAACATTAATACACTATTGACCACATATGTGCAAGATACTTTACATATATTAACATTTAATCCTTATGAAATCCTAGCAGGGATAAATATTTCATCCTTATCTTTGGATGGGAAAGTCGAGGCTCAGGGGGACTAAGTAAACTACCCCAGGGTTCCTAGCCAGAGCTAGAAAGTGGCTGAGATGAGGATTCAAAGCCACGTCTGACTCCAAAGCTCATCCTCTTTCCACTCCACCACCCACGACACCTTCTGTACGCTCCATACTCTGCCAACAAGCTTGACATTTTTCTGATATCAGTGAACACGTACAAGTAATTGGAACATTCAGTTAACCAGAAACAGCAGTCACGTTGCATAATCACACCAGAGAGAAGTCAACACTCACCCATTTCCATCCTGATGTTGCTGCTAACTAGAGATGTGCTTACCTCTCTGTGGGCCTGTGCTCTCACTTCAAATAGGAGTGCTGTCTTGGGACCTTTTTAGGTAAGTTAAGTACCAGCAATTCCTATAGCAACGAGCATTTAATTATTTGCATTCTCTGAGTTTTTGTTAGTCTTTTTGGCTCCAGCTAAACAGTTGGGCCACTCTTGTGACCACTTCAGCCACCAAGGAGAGTTCTTCGTGGTCCTTGCTTCTTTATGCCTCCCTCGGGGCACTCCTGTACTTCTTCCCCCTCAGCCTCAAGATCCCAGGTCTGAGAACTTATTCCATGTAGATTTGCAGGCTTTGAGACACTAGCCTGTTATCAGCAGCCCTTGTTTCCTTCCCTCTCGTGTCTCCAGCTCTTTCAGAATTTCCCAGGGAATCGAGCATTGCATTCCTAAAGAGGGCTGATGTCAGAGTTGTGGTCAAATAGGAGGTGAAATGGAAGGACAGATGCTGGCTGCTCCTTCACAGACCCTGTCTTTCAACTCAGCATCAGTCAACAGAACTAGAGGATGTCCTAATGAGCAGCCACAACATTTTCAGATCCAGACCAGGTTTTCCTTCTCAGTATGAATAGTCAATCATCATGCCTACGATTATGAGGGTAGGGGAAAAAGGAGATCTAAATAAAATTAAAACGTGAATTATTTCCCAAGTGCAGCTGTTTTCTGCTCCATAACACCTGGATACAAGATATAATATTTTCTTTATTTGTCTACGTCATACTATATCTGGCTCTGAACGCTTATCTATGTGTATGGGAAAAAAATATAATCTTCGTTATATGTAGAGGCCCACAACCTTCCCCTTCTCCCAGAATTGTACTTGGGTATCAGGGCACTTAGGCAATGCCGAAATTTGTGGGAAAGTTCTCTGATCCTCAGCGTGTCGAGGTTGACACTAAGAGGCTCATTACCCAAAACTATATGGCCCATTAAAAGATGACAGTTCAGGGCTTCCCTGGTGGCGCAGTGGTTGAGGGTCCGCCTGCCGATGCAGGGGATACGGGTTCGTGCCCCGGTCCGGGAAGATCCCACATGCCGCGGAGCGGCTGGGCCCGTGAGCCATGGCCGCTGAGCCTGCGCGTCCGGAGCCTGTGCTCCGCAACAGGAGACGCCACAACGGTGAGAGGCCTGCGTACTGCAACAACAACAACAAAAAGGATGACAGTTCATAGCCCAGTTCATAGTGAGTGGGGACCTCACTCACTCCCAAGATTCCCATGATGCTGAGGGTTTAAACCCCAGGTTCCACGCATCACTTCCAACAGAGGAGCAGCCCCTCTTGGAATGCTGCGTGGTGGCTGGGCACTGGTCTCCGCCACTCTTGTGACCACCACTGCCACCAGGGAGAGTTCTCTGTGGTCCCTGCTCCTGTGTGGCTCCAGCCTGCTGTCTAACTCTGGACAAGGGGCGTGTGATTGGTGAAGCTTAGATCACAGGTCCATACCTTTGCTACAAGGGAGGCTGGGAAAACAAGCATCTATACTGTGAGGCAGGCTCTGCCTCTTACCAAGACATGGAAAGCAAGGGATTCCCCAAACAAGTCATGGGCAGGAACAAAGAAGGACAATGTCTGTACTGCTTTAACCTGTGGATCTTGGCAAAACCCCTTGTCTTCTCTTGGGCTCAGCTTCCTCAACTGAAAATAGAGATAATGACACTGACTTCACAGCATAAAAGCCCAGGAGACAAAGGCATACCTGGGCGACCCAGCCTCCCTGTCTTCGGGGTGTGGCAGGATGGGGCAAAGGGAGATGAAATCCCAGGAGAGGGATGAGATGTAGGGAGCATGCCTGGAGGTGATATGTTCTGACCGTCAAGTCAAGGACCTGAGCTGAAGTGCCCTCTAAAAGTGGGAATCATCTAGAAGTCATTCCTCTCCAACAGGTAACACTGAGCCAAGAGCATTCTAGAAGGAGTCAGACTTCAGGAAAGGAAAAAGAGAAAGAAGAAGGTGCTTTAAAATGGGACACTGTGTGCACGTGGAGCCAGGAGAGGGAGGAAAGTCAAAACGTAGGGCAGTGCTAGAACAGAGGTCATCTTGCCCTAAATCAGGATTGGGTAACTGAGGCAGCTTCTCACAGAGGGCTCCAAGTCTTCTGATCTTCCCACATGCCTGCGGGCTGCCTGTTAACCAAGTCACATAGTTTCCAGTACAGCAGCAGTGAGGCTAAACAATTAAATCTCTGCCTCTTTGCTTTTCGTGCGGAAGGTCTCTCCATGTGAAAAAATCTAATGTGATTTTTTTCCCCCATAACTGTGTGCCTCCTCTGATGTTCCAGACAGGAAAACAAATAACAATTGATTATGAAATATGGTTCCAAAAAGAATGTTGAAGACTTGTTTACTGGTGTTTTTAATGTCTACAGTAGTTTGAGCTCAAAAATAATAATAAAAACACTATGACTACATATAGTGAAAGATATATACATATTTTTAGAACACCCTGCACAATTCTATAGTTACTCTATATTTATACACCATATATATGTGTGTGCATACGTATAGAGAGAATTTGTCTATATATGTATACACATATGATCACTGAATTGTACACTTCAAATTTTACTGAAAGCTTTACTAAAAATTATTGAATTGTACACTTACAGTGGGCATATTTTATGGTATGTAAATTATACCTCAATAAAGCTGTCTTTAAAAACCACCCTACACAAGATTTGAAAACAAACTACAAACTAGCAGAATATATTTGCCATGAAAATAACTGTAACAGAGGTATCCTTACTGTATAAAGAACTCTTCAACATCCTGAGAAAAATGTTTACATCCAAATTGAAAAATGGGCTGAGGGAGAAACAGAAATGGTCAGTAAACATGAAAAAAATCTTTATTTCACCAACAATCAAATAAACGTAGTTTTAAGAAGTAAAAGTTTTAATCTATAAAATTCTTAAAAATTGCAACTTCTTTTTTAAGATGATGTCCAGAATTGGTGAGAGTAGCTGACCCAGGCTGGGAAAACTCCTAGATATCATCTCCCTTCTTAACCCAGAGGGAATTAAGTCCTCCTTCTTTGTTTCAGTGTCACCCTAAACTTCCATCTCTTATCCCTTATTGTTACTGGCTACTTACATGACTCTATCACCCAGTTAAATTTCAACCCCCTGAGAACTGTGGCTTATTCTTCAGTGTACTCCCAGTTCTAGCTGAGAATATAAACTCTACACGTTTATTCTATGTTTATTGAATGAATAAGAAGAGTGAAATTGGTACAGATTTCCAAAGGGCATTTTGATCATGTCTATCAAGTCCTTAAATTCTTTAATATTCTTTGACTCAGTGATTCAAAACTGAGAAGTCTGTCCTAACCAAAATGTACAAAGATATTTATCTCGGGGTTAGTTTTAAATGTGGAAACAATGCAAATGTCAAACATTCAGTGATAGATTTAATTTTTTTTATTTTTATGTCCTTTTTCACTGTGGTAAAATGCACATAACATACTATTTATTATTTTAACCGTTTTAAAATGTGAAATTCAGTGACATTTAATACATTCACAATGTTGTGCAACCATCACTACTACCTTGTTCCAGCACATTTTCTTCACCCCAAAAGGGAACCTCATACCCATTGAGCAGGCTCTCCCCATTCCCCCTTCCCCCAGAAGGGGGAACCACAATCTGCTTTCTGTCTCTATAGATTTACCTATTCTGCATATCTCTTATAAATGGAATCATGCAGTACTGTATGTGGTCTTTTGTGTCTGGCTTGTTTCATCTAGCATAATGTTTCCAAGATTCAAACATGTGGTAGTAATTCATTCCTTTTTATGGCTGAATACTATACCATTGTATGAATATACCATATTTTATTTATCCATTAATCAGCTAATGAACATTTGGGTTGTTTCCACCTTTGGCTGTTGTGAATAGTACCGCTATAAACATTCATGTCCAAATTTTTGTTCAAACACTGTTTTCAGTTCTTTGGAGTATATACACCAGGAGTGGAATTGCTGGGTATTTCTATGTTTATGTTCTATAATAATTCTATGTTAAATTTATTGAGGAAGGGCCAAACTGTTTTCCACAGTGGCTGCACCATTTTACATTCCCACCAACAATGCACAAGGGTTCCATAGATTCACATTTTATTATGTGCTTTTGCGATGTGAGATGGTTCTGGCATGAATAAAACAGACAAGTCCCTGCTTTTAAGAAGCTGACATTCAGGGACTTCCCTGGTGGTCCAGTGGTTAAGACTCCATCCTCCCAATGCAGGGGACGTGGGTTCAATCCCTGGTGGGGGAACTAGATCCCACATGCATGCCGCAACTAAAGATCCCGCATGCCACAACTAAGACACGGTGCAGCCAAAATAAATAAATAATAAAATAAATAGGTAAATATAAATAAAAATAAACACATTCAGCAGAGGGAGTCAGGTAATAAACAAGTAAATAAACATAAACCTTCTTTTGATTTTTTTTCAACTATTTGAAAACGTTAACACCCATTCTTAGTACGTGGGCCGTGCAAAAACAAGCTGCAAGCCAGACTTGGCCCGAGGGCTGTAGTTTTCTGACGCCTGATGTACATTCCCACTTACCAAGACTGACCTACCTAGCTGCTGCCAACCTGCCGCCAACCTGCCAGGTACAAAGATCAATGCTGAGCCCGGGATACGATGCCTCACGACTGCCAACCAACCCCTTCAGCAGGAAGAGATAGTGTTACTGTGATACCACAGGGGTTGAGAGGAATGCGTGTAGAACCCAGGTGGTCCTGGGACTTCCCTGGTGGTCCAGTGGTTAAGACTCCAAGCTCCCAATGCAGGGGGCATGGGTTCAATCCCTGGTTGGGCAACTAAGATCCTGTATGCCGCATGGCACAGCCAAGAAAGAAGAACCAGGTGATCTAGTCAGGTCTCTCTTCATATCACTTACTTGACAATTGTACTGCAGATGGACAAGTGCTGCAACCCTGACCTGAGAAGGACATGGTGACAAGGGGCTCAGACCACTACGGGTGAGCCATCAAGATTTGAAGAAGTGACATGAGCGTGAGGATAGCGGAGGTGGGACAAGATGGGTGTCAGCTGTGGCCCAAGAGCAGCTGCAGCTACGGAGCTGTAGTTCATCCCAAGAGCCTCCCTCTTCCAATTTTTCCCCTTAGTAGGAAAGACCCATGGGACCCATGAAGGAGATGCTCCCCAATAATGTCAGAATAAGGGGATCTGCATGAAGCAAGGCATGGACTTTAGCCATCATGTAAGTGTAACTGAGCAGGACCCTATGGGGCCTTCCTGGGACAGACCCCTCCCCCATATCCTCTGCTGTAGCTCCTCTCTGAAGTACCCAGGTAATAGTATCTCATGCATATTTCCTGAGTTTTTCAGATGCTAAAAACCACCACCAAATGCAAGAAATTAACAACCTGATGATCATGTGCATGTAGGCCTATCTAAGGATCAATCACCATCAACCAATCAGAGAATTGTGCATGAGCTGATGACGTACCCTGTGACCACCCTCTCCCTCACGTGGCCTTTAGAAATGATTTGCTGAAGCCCTTCGGGGAGTTCAGGTTTTGAGGGACACAAGCCACACATTCTCCTTTCATGGCTCAGCAATAAACCTTTCTCTTCTGCAAAGTCCAACGTTTCGGTTTGTTTGGCCTCACTGTGTGTCAGGCACATGAACTCGGAACGTGAGTTCAGTAACAGAAGTGTGCCCGCTTAGGTCTCCCTTTCAAGAGTGACCTTCCCCCACCACGTGTGTTGTTAGCTAATAGCCTCAGCCACAGCGCCTTCAGGATCCAGTCCGAGAGCAGAAGACCAACGTCCCAGTTCAATCAGCTAGGCAGGTGAAGCTCCCTCTTACACAGCCTCTTTCAGACGTCCCATTCAGGTCTTGCATTGATTGGATGAAGGCTGCCCACGTTAGGGAGGACAACCTGCTTTACTCAGTCTACCTGTTCAAACGTTAATCTCATCCCAAAACATCTCCACAGACACACACAGAATGATGTTTGACTGAATGTCTGGCACCCCAAAGCTTAGTCAAGTTAACTATGTTTGTCTATTTGTGTGTTGTGCTTCAAACAGTCTCTGACTATAGGCTCAGTGACACTCATAAAAGGTATAGATACCTGTAAGCAAGTTTTTTTACTTGGCCTATTGTTACTCTCTGGGACTGGATAGTAATTGATGGGCATCTTGGATGATATAAAACTAATCTGATTAAAATTAAGATAACTCAATTATGAACCATGTAAAACTAACCTAAAACTCAATTTTACAAATACTGTGTACCTCACTAGCTTAAGAGCTCCTTGAAAACACAGGAACTGTCTTAAATTACCTTTTATTCCCTCAGCCTTATATACTGTCAGAAAGCCTTATAATGTCTCAAAGGTTCAGTCTCTTCATCTGTAGAATGGGGATTAAATGATTAAATGAGATAGTGCAGATAAGATGATAAATACAGTATCTGGCATGTAGTTAGTTCTTATTCAGTGTTAGCTTTTATCATCATCATCATCATCATCATCACTGTTTCTACATAAATCAATTATGCTACAACCATGTAATGAAATGTACCCTTTTAATGTATCCACAACATCTTTCCTTTCCCTCTTCTTCCTTACAAACAGAATTCTACTTTTGTTGAGAATAAGAGTGGTTAGCCTCCCTTGATGATAGAGTTGGCTACAAGACTCAGTTCTGGCTAATTAAGTATAAGTGGGTATTGCTGTCTCCAACTTAATAAGTTCCTTGAGTGTGGGGGGTGGGTGGTGATTCAGCTAGCATATGCCTTTTGAACTTTGTCCTACTCTTTTTTTTTTTGGACTGTAGACATGATGCCTGCAGCTCCAGCAGCCATCTTGTGACCATGAGGCAATTTGAGTCTAGAAGCCAGCACTAGGGATAACAGAGAAGAAAGAATGAAGGAGGAGCCTGGATATCCTGAAGCTGCCATACCAGTCCTGGACTCCCTATTCCTGACTTCTCATTATACAAAAAATAAATAAATAAGTAAGTAAATAAAATAAATAAATAAATAAAATAAATAAGAAACTCTAAATTGTTTTGACCACTCTGTATACCTGTTTCCTCATCTATAAAATGGAAAGAATAATAGTAACCTAGCTCATAGGTTTGGAGTGAGAATTAAATGGGTTAATATATGTGACTTAAAATAACTGAAAACTATGAGCAGAATGACCTCTGAAAGTTGTAACATTCTGCTACTTCTTGAGCCATTTCCCTTGCTCTTTTGTGAGAAAAATGCCTGGCATTTAAGTGCTCAGTAATAAGTGTAAGCTAACATGATCAACATTATTATTATTTCAAGTTTTTGTTACAGGCAGTTGAACCCAATTCATAACTGATACAGCAGTGATTAAAAACTATACCTATTGGGCTTCCCTGGTGGCGCAGTGGTTGAGAGTCCGCCTGCCGATGCAGGGGACACGGGTTCGTGCCCTGGTCCGCGAAGATCCCACATGCTGCGGAGCGGCTGGGCCCGTGAGCCATGGCCGCTGAGCCTGCGCGTCCGGAGCCTGTGCTCCGCAACGGGAGAGGCCACAACCGTGAGAGGCCCGCGTACCGCAAAAAACAAACAAAAACTCTACCTATTAAAACTATCTAATGGCCAGGGAAGATAATTCTTTTTTTTTAATTTATTATTTATTTTATTTATTTAGTTTTGGCTGCATTGGGTCTTTGTAGCTGCACGCAGGCTTTCTCTAGTTGCGGTGAGCAGGGGCTACTCTTCCTTGCAGTGCGCGGGCTTCCCCTTGCAGTCGCTTCTCTTGCTGCCAAGCAGGGGCTCTAGGCACGCAGGCTCAGTAGTTGTGGCATGTGGGCTCTAGAGTGCAGGCTCAGTAGTTGTGGCACATGGGCTTAGTTGCTCCATGGCATGTGGGATCTTCCCAGACCAGGGCTCGAACCTGTGTCCCCTGCATTGGCAGGGAGATTCTTAACCACTGTGCCACCAGGGAAGCCCCAGAAGATAAGTCTTTATAAAATGTTTAGTGAGGAAGAAAACACATTATAAAACTGTATATATAGTATGACCCCAATTTAAACAATTATAGAAATGCTCAGAAATTCAGAAAAGTCTTAGAAGTAATTAGTTCTGAGTGGTATGATCACAGGTAATGTTTGCTGTCTTTATAGTTCATTTCCAAAATGTTAACAATAAACACAGGACATTTATAACTGGGGAAAATGTTATTTTAAGACATTAAAAAGTAGGCTAAGATATAACAAGTGATTTTTACCTTAAGCATATTCAAGGTAGCAATCCACGTGCTAGAATAGATCATCTAAGGAATAAGATAAACAAGTATGTGCCGTAGTGGTGAATTCACCCACAGAGCAGAACTAGTGGGAGCCTGAGGTTAAAAGAAGAGTCTGTACATAGGTAAATTGATAATGTGTTTATGTATGTGCCTCAAAGTTTCTGACCCACAAGTAAGGAATGTCTAAAAGGGAATACTGTCAGTCTCACTGAGTCCTCAGTCTGGGGAACCTGGCTTGCTGCCTACCCATTAGAGTGAGAAGGCATCTAGGAAACACCAGGCATGTCTTATTAAACGCATTTAAAGAGCAGGCTTCTAATTGATTGTTTGTTCATGGAGACAGAGGCAGTGTCGAGCACCATCCATGGCAATTGTCTGAATCAAACAGTTTTAGCAATAAAATTAAGCTTGATGTACTGACTCAAGGTTTTGGTTTTGTCTATGGAGACGGGCTCATACTTCCATGGCTTTAACACACAGAATTTGTCCCTGTGAGTCTCCCTCTAGCTAGCAGCACGGCCCTCTCAGGTGTGATGTTTGTACTATCGCCCACAAATCAGGAAAGAGCTGTTTTAGGATCAAGGAAATTCATAGGTATATATTTTACACTCGGGTCTTACTTGTGCAATTCTGAGAACAGTACGCAAGGAAAGTGGTTTTCTGACATAAATCCCAATAAAACATAATTTCTTCAAGAAGAGGTGCAGTGCCAACAGACCATTTTCAGAGATTAACATTTGGCTTTCAAAAAAATTACCAACCTTGGTATTGTGCTCGGAATGAAATACGGTGCTCTTAACCCCACATGGCAGAACTTTTGTGAGGAAGTGTTTTACTTCCAAAATTCCTTGGTGTACCTCCCTCCCCACCTGCCTCACGCGCTCCCACTACCACCTGCAGCAGATTTAGAGTTTGGTAAACTGCCCAGCTCAAGCCCCAGCTGAGCGGTGCTTACTTTCTCTACTTTTCCCAGTATCATCTTTTTCAAGACTGGGATACTAAAGCACAAAAGATAAAGGGGCACTTGGTATGTGAGGCAGAAAGTGATTCCAGTGAGTAAATATTTGTACCTCACTTGCTCTTATTATTTCTCAAGGCATTATGAGTAATAATAATAATTGCTAACATTCTGGGCAGGCTTCAATGGCCGTGCCACCTGTGTAGTTGCACGGGACCCCACTCTCGGAACAACCCTGCACTTGGCTTAGTGCTCTGCTATTGTCATCTTAATTTTTGAACGTCTTCATTTTGCACTGAGCCCCACAGATTATGTAGCCAGTCTGATTAACATTTATAGGGCACTCGCTATGCATCAGACTCTGCTCTAAACATTTATCCATATTAAAGTTGGGTGGAGTACCACCAAACTGAATTCATTTCCTCATTACTGAGGGTAATTTACAGGAGTCTGTTTTCTAGCCACTAAAAAGTGCTTAAATTAATTTGGGAGGGGGGAGTAAGGAAACACTTGTTCAGCAACTCTTCGTTTTAAAACAAAAGTTGTTTTTTTTTTTAAACTGTCACATTACTGTCTCTTTCATATCACAGATCTGCAATTACTTGTTGACCAGCTTGTTTCCTACGGAATCATAAGCTCCATGTTTTTCACCACTGAATTTACAAAATCTAACGTAATGTCTGACACATAATAGGTAATCGATAAATGTTTTAACAAACCAAGTGTCCAAAGCATCTTGGAAAATATAAACGTAGAAAAACAATGTCTCTCCTAAAGAGCACAACAGATTATCAAATCACTTAATTGCTACGGATGCGGATTGATGCAAAAATAATGCTTTTTTGTCGTTTTGTAAAATAAAAGTTAATTTAAACAGTTCTTGAGTCCCTGCTATCTGCTTGGCAATGTGCTACATGCCAGAAGCATTCTAATAGATGGAGAAACACTGCAATACATGAACAATGCACACTCAGGAAGCCGTTAGCAACAAAGACAGTGTAGATGACAATGGAGACTAAGATGTGAGGTTTGCGTCCCATTTTGGTAGGGAACAGCCTTTAATGGGGAGAAAACCCCGTGGATGGGTGAAGGAAACAACCAAGAAAGGTGTACGCGAGGGGCGACCTGGGCAAAGGCGCTCAGGGAGTGAGTCCACCGCGTGCAGAAAGCACTGGGGAGGCAGGCCTATCTCTGCAAGGACACACACCTCCTTCCCTTTCACACTAACACGAGAGGCCGTAAATTCTTCTCTTGCCGATGTGAGATCTGATAAAAGCCAGGTTATAACATGGACCAGACAGGGGAAAGCCTGTCCCTCCGGATTATAATATTTAAAACTCAGTATAGCTTGTAAAAACTGTACAGTGTGGTGTACAGGTTAAAACATCTGCTTCCTGACTTGCGGGGGGGCGGTCAGGAGGGGAGAACGCGGTGCACGGGAGAAAAGGGCGGCAAAATAAAGCACTTAAGAAAGAAAGAGCGGGCTAGCGGGAGAAGGGGAGGCAGCTCAAGAAGCCAATGAATGAGATCTAGGCTGCAGCACGTACTCCCGCCGCCCGCATGCGCAGGCGCACGCCGCGTGATCTCGCGGGAAGGAACCATTGCAGGTCCCGGCGTTGCACTCAGGTAGGAGGTGGGGGGAGGCGGGAGTGAACTCTCGCGAGAAGAGGCGGTTGCTGTAGCGGAGCTCTCTGGCTGTGTGTCTCGAGGATCTGGCGCCGGAGCTGCGGACGGTTTGCTGAGCCCGTTAGTGTCCTTGCTGAGACCCACGCCGCCGTCATGTCCCGGTACCTGCGTCCCCCCAACACGTCTCTCTTCGTAAGAAACGTGGCGGACGATACCAGGTATGTACAGGGGAGGCACTCCGGGCCCAAGAGGGGAGGCCGCGGGCGCTCTGAGAGGACCGGTGTGGCGGCGGCGGCGCGCTGGGCCTGCGCCGGGGGAGGGGAAGGGGTGAAGATGGCGGGTCCCGCGCCGGCTTTCTGGCCCGAACTAGGCCGCGCAGCCGGCATAACCGCCGCGTGGGAGCGAGGGCGGCGCCGCTGGTCCTCCCGGGCAGCCGCGGGAGAGCGGGCCGCGTGGCGGCGTTTCGGTCCCCTCCCCCTCCGCAGATGGGGGCCCCTTCCTTCCCGCTTCCTCTCCGGGCGTTCAGCCTCTGCCTCCACCGAACATCAGCTCCCCCCATTGATTTGAAGTTCACGTTCTTTGGGGTGCACGCCCCCTTGGCCCAGAATTTTTTTTTTTTCTAGTTAAAAAAGAATAACTGCTCTGCAGTAAAATAACGGATCGGGGGAGGGGAGTGTGGCGAAGCATTTGCTACCCTTTTTGTTGTGTTTTATTTGCGATTTTTTTTTTTTTTTTTGGTGTTGTAGATGTTTGGATAAAGGGAATGTTGAGATTAAAGATATAAAATTCTTCCTCTTAAATGGTACGAACTAGTTCTTCCCATTTCCGGGAAATACTGGCCACCCTTTGAAAACGGAGGTTTAGGAAGCCTCTACCATTAGGACGTTGATAGCTAAATTGGATTAACCTGGACCGTCCCTTTGTTCTCGCCAGTTCCCTTAATTGCTTGGAGTTGCCGTCAGACTTTTTTGAAGAGATCTTATCACAAGATGAGATTTACTGTTTAACAAATAATCACTCTACACACACAAATCAAAAAAAAAATTAGGTAGCCTCGTATGATTTATATTTTTCTGTCTTTAAGTAGGGCAAGTAAGCAATAGTACTTACTGTAGCGTCTAGGAAACTTTCCCCTTTATGTCATATTGACATTTATTGAGGAATTATATATATTTGTGACTTTTATTTTTCAAACCGTATCTACCATTAAGTGTGTAACCCTGTCGCTAAAATTTGGAGGTAAAATAAGTGCTTTGTATTTTTCAGAATACTAGAGTTGCTTTGATACTGTTTAAAAAAAAACATAGCAGTAGTTAAGTACAACTTAATGCTACTATACTATTTATGAAAAATGAAGGCTGTGGATAAAAGCAATAGAGATAAGTTGTAGTCAAGTTTCCAATGTCTTTTCCTGTTGTTAAGGTTTTATTATAAACTGCGTTATTTTTCAGAATCTTGCATTCTGGCTTTTCTTTTTCAAAAAGACATTGTTGTATATTCTTACCGTTGGCTCTTGATGTTGAGATTTAGAAAGCTTGTTTGTTTCAGGTCACCCAGGAACATAGCACAGTCTCTTTCATTAATTGAGATATTACGGAAAGAAACCTATTTCTTACAAAGTAACTTTTAAAGGAGTGGACTTAAAAATTTGGCCTCTTTTTATGATGTTTTAGGTCTGAAGATTTACGACGCGAATTCGGTCGTTATGGTCCTATAGTTGATGTGTATGTTCCACTTGATTTCTACACTCGCCGTCCAAGAGGATTTGCATATGTTCAATATCCTTTCTTCAGATGGCTGATTAGTGAGGGGTGTTGAAGTTTGAAATTCAAGTTTTTGTAAGAGGTAACATCTAAAAAGTAGTTGTTTTTTTTTGTCTTCTAATAAATGTTTTGTCTTCAATTTTTTCTAAGTTAATTCTGACTCACACATTGCTCTTACTATTTCTTAAAGTTGATCCAAAAACAGTAAAATATTTAAATTCCCATTCATGCTGCTGAAACTCAAATCAGTGATTATGTGATTTAAATCTGAATACACTCTGGTTGCTACCACCTTTAATGTAACTCAAAAGTTAATATGTTCTTGTGCTTAGCAATTAAAGTTTGGTATTCTTGTTTGTTAACTTGAATCACTTGATCAAAAACAAATTGTATAACAATGAGGTAAACTTCTTTAATATTGTCCCCTAATTTGCTGTCCTCTGTTGTTACCTCAGAGAATGTAAAGCTGTACAGTTATGGCGACCCCAAAGAGAAAGCATGAAAGAACCTTTAGAGTAGAGTTCAACACTTAAGGCAAGTAGACAAGCCAAAGACCTCTTAAGGATCAGGCTTGAAGAGAAGGGAGAGTTTGGGAAAAGAAAATATAAAGAAAAGCTGGAAGAAGGACAAGCCTAATGGGAGACAAAGCCTCGCTTTATCTACAAAAGGGGGAAAAGGTTGTTTTTCAAAGTTAAAGATAAAGCCATCTGTCATATTTGGCCAAGCATCTCATGACAAGTCCTTCTGACAAGCACTTAAAGAGTTAAAGGTCAAGATGAAGTTGAATGATGGCCAAGATTAAAGGAGTCATACCTGATGTATCCTACAGAATAACTATTTTCCTTTTTTTTTTTTCTCCTCATGTTTTGTAAGCAGTTAATTTTCAAAATTATTCTGGTTTGGTCTAGTGACAAAACCTGTAACTTGATCTACATGGGCCTTTTTGATGTTGTGATGTGGTCTTGTATAAATGCACTCTCTCTTAGCTTGTGAAGTTAAAGTGTACCAGGATGTAATGTTGTTAAGCTTAAACTCAGCATATTTCTGTTTTGGACCAAGTGGTCCGGTGCCATAGCGTAGCAGGCAGTGCTCTTTGGAGTAGCATGAAGTTCTGGAGTCAGGCCGACTCCATAGAGCCATGCTTAGAGGGCACACAGGTGCATGCACTGGGGACTACTTAGAAATGGCTCTGGTGGTTTTCTAAGGTCAGATCCACTAGAGATACTGTCTGTTTATAGATTTTTTAAAAGGGCTGTTAGGGGCATGCACGTAGTCCTAACATCTGAAACTTAGCTCTGTGAAACCTGCTGGCCCTGACTGCTTTAGCACATGTGATCAGTTGGCCCAGAATGGGTTGCAGAAGGGGCCTTATCTTTGGTATGGGTACATAATCAGGATCTATGGGAAATTGTTCCTTGGCCCAGAGTTTCAGGTGACATTACTTCCTTCAGTGAGATCATCTCCTTGTGGCAACAAAGGTTTGGGCTGTGGACTTCAGGCTAGGAAAAATTCTTACTGCTTAAATTCAGTGGATCTCTTGAAACTTAGCAGAGTTCTAATGAGACTTAGGCGAAATGCCAAAAGCTGCTACTCCTGCAGGCCCAGTCATCAAGGACAGTTGTGGGAATTGGTTGCAAAGCTCTGTTACAGAGAGGATAAGAGGTATATCTGGCTTGGTTTAAAAAAAAAAAAAAAAAAAGTAATGGTACATTCTGGCTTACAATGTGTTGGCCTGATTTTACCTGGTTTGGGGGTGGCCTGGGAACCAGGATCAGCAGTTTGAAGAGTATGTGATACTTGAGCCAGGAAAGAGTTAACCAAAGGAGCCTCAAGGTGAATTATAGCTATTTTTATACACAAAGTCTGTCTGTGGTCTTCAAGTAGTTAAAAAGAAATAGGTATCAGGATTTCGCAAAGACCCTGAGTACAGATTTATCCGTAACTGGCATCAGAATGATATTTGACTGTCCCTGCTGTGGTCCTCTCTTCTATCTGACCCCATTCCCAGCTAGCTTTCTCTTAACAGGTCTGGTAGAACCTTGCCATGGTTCATCCAATCCCGGATTCTGTTTTTGAGGGTAGCCCCAGAGGATGATAGGCTCTCATAAATAATTTTTATACTTCTTGGTCTGAATCCTTCAAGAAGTTATTCTGTCTCTCAAAGTATCAAAGTAGTATACCCTTTAAATGAACTTGTTCTTTTCAGTTATTTTAGAGCCCAACTGCATTAACCTGGAGGGGTGGTTGATTATAGCGTTCAAGGTTCTAAACTCCCCGTCAACCTTTTTCTTTTCATGATGAAAACTTCGTGATTTAGGACTTGAGAAAAGCTCTCGTTCATTACACATAATAGCCTCAGAGAGAGAGAACTGGGACCCTGTTGTGTTCTTTAAGTCCTTCCAGAACAAAAAATAGGAAATCTAGTGAGGCAGACCTTTTAGTCTCTGGAGTAAAAGAATATTAATATCAGTCTTGAAGAGAGTATATCGCTTCAGGGATTTTTTTAATCAGCACTCAAGATCTGCACTCCTCTCAAATTTAAGAAATAGAAATGGACAAGTTAGAATAGTGAATTTTAGTACAGAATGAAAATCCACAGCCAAACCTAGCCTAGCTCCCCTTCAGAAGCTTTTATGTCAAACACTGCTCTGAATATGTGCTTGGCTTCTGTTAGAATGGTGGTTTTAGGAAAGGAACTAAATTTGGTCAGAATAACTTTGTTTGGGGAGAACAAGGCAACAGCCTCTCAGATCAAAAATGGGTACCAGCGGTTCCTGCTTTAGGCTTATAAATACTATCTTGAAATTTCTCAAATTGAAAACCAGTCCCAAACGCACTTCAATTCGGGAAGCTTTATGTTCGGTGTCATGGTTAGGGCTTTCCAGTCCAGGAATCTTTAGAAATGGTCTGTTATTTCTTGGCAGCATGCTTTTATGGTCTGTGCATGGATATAATATGTCTTAAGTATTGCTTGACACTCTCTTGATATCTACAAGTGGCTGGTGTACCAGTCTTCCCAGTAAGGTGTAATAAGGAAGACAGCTAAGTGAAATAATAATGTTAGATATGTCTGAGAAAAATAGGAAGATTAATTTGAGGTTGATGCTTTCGTTTCTTGTAAGGTATATTCCGCTTGCTTACACAAGAACTATTGGCATTTTCTTTTTTTCATTTGAAACAAAAACAGAAAAACAGTTTTGGTTTTATTTTAAGCAATTTTTGCTTTAGCATACAAAATAAAATTGACATTTGTTTTTCTTTTTTGTCTTGTTTTGTAAAATTCTTAAAACTCAGGAAAATCTTCTGATGGGATTACTTGGTAGTTCAGCTGTAACAGGCCTTATTTCAGTAATAACTTCATAATATGTATTCATAAGTGTTTTCAAACTCATGCCTTACGGAGTCACAAGTGCTTTAATACTCTAAAGTGTTTATAGCTGAATCAACCAACCAGTTAGTGGGGTCTGGTTGATTTTCTAGAATAATATCGAGAGATTGTGAATTGTTCCAGACTTACCAACTGAACTTTCATTCATTATCAAAGTTTGCAAAACTTCCCAAGCCCCTTAACATTTAGCACATTTGAGGATGTTCGTGATGCAGAAGATGCTTTACATAATTTGGACAGAAAATGGATTTGTGGACGCCAAATTGAAATACAGTTTGCACAGGGGGATCGAAAGAGTAAGTACCTTTATGCCTATATGTAAAATGCATCATTTCTTTTTTTTTTCTGTATATATATATATTTTTTTTACTTGGATTATAATTGCTTTACAAAGGTGTGTTGGTTTCTGCTGTATAACAGAGTGAATCAGCTATGTGTATGCATCTATCCCCTCCCTCTTGGGCCTCCCCCACCACCACCACCCCCATCCTACCCATCTAGGTCATCACAGAGCATTGAGCTGAGCTACCTGTGCTATACCACAAGTTCCCACTAGAGATGTGGATGGACCTAGAGTCTGTCATACAGAGTAAAGTAAGTCAGAAAGAGAAACACATGTATGTGGAACCTAGAAAAATCGTACAGATGAACCTGTTTGCAGGGCAGGAATAGGGATGCAAACGTAGAGAATGGACGTGTGGACACAAGAGGGGAAAGGGTGGAGGGTGGGATGAATTGGGAGGTTAGGTTTGACATAAATACAGATTTTTTTAATTTTATTTTTTAATTTTATTTTTTCAGCCGATTTATTTATTTTTGGCTGCTTTGGGTCTTTGTTGCTGCGCGTGGGCTTTCTCTAGTTGCGGTGAGCAGGGGCTACTCTTTGTTGCAGTGCGTGGGTTTCTCATTGCGGTGGCTTCTCTTGCGGAGCACGGGCTCTGGGCACACCGGCTTCAGTAGTTGTGGCACGCGGAAATACATCATATTTATACAAATTGTTCTGAGAGTGCTTCTTGGAAGTATTGTGCAATATGTCTCTCTGTTCAAAACCCAGAAAGATAGTTTTTGGGAAGATAGAGTATCTTGAATACTTTGCAGAATTTCAGAGTAGACAAACGACTTAGAATGCAGCGATCAGAATGCCTGAGATATGTTTGGACTCTTTAAGAAGGTAGATCAGTACCATCAGCTGTGGCATGTTTAATATACTAAGAGTGGAATTGAAAAGAATAAACTTTGGAAAGTTTTGGTTCTCTTGAGCCATTTCCCTTCTGCATAAAGATCATCAAGGTGTAATTGGGTAATTATGTAGGTGCCTGGCTGTAGAAATGAAAAGATAGACTGGGAAAGACTATATAGATTAAATTTAGAAAAGATTTTCTATTAGTACTTGGTTTTTATTAATAATGCAGGCATACACCAGGTGTTGGCTGCATGCTAATGAGGCATAAGTACAGGCTTTGGGGTCAGATACACCTGGGTTTGAATTCTGGCTCAACTGTTACGTTTCCTTAGGCAAGATATTAAAAGATAGAGATTAAAATAACTGCTGGAAGAAAAAAAAGCTGCTAAAGAGAGAGGGAGTACTTAGGTAGACACAAGTGGTTGGTGATTCTCTAGTTCTTGGGTTGAATGATAGGTTCCTGGGTAGTCAGTGTTATTTATACATTCATACACATATGCATAAAGTATCTGCTTCATAGGATTGAATGAGATAACATAAGGATTGAGGACTGTCCGGGGTGTGGGTATGTCTAAGGCATTCGACAAGTGTTAGTTTTCTTCTGCTTTTCTTTGTCACGGTTTCTCAGAACTGTATGACTATATTATTGCGTTTTGACATTACATATCATTCGTAGGCCACCATTAAGTATTTTGTCATTGTTAATTTTGTTCCTACTGAATGGAAACCATGGTAGGATAATTCCAAATTAGCATATGGTTCAAAAGTCATTTGTATTTTAATTTGGAATTTTAAAAATACTTTCATGGTATATTTTCCTAATGTCCAAGTAGTTGGCATATTTTTGGACAACAAACTAGATGTGAGAGGTCTTTGAAAAAACAAAATAGTTGGGGAGATATTTGAGGGTATCATTTTTAACATAAAACAGTCTTCTGATAGACTTGCTTGAAAGTAAATACCTTTTCCAAGATTAACATTCACAAGTAGCCACAGATTTGGAAACATAAAGGAAGGAGATGCAGGAATTTTTCCTATAATTTGGAGGCTTAAATACTACGTTTTTAATGTTTGTAAATATTTCTGTTCTATGTATTTCATAGCTCCAAATCAGATGAAAGCCAAGGAAGGGAGGAATGTGTATAGTTCTTCACGCTATGATGACTATGACAGATACAGACGTTCTAGAAGCCGAAGTTATGAAAGAAGGAGATCAAGAAGTCGTTCCTTTGATTACAACTATAGAAGATCTTATAGCCCTAGAAAGTAAGTGATGTGTACCACAGAAAAGATTTAGTTTGTTGGCCTTTAATTTTTTAAAATCTTCTTGTATACTTTTAATTATGTATATTTCATGCTTCATTGAAACTAAAAATATTTTTAGTGCTTTATTTTAAAAGTTTTATGGTTCATTTTTTAAATTAGAAACCTGTAAATAGACATGTGTCACTGTTTGCTTTTTCTGATGTACTTTTTAGCAGTAGACCGACTGGAAGACCACGGCGTAGCAGAAGCCATTCCGACAATGATAGGTAAATAACTTTGCTTTGAAAAAGACTATACATATCAATTTCAGAGTGAACTTTTGCTCTAAAAATAACAAATTTGATTAATATAGAATCTAATTTTTACTCTAATTGTATCTCTCCTCTGTTTTGAAAGATT
This sequence comes from Aethalodelphis obliquidens, assembly GCF_003676395.1. NCBI lineage: Eukaryota > Metazoa > Chordata > Mammalia > Artiodactyla > Delphinidae > Aethalodelphis > Aethalodelphis obliquidens. The sequence continues at coordinate 34,287,497 of NW_020837953.1, forward strand.
CAAACACCGAAATCGATCTTTTTCAAGATCTAAATCCAATTCAAGATCACGGTCCAAGTCCCAGCCCAAGAAAGAAATGAAGGCTAAATCACGTTCTAGGTCTGCATCTCACACCAAAACTAGAGGCACCTCTAAAACAGATTCCAAAACACATTATAAGTCTGGCTCAAGATATGAAAAGGAATCAAGGAAAAAAGAACCACCTAGATCCAAATCTCAGTCAAGATCACAGTCTAGGTCTAGGTCAAAATCTAGATCAAGGTCTTGGACTAGTCCTAAGTCCAGTGGCCACTGATAGTATAAACCATGATATTTTTAGGCATGTATCATTCATTTACTCTCATAGTTTGGTTTACTTAAATTATCAGGAATACAATGTTGCAATGATGCTTAAAAAAACACTTGTCAGTTTTCCCTGTACCAGGCAATGGTTATTATTAAAATGATATGCTGTTGAGAAGCCACTCTTAAGAGTCCAGTTTGTTTAATGTTATGGGCAGCTACCAATTTGTGGTGTCTCTGTATATTTTTGTAAAGATTCTCATTTTTTAATGCTTGAGGTATTGGTGAAAAGATGTTGGTTGACCATAATTTGCAACATTGTCTTATTAAAAATAAACTTTCATATCCATATTTGGTAGAACTGTTAACCTAGAAATGTAGCTTGCTAATCAGGTAGAATGATACAAAAGTGAAGTTGTAGCCACCGTACAACACTGACCCGACTAGACACATTTAGGTTCAGGGTGGACCTTTTTGTCTTGTCAAGGTGTCGAGACCCACGATGACAATTTATGGCACAGTGTGGAATAGTTCTTTTGTTAACCCCACTGTCTCGGGGAATGACGCCAACTGGGTTAAGTAGCATTTTCAGGGAGATGGCGTTTTTGATTGAAACACGGAGCCTTCACTTTTCTGGTTTCTGTGAAGATTTGGAACCATACAAACATCGGAAAAACCCACCTTAAAATTTGGGCAGGTTGATGATGGCAGAAATAATTTTAAGGGGAAAAGAATGCTCTTATGCAGTTACTCTAAACTTTAAGGAGCATTGTTGACCATAATATTGCTTAGTTTTCTCACTGCTGTTAAAAGCAAGTAAAGTGTTTTCAAAGTAGGTTTTGTTTGTGTGTGCGCATAGTGTAAAAGGACTGAATTTTGATACTTAAAGCACTTGGTGTGTGCATTTGTATCAAAATTTGCCCATATCTTTATGAAGGAGGCTTGTTCTTCACGCCTCAGTTTATTTAATGTGAGGCAAGTAAAAAGACAACACTCCCATTCTACGTGATTCTGTGGTGCCATGAGATTTTAAATAATTCTGGAAAAAACTAATTTTAAGGAAGTCACATCTCTTGAGGTTTTGACTGATTATCCATGTAGTACCTGATGAAAATAATACCCTAACTCTTTATAATTTCTAACATCTCTCTGCGAGACCATTTGGGGGCAATAAAAAGTGACTTGACGTGTCCAATCTCATTTCAGAATAAAAGCTGGCATCCTTAAAATTTTTAGATTGCTTGCTTACAGGCATAATAAGTAAGAAATATTTTAGGGAAACCATTCCTTTTAGAGGATTACTTTTTTCAATTTTGGTTTTAGTAATCTAGGCCTTGCCTGTAAAGAACAAAAGGTGGTTTTTAAATACTGTTTGTGGAATGTGTTTAAAGGATTGATTCTAGAACCTTTGTATATTTGATAGTATTTCTAACTTTCATTTCTTTACTGTTTGCAGTTAATGTTCATGTTCTGCTATGCAATCATTTATATGCACGTTTCTTTAATTTTTTTAGATTTTCCTGGATGTATAGTTTAAACTACAAAAAGTCTATTTAAAACTGTAGCAGTAGTTTGCAGTTCTAGCAAAGAGGAAAGTTGTGGGGTTAAACTTTGTATTTTCTTTCTTATAGAAGCTTCTAAAAAGGTATTTTTATATGTTCTTTTTAACAAATATTGTGTACAACCTTTAAAACATCAATGTTTGGATCAAAACAAGACCCAGCTTATTTTCTGCTTGCTGTAAATTAAGCAAACATGCTATAATAAAAACAAAATGAAGGAAATAATGATTAACTGGAATTATTATAGTTTTGAATGAGATTATACAATAACAACGGATTTAGGAATATTTTAAATCAGTGTTGCACTAGGCACAGGTTTTACTTTGGAAATGATAGAACCTGCCAGAAAGGTACATCTTTTACGTAGTACTTAAAAATTCCTTATGTAATGTCAGAGTTGTTTCATTATTGCTTATTAAACCCCTTGGGTTAAATAACAGAGGTTATTGGTAGTGTTAAGATACGCATTAAAATGAAATTTGAGTTAGCTAATTTTAAGTTTATATTTTCATTATTAGATGGACCAATAATTCTGCTCTTCCCCATCCTAAACAAGATGGATTGGGCCTTATGTTTATGGCGTGATTTGAAATATTTTTGCATTGAATGTTCGTGAGCACTTAATATTAAGTGATAATCACTGTGGGGAACTGGTTTAGGTGTTTTGTGGTTTGAGTTCAAGCTGCTTTATAATGACAAGTATAGCTGATATTTATTGAGTATTTATGATGTGCCAGACACTGTTCTGAAAGCTTTATGTGTTAACTCATTTACTCATCAGGAGACCCTATGAGAAAGATACTTTTATTTTCTCGTGTAACAGATGATAAGGAAATGGAGGCACAAAGAAAAAGCAGTAAAAGGCAGATCCAGGATTTGAGCTCAGCCGGATCCTTAGATGTTTTTTTTTTTAAATGGACTGTAATTAGAGTAGATTGGGGAAGTAGCCCGTTTAATTTTTCTGTCTGTATAGAATTAGAAGTAGTGGTTTCGTTTTTATTTTTTACTTGTGTCACTTATTTTTAGACTCATGCTGTTTTCTTGAGAACCTTATATGTTATTTCTAAAGTGACATACCTAAATAACATAGCTTCAAAGGGACTATTTTATAGTTGAACCCATGATAGATAGGATCCTACTGATACTTAAGGATCCTTATACAGGGCTTTAATATTGGGTTACATAGTTGAGTTCCATAATTATTGAGTATCTACTGTGTGTCTGGCACGGCTCAGTATTGGAGTAGAACATATCAAGACTCAAGTGAGAGCTGACACTTCACCTCTCTTTGCTTAAGATCTCTGCATTTTTTTTTTTTTGAAGCCAAGTAAGCAAGAAGAATAATGACAGATAATGCTTCAGTGAGAAAGGAAAGGTGCTACATAGAGTATGAGCTGTTAAGTTACAACCCAGGGAAAAGACCTGGGAACTATTATACTATTCTCTTGAAAATTTGGCCCTGTAAGCTGCTACATCCAGTTCAACTAACAAAATCCTGTATACCACAGAGAAGAATAAAGAAAACCAAACTGACAAACATCCTTCTTTTATTTAAGACCAAACTGCAGCTGGAATACCCAGTACAGTTCTGCTTACTACACTTCAAGAAAGATCTGAGAAAGCGGAAAAAGAACCAAAGAAGGGCAGTTCAAGCGACCAAAGGGTGGGTGGAAGGTGCTGCAGTATGAATACTGTACGAATATTTTGACTCTGGTCTGAAAAGATAAAAGAATGTTATCGAAACTACATGGAATAATTGAAGTCCCTTCAAGTTTGAAAGTAAGCCTTTTAGGACAAATAAAAGGAAATTCAACTTTGTACTTGTGGAAACTAATCCCTAAATCTGAATAGGTTTATATTGATTCATGGGTAACAGGTCCATGTTAAATTGGAAACTAGGATGTTTGAATATCAAGGAAGACAGCCATAGTCTCTTACAGTGCCTCTATTGGTCTGTCTCAAACTGAATTGGGTGAGAAAAGGTATGGTCCAATATAAACTTGCTTATCTCTTAAAGTCAGTTCTGTTTTTGCTATTGGCAAATCTTGCCTTTGTTTATTCCAGTGCCAGTGTTTTCTGCTTAATGGTTTGCTTTGTTGGCATCTGAGTTTCCTTACTTGTATGCCACATGCGGTTTACATCTTCCTTAAACACTCTCCCACATAAATTCCAATTATACTTGACATCCAGCTAAGAGGGTCCATCTCTTCTCACCTCTTTCCTAGTCAGTATATTCAGCAAACATTTACTGAGCCCTTACTGTGGGCAAAAATTGTACTGGGTAATTGGGGAGAAAAATAGATAAAATTCACTTATTCAATAAATGTCTACTGAGCACAATCTAGTGAATCATTACAGTGTGGCCTCACTGTTTTGTTTGAGGTGTATTATTCCTAACTATTTTACACCATTTATATCCTATGTAATTATAAAACCCAATATACTATCAAATATAAGTAATTTTGTGGTTATTTGCCATTTAAAAGTATCCAGTATTTGTTTTCATCCCATTAATACAAATAATGAAAAAATGATATGTTTTAATCTGTAATAAACTGATTTATTGTGCAGTGACTGTAATATACTAGAGTTATATATAATTGTTAACTCTGCCTCCTCAAACACGTTAGGAAACAATCCCCAAAAATATTTAACTTTGCATCAGATGTAAAGGAGACTCTGGGTGCTATAATTAGATTATTTTGAGGCAGATAGCTGTTATTCCCAACTGATTTAGTATGTTCTGTAATTGAGAAAATGTTCACCAAATATACTTTCTAGCGATTTACATGTACATTTTATAGGGGACATGTTCTGTGTATAGTGAATAAATAACTTTTATAGTATCACAAAATGTTTTGGATTCCTTAGTTCCTTATTAGGATATGAAGTTTATCTATACATTGATTTCATCACTTGCATATTTGGTTTTTGTCTTTATTTCTGCCACATTTAAAACTTTGTGTAAAGTTACTCATCTAAAAATACAGAAGTGTTTAAGCCTTTAATTTATAAAGATTTTGAAAATATAGCAGAATATACCTAAGGGAGATATGAAACGGAGGTATTTTTACCCGTTTTAATTTTTCAAACTTGCCCGAGATCACACAGCAAGTAAGTGGCAGATACTAGATAAGTGTCCAAGGTTTTTCATTTGGTTCATTTTTTTTTTCTTTTTTACAAATGGGGAAATTTTATAACAATACAATTAATATAATGGAATCTAGAGTTCACTTAGAAGGAAGATTTAATAGATTTATGAAAATTATTTAATTACAAAAAGTATTTATAACTTTCTTGGATGGAAAAGGGGTTAAATGTAATCTAAGATCTCAACAGCTGTTGACTCACTTTCCAGCCTGGCTTTCCAAATTTCAATCTCGTGTTGCATTTTGACCATACTCCTGTTTACAAAATCCTGAGATAATTTTGAAGTGGGGAGGCTGTGACAGGAATAAAATAAGTGTTCAACTAGGCGGTCTGTCAGAGCTTTTAGGAGTCCCAGGAGTGAATTGTCCTCACTGATGAAAGAAGTCAGCAACCTTTTCATCTTCAACTACTGACATCTATAAGACATAGCTAGCTGCTATGGAAAAGGATCTTTTTTGGGGGGTTTTCCCTTTGTCCCTTCCTCCAGCAGTGTCAGTTATGTTTATTGTGTTGCTTCTATGTATTCCTAACAGTTGTTTCACCCTTATGTTAAAGATGGGGGATTCCTTTTTTATTTGGAGTACAAAGCAAGGCATGTAAATTCATTTTGTTGATAATTGACAGAGTAGTTTGTAAAGAAGTAAAAGGCCTCTTTGTGTCGTTTGTTGTAGAGCACATCTCTGAATGCTAGATAATTAAATAAACTGGTCTAGGATCCAAAAAATCTTGGATTTTTTTTTTTTTTTTAGGTTTAGCTCTGCCTGACAGATTTGTGGCTCAGTAGGCTTTCCTCATTTGTGTAAGAGGTTTGAGATGTACTCTATCCCACTTGGTTTACGAAGTAATTGCCTATGAGACAATTAAACACTAGAAAACTAGTGTTTTCCTTCAGTTATTTTCCACCTTGTGCTTCTGGGATGAAGAGAATTTACCAGAACTGAAATGTAAAGATAGGTTATGGGCTCAAGATTCCATTGTACTATATACGCTGCCATCAAAAAGGTATGACAAGTTTAAATTGTAACACTGACAAGGCTCATGCTATGGCTGACTGCAGCCCTACAGGGTAGATGAGCTCTAACAACTTTGGTTCTTACAAGTACGATTTGAGAAATTCATGTCAACCATACTTCCTGTACGCTAACCATAACTTTATTAGTATCTTTCTAAGGTATGAGATATAAAATACGATTATTAACTTTTTAAGTTAACCGTAGCTATTAAAACTTTTTGTAGTTAAAGCCAATGTGCTCTTAATTCTCTGAACACTTTTACCACTGGAGTCAGTCCCAAACCAGAAATCTAGTATATACTATACTTACATGTATACATCAAAACCTAACATAAAGATGCTTGGGATGAAAATTGTTGAATCAAGCGGGATTCCAGTGCAGTACTGCAAAGAACTGGGCAATTCTTGCCACTGTTAATAGAAATTACACTGGGAATAAACAGGAAAAAAAGACTCATTATTTCTGCCAAATCAATTTCTTCCGACAGTTTGCATGAGAAAATACAACCTGGCTCTGGGATTCACTGCTTGTTTAGTGTAGAAATTAGAAGATTTTTCTTGAACTAGTTTGAGTTATCCTATCATTTGGAACGTATTTTAGAAAGCCAGTTTAGTTCTTGTGTCTTTTCTCTCCTCCAAGGTCCCCTTGTGAAAATTGTTTATAGAAAAAAAAATTTGCAGAATTTCTCAAATTGACAAGAACTCTTGTGTTTACCGAAGTCATCTTAAAATGTAGAAGAGGGAGACAGGCGATTAAACCTGCTTTACTCAATTTGGTAAGAGATGAATTCAGAAGCTTTATGTAAATTTCCAAAGTAATATTCTGTGGCCTTTTACTGTTAGCCCTGCTGGGAGGAGGAAGCCACAGTTGCTTTTTTAACGGTATAGCTGGCTAATCCAAATATCTATTATCAGTTAGCAAATTGGTTGCCTCTTAAAACCAACGGTCCTACTGTTATTTCAGTAGAATTAATTATGTGCATTCTAAGACTATTACATGGTCGTAACAATTTTTTATACAATAAAAACAAGACACGGGAAAAAGCAATTTTATTTTTTAATTTCATGCTTCAAATTCCTGTATGTACATTAAGTACTATTATATAAACTTGTCTTTTATCATTATTTGATATGGGCAATATCATCTCACCTGAATTTGGAGAAATACAACTTACCCATTCTGCTTAAAAGTATCAAAAAAGCTGCCAAATGAGAGAAGAGGGCACCTACACTCATTCTAAATAGACCCCCCACACACACACTTTCCTTTTAGTTTACTACTGAGTTGGCTGTTACAATTAGCGCTTATCTTTAAGGTAAGCAAAACATGTTATCATGGTATTAGGCAAGAAATTGCATCTTTTGCAATGAGTGGTCCCCTGGGTTGTACCTGTTGACCAAAAAAAAACCCCACTGGCATTGTACACTATACTCATAGGTTACACAAATTGTTGAAAGCCAAAATTAATCTTTTAAGGTAAGAGGAACCCCTTAATAGTTAATCTTTGGGCTTAAGAAATTAAAATAATCCCATACTGCATTTCACATATCTCAAAAATAGGAAGTGTTTTAGCAGCTTAAAACCTACCTTTTCAGTTATATAAAACTTCTTACACTAGGATTTACTTTGAAATATAGTTTACAGCAAGATCAATTATAGTATACATACAGTGGCACTTTAGCACAAGGGCAAACTTTAAAAACAAGGTTCTTTTGGACCTTTAAAATTAGGCCATAGTATAAAAAGAGTCCATGTCTTACATTCAGCAAATTCATACTAAAATATTCTATTTTTGTAGGATAAACGCCAACAAAACTTTACATATGCTACAAGTTTATTACATATATTTACATGGCTCTTTCCTAGGTACGTAAAACTTTCACATTATATAGCTCCCAACTTTAAACAAGCTTTGCAGGGATGATTTGAAGCCAGATCACTGTAAGAATAGCTTGTGCAGTGCCATAATACTAAAATGTATTCTGAAAGCTACTCGGTGAACACCGAATACTATTTCTATATAAAATGGTTTCGGTGCATTTGTTGGCAGACACCTATCCACTGCATGTCAGTTACAGGGACAATGGGGTACACTGTTTCATTCTAAATAGCCCCTAGTGCCCTTTCCGCATTCCCAACCATACAGTTCACTAAAATACAACTATACTCTAAAAAAAATTCACATTTTCTTTTGGCAGTGCATCAGATTGTTGGCATATTACTGGTTTAGGACATTAAACTTTCAAATATTCAGCTAGTTTTCAACCCCTGTATGTCTTAACTGGATGCTTACAATCATATTTGCCAGATCTCAACAAGTCACTCTGCTGATCCGTGAATGATAATCTTAAATTACTATTTTCCCCCAACAGGCAATAGAAAAAGTTGATTCCTTTACCATTCCCCAAATCTAAACTTGACTGGTTTCACTTGAATGGTTACTCAATTGAGAACACTTAGTATTGATATGAAGTACAATTATCAATAATTTAGTTATTTTAACTTGCACTGATTCTACCATCACAGTGCACATAACACACAAAACAGTTAAGTCTGATTATATTTTCTACATTAATTAGCAGTTTTACAGATTAAATTCCCTAGTGAATTTGGTCTGAGACAATTGCCAATTATCCTTAAATATGACTAAATTTAAACACATAATACTTTATCTCATTTTACACCTGTACTTTAAGTAACGTTTTAAGTTGAAATGTCATTATTTCTTTATCAGAAGGATTAAAGGAAACAGGAACCCAGTGGCTTGGTGGTTTAGGAAGAACACTTGGTGATGGCGGCTCACTAAATTTGGCTCCAGCATAGTTCTGATTAGTTTGAGACTTAAAAAGTAAGGTGGGACTTGATAAGCTAGAGTTCCAGTTTTGATTATTTGGAAAATTTTTGTTCTTCCCCCCACTTTGCATGGCCTGCCATGCAGCTGCTGATGAATTATAAGTATGTCCTCTTTCCTTTTTCTTATGAACAATCTTCATCTGGGAATTCTGATCCTTGGTCTTCTGTCTACTAAGCTGTTGTTGGTTCTTACTAACATTTCTAGACTGAGGGGCTGGAATGTTATACCTCTCTCCACCACCCATCTTCAGCTTCTTTGTCACCTGTAAGTGAATGTAAACAGAATATTGAGTAGAATTCCACTTCAAATAGTTCAAAACTTTAAGAAACTTCAGTAGCTCCAATTTGTAACTCCAGAAATCTTGGGCAAGACCCAAATATGTGCTATTCGGCTGCTTCAACTTCACTATACTGTTCACACTTCATTACATGCACTTTATTATACCTTCCTAAGAACAGTGAGCTTATCCACAATTCTGAATAATCCTCTATTTAAAAATAAAAACAGTTTAGGATGAGTCCATCATAAAATGCCCCATTACAACGGGAAGGTTTTGATACCTTTCAGTCTGCTTTTCAGATTGCAGGATTTCCACCACCTGTCCTCTTCCTTGCTGCCACGCCCAGGATAATAGATGTTGCTTTCTGATAGATCCTTTCCTTTGTCTCAATACAGAAGTTTTCATGGGCCGATCTGCTGAGTTCAGCCTAGGAGCTGAGGCCAACATCTGAGTCTCCTCAGCACACAAGTTTGAGAGAAGTCTTAGCTAGAAAAGCAAATATTTCATTATTTCAATTCAAAAACACAGGAGAAAGTGATCCTTTATATTTACTACATAAATAGTGACTACTTCCTGAACTAAAAGGCAGAAAATAAAGTCTCTAAAGATGGCTTTGACCTTGTAACTGTCATCATTTAAAAACCCTCGAGATCCAGGAAACCCTGAGGAATCTGGGGAGTGGTGTCCGCCAAATCCCGCAACAAGTTGCATCTTTTTCCTAGGAACCTTTCAGATTCTCTCACGGATTTTGTGACCAAAATGTTAAACCACGGAAGCATTAACTTTTACAGCCATGCCAAGAAATGGGCTTAAAATCTTTCCTAAAGACCATGTTTTGAAAGTCCCACAGAATTTCCCAGTCTTTGGACACATCACATATCTGTTTTCACAAAACCTCCTCTCCCAACGTGTCTACGTCATGCAGCTCTTCCTTTGGATATGAACTCTTGACTCCTCCCCGTCTTAAAATAAGTTTCACAAGCCGTAACAAGCGAAGTCAGTTCTTAAATACAAAAAAATGCCTCCTTATCGTGAATATTAAACATTCGAGATTTCATTTGATATTCCAAGAAACCAAGTTACCGAACAAATAAGAAGCCCTCTTCTTTTCGAAAAGGTGAGCGGCCCTTCCAGACTATGTTAACAGCCCTAAAGAAATTAGTTCCCGGATCGTGAGTCATTCCCAACGCAAGCCCGGAAAGTTCGGTTCTGCCGACGGCGCTGGGCTTCCGAGCGGCTCAGCGTTCCTCGAGCCCGGCCCGGGAACCCGCTCCTCCGGGCCGCTAGCGCCCGCCCGGCCTCGGATCTCGCCTCCTTCCCCCAACAATGGGGAGCGCGGCCGCCAACATGGCCGCACCCGCCGCGCCGCCGCCACTCACCGACTTCGAACCCGGGACTACGGCGGCGGCGGCTCCTGCTCGGCGTCGAAGCCCCCTCCCCTTCCAGGGAGCGACGAGGCACGGAACGAGCGAAGCCCACGAGCACCGATGAGACAGCTGCAGGCCACCTCAGCGTCCCGACCGACCTTCCCCTTCTGCCTCTACCGACAAAATGGAGGCGGCGGTGAGCGCTAGAGCGGGGCCGGGGGCCGCGGCGGCCAATCAAAACACGCCTTTGCGCGGCCCGGCCAATGATACGTGGGCCACCGCCTGTTGCTGAGGCCCGACGGGGCCGGGGGAGGGGAGGTGGTTGCGGCCGAGGGTTTGAAATCCTCCCCGAGAAGAGCATGTCGGGAACAACTGCCGCGGCACCGGCTGCCGTTCCTCCGCCGGCTACCGGGTGACACCGGCCTCTCCCGGAGGTGCCCGCCCGGCCTCGCCCGGCACTTACAGAACACGGCCAACGCCACCCCCTCGTGGCGACTCCGGGGCCCGAGCCCGGCGCGCCGGGGAAGGGGCGTCAGCCGCACGCCCGGGCAGCGGCTTTCACCCGGGCTGCCCGGCTCGCGGGGCCCGCGGCCCTTGGAACCCGATGTTCCCCGCCGTGGGGAGTCAGCGAAGGGGCTTTGAGTTCCCGAGTTAAGTTCACCGAGTCGTGTACTCGATCTCTTACTGATGGAAGGTACTCCAGCAAGTTGATTTCTGAAGCTGGCCCCTGGCCACTTAGTCCTGACACTCCTGTCACTATGTTCCCCGGCCACGGGGACTTCTTTGCAGCTCTCCAGCTTGCGGTTCCTCTGCGGTTCCCTCTTGTCCTCCCTGCCCGCAGCCTCGAAATTCTTGAGTAGTTGCCTCCCTTGTGAAGGCGTTTCCGACACAGGTGCGGATCAAGTTAATCAGTTCCTCTTTTGTGTCCCACTGGCCCTGAACTTCAGTCACACGGTGTGGCGGCTACGTGTCTGCCCACCCCCCCACACACACACCTCTTTCTCCGAGCGCAGAGCACACTGTAAGCGCACAAGAAAAATCTGTTGCGAGAATGGGGCTCCCTTATTTCCCTTTCTGCCCAGTTTGTAAGTGAAAGCGGGGAGAAAAGGTAGAGTTCAGTTGATTATGCGACCAAGGTGCAGGGAAGAGGAAAAGGGCAACTTCTTTGGAGTAAATGGATAGCAACCCAGAGTTTGTGTTTTAAAGAACACCAATTTCTATGAACATGTACGCATTTTTGTTACAGGATTTATATGTACTTTTTATAAGTCCCACATAATTCGTTTTTTAATCTTCAGTTTTTCTGCTACCATCATCCCCCACCCCTATGTTCTTGTAGCCATGGACCTTAATTAAGTTTCTTAAGAAAACCAATTTAAAAGAGGAGTTTGTTAATCAAATTAGTTTGGTGAAATGTGTAGAATAGAAAAGATATTTTTGAGCATGGGTCTTTCAGCTGCTAATCATTATAGTCAAGTAAGATGTACATAGTAAGCGACCTTACTGAAAGTGTAATCTATTTCCTAAAAATTCAAGAAGCTAGACATCCAACCAGATTACAGCCAGGCTGTATTTAATGGATTCAAGACTTTGACTTAAGAAAAGACCCTTACAATATATTTTTTAATATAGTGATTTGTAAAATGAACAGTCTGGTTTCAGTCCGAGCACTTCTCTTTTCTAATTCTTTTTTATTATCATCATCCAAATATCTTTCAAATTCATCCCTCCTATACTCCTATCTCACCCTCCTTTCTACCCTCATGGATCTGATTGTGTTACTTTAAAACAACAACAACGACAAACACTGCATTGGCCCCAAATTGTATTACAAAATTAAATCACCCTCCGGATCTTACCTGTATAAACATACGGGTAATGTATTGGATGCTTGCAAACACACACACGGTGTACTGTATTGGATACTTACTCTGCCTCCCTCTGCCCTGTGCTAAATAGTTTTGCTTATATCATTTCATTTAATTTTCACAAATTGTGGAGTAGGTGCTATTTTGATCTCCACTGTACAGATCCAAACTCTGAGGCCAGTTTAAAGCTGAAAGCCACACACTAAGGCTCCAGAGCCCACCCTGTGTTCCCTGCAGCATCCGTGTCACCCCTGTGTCCTCCTCAGGGCCCCAAATGTGCTTTGCCCAGAGCAGACACTGACTGGCTGCTGACTGGGGTGCTGGGGAAGCTTGGGCAGGGTGAAGCCTCCATCTTGCCGTCTGGCTGAGCCAGCTTCTCTGCCAGAAGGTCAGAGTCAGGCTGCCCGCCAAAGACTGCCGTTAAAGCCTTTACCATGTCCCAGACTCCCAGGAGCCTCCCACTATAGCTCCAGCCTCATCCTTCATTAATATTTACCAAGTGCCCACAACAGCTTAGAACTGGAGAGCAGGAGTTAAAAATCACATCCTTTTCAGGACATCTGATACAGCCTCTGCCTGTCCCAGGCTGGGCTTTAAAGTCGGTTCCACCAACATGATCCAATTAGGGATTCTCAGATCAAATAGGAAAATGTTGATATAAACAAACAGCTCTCAGGATGTCGATCAGCCACCAATACTGGGCACCAAATGCATAATAAATACGTGTGTTTAATACCAAGCATTTATTTAACAAAGATTTACCTGGTGCCTTCTTTGAGGCAGGCACTCCGCCAAGCCCTGGGAATACAGCAGTGAATGAGGCTCCATCGCAGCCCTAAACATCTCAGAAAGCTTTTCCCTTTACCACTTTTCCGAGAGGGAAGCTGGTGTCTGAGGAGATTCATTTCCTCAGTTCTTCCCCAGAGAGTCAAGGACAGGCAGTGCCAGTTGTATGCAAACACAAAAATCAACCTGCTAACACTGCGAAGGAGTGCAGGTTCCAGACCTTGGGCTCAGACCCTGTAGAATGGAAGGTAAAAGGAGAGGATTTCCACACTCGCTGAAATCCTTTTCCCCGAGAATCTGTTTTGAATTATGTATCTGTGGGAGCTAAAAATCAACATTACCTACCTAATCTGTAAGTAGAAGTGAGGCAAAAGACATTTCTGAAAGTCCAGCTTTGGAGAACTGGCAAGTTGCAGGCTGATGCTTATTCAATTTAGATCCCACGAGGGGGAGAGCAAGTGAGACAAACACCCGAGTTTGCCAAATATTTGGAACAAGTCTCTAGTTGAACTGACTGGCTTTCGGGCTGGATCACTTACCCCGCCAGGGTGTCTATCTCAAAACAAGCCGGTTTGGTTCTGTTTCTTCCTCAAGCTCATCTATGAATTCAGAGGACAGCTTTGAAGGCTTGCAGGTCTGTCAGCTGACGGCTTATTTCATTTAGGGCAAGCAAGTTCTTGGCATCTGCCAAGAGGAAAGTGGACGGACAACCTGCCTGATGTTTTGATGTGCGTTAGGACTCTTATCTTGTTGCCAAACTGGTATCAAAACACGCGCACAGTGGTTTTGTTTCCTGGGGAAGCAGCTGCTGCACGCTCCCCAGTTGCTCACACATTCCAGAGCGGTTGCAAATCAGTCCTCAGCCATTACAGCCATTTCGGTCTAATTACTAAATGGGGCACAGGAAGTCAATGTGAAACTCCCACACTTCCTCTGACTCTGACCCAGCGATTCTCAATCTTCAGTATCTTTAAAGGGTTCTGCTGCCTGGAACCCCAGCCCAGGATCAGAATCTTTGAGGATGGGTGCTTGGGTGTTCCAGTTCCAGCTGAAGGCTGGCAGAATATGCCACTCCTAAATATGCCACTTTGGCATAATGATTATTTTGAGCTAAAGGCACTTGGAAAACAGCAGGTGCAGGAAGGGTGCTGTGACCCTCCTCCCCTTTTCTTCCTGAAAGCAGGAGAAAACGCCCTTGTGAAAGATGCCCTTCCTGGGCTTCCCTGGTGGTGCAGTGGTTAAGAATCCACCTGCCAATGCAGGGGACACAGGTTCAGTCCCTGGTCTGGGAAGATCCCACATGCCGTGGAGCAACTACGCCCGTGGGCCACAACTACTGAGCCTGAGCTCTAGAGCCTGCGAGCCACAACTACTGGAGCCCACGCGCCTAGAGCCCGTGCTCCACAGCAAGAGAAGCCACTGCAATGAGAAGCCCGCGCACTGCAACGAAGAATAGTCCCCGCTCACCGCAACTAGAGAAAGCCCACATGCAGCAACAAAGACCCAACACAGCCAGAAAAAAAAAAAAAAAGATACCCTTCCTATACCAAGAGGAAAGAAATGTTTTTATCACCAGAGACGGGTGGTGGGGGCTGGGGAGGGTGTCAAGGCCAAGAGAATTCTGTGCAAACAGACCTTGTCAGAGTAAGTCTGGAATCAAGCAGACCCCTGTGGGCCACCCCCCACCCCTCCCCAAGTATTGATACAAATGCCCATTCACATCTCCTGCCTCTTGTTTATAGAAAAGTTGAAGTCTCCCAGGCCTCCCTGAGTCACAAAAGAGCAGGCTCAAGCAGCTAATGATTAGGACAATAGAGTCACAGACTCAGTGTCTGATGCACCTTCCTGAGTTGTTTTACAGATACTGAAACTGCCACCAGAGGGAAAAAGCTAACTGCATGATGACCAGTTAGCTCCATCTTGAGCAGTACTGAAACTATGGCTAGCACAGCTCCAAGAACTGGCCTTAAGAGAATGGGATTAACACTACTGCTCATAATAATCTATATCTTTGTGGGCATCAAAATAATTGTAGCTTGTTCTGCCCATGTATGTAAAGGGGCGAGGCAACTGTCAGCAGGGAGATGCTACATACCCGTGTCGACATCTTCCACTCTAAGGATACAGTGTGCTATGTCAGCATGAAGAAGTTACAGAAGACGGACTTTCACCCATGATCCCATAGAGGGGGAACAATGTTCTGACAAGGGGGATTTCTGACAAGTGAGCAGCTTTTGGCAGATAAAAAGCTCTTTGCAGGAAAGAGCTCTTTATCTTTACACTAATCTTAAACCAGGCATCCCCATGCTCTACTCATCTCCGGCCCTAGTACCCCTTTTAAATCTTTTGATCACACAATAATTTGCCTAGCTTGTTGGTTCTTTCCCTAGATGAGTGAAGTAGACATGAAGAGTAAGTAATTAACAGATGACCGGATCTCTTTCCTAGCTTCCCCTTCAGTAATCTCTTGAACAAACCATGTGAACAAAATAGCATCTAAATAAAGATCATGAGTCCCCAAGGACTTATTTTACTTAAAATTCATTTGGCCTTTGGCTTATTTCTAAATAAAGAAAGAAAGATCAGGAGGAGTCGACAAGCCTGCACAGGGGGGTATGGGGACGGCTCTGGCCCCCGATCTCAATGGTTAACTAACATTACTTCCCTGTTTCCTTTTAAAAACTTTCATGGCCGAGCAGAAACTTCAGATGTGGTTTTGGAGGATGCTGAGTCCACCTTCTCCCCAGATTGCCGGCATTCAGTTTAAAGGCAACTTTCCTTTCTATCAACACTGATAGAGTATTGATTTTGCAGGCAGTGAAGAGTGGGACCAAATTCAGTAACAACTCTTATCTTCTTTTAGGCGCTCCATATATTTTAGTTACTTTTCCACAGTTGCCTGCCTTTGTTCAATCTAGTAGAAAAGCATTTAGGATTTACCACTTCTTGGGGTCTTCATTTTCCCATGAAGGCTCCGCATCACATAAAACATATTAAATAGACTTGAATGTTTCTACCTTGTTAGTCTGCTTTACATCAATTTAATTCTCAGGTCCAGCTGAAGAGCTTACGAAAGTGGAAGTCAAGTTTTGCCTACCGTGCATCTGATTCCAGTGTCTCACTCTGGTTGACAGCTCCTGCTCTAAGTTTTTCTGAGGGCAGTCCCCTAGCATGGGGATGTATGTGTGAAGGGGACCCCCTTTGTCCTCCATAATCCTCAAAGGTGGTGATCACACAAACAACTGGAAAAAGTGAGAAACTAGCTCCTGAACACCCAGAGGTACTTAGATTAACTTCATAAAGTGTTTGTCTCACAAGTGGACTCCAGGCTCTACCAGCAAGCTCCCTGCTAGTCCCTTGAGCCAAGCTGTCCATTCCTTGGCCCACTGCAGGGGCTGAGCTCCCAGTCCTTCAGGTCAGAAGCTGTGTGAACAGTGAGATGGGAAGCAATGTTTAGAAGAACAACGAAAACAGGCTCAGACGGGCAACTGGATTGATAATAAGAGGAAATCTGGGACGCTCACCGAAAAAGAATAGTGGGAGATGAGAGCCATCTACTTACATTGGGTTAGCCAAAAAGTTCGCTCAGGTTTTTCCGTAACAACTTACGGAATATATAAGATCATGACAATACCTGTCTCCCAACTAGTCACGCCCAGGGCATGAGGAAGAGGCACACAATCCTCAGCTCAGAAGTCGCTGGAGTCGCTAAAGAGAATCGGATGAGATACGAGCCCCCTCAAACTTTCACACCATGTCTGCTCAGCTTGACAATCTCTGAATTCCTGCAGACATCTTGCCTTGTCACTTTCTACTTTGTGTTGCTTTGTACTGTAGCACCTACCACTTTTTTTTTTTTAATTTTTTAAATTTTTGTCTGTGTTGGGTCTTCATTGCTGCGTGCGGGCTTTCTCTAGTTGCGGCGAGCGGGGGCTACTCTTCGTTGTGGTGCATGGGCTTCTCATTGTGGTGGCTTCTCTTGTTGCAGAGCATGGGCTCTAGGCACGTGGGCTTCAGTAGTTGTGGCACGCGGGCTCAGTAGTTGTGGCTCACGGGCTCTAGAGCACAGGCTCAGTAGTTGTGGCGCACGGGCTTAGTTGCTCTGTGGCATGTGGGATCTTCCTGGACCAGGGATGGAACCCGTGTCCCCTGCATTGGCAGGCAGATTCTCAACCACTGTGCCACCAGGGAAGCCCCATGTAGCACTTTTAACACATTCCAAATCTACACTATCAGAGTGCTTTCACAAGCATTATTACAATCTTGGCATTAGCTCTAAAGGAGAGGTGTTATTACCATTCTACAGATGAAGAAACTAAGGCTCAGAGAGACTTTTTCAAGTCAGCAACAAAGATCTTCTCTCTTAAACATTTTTATTGGAGTTTATCTTGTTACATAAGTAACGTGAGTTAACTGTAGAAAAGGCGGATAAACAAATAAAATAAAATAAAATAAAATAAAACATCTTGCCTCCCAGATAAGCACAGAGATAAGGCTTTCAGAGGATGTCCTTCCAGCCTTTTTTCTATACTGAGAAGCAGTATGGAGTGGTAAGAGCACAGACTCCAAAGCCTGTCCAGAGTCAAATCTCAGCTCTGTGACTTACTGGCATATGACCTTGGCAGGATTTTTAACCTCTCTGTGCTTTAATTTCCTCATCTGTAAAATGGGGATAATACAATACCTAATAGTTAGTGTAGGGAATTAACTAAGTCAACATCCTTGAAGTACTTAGAACAATGCCTGGCACATAGAAAGTCCTTGTTATTGAGCTTTTTTTTTTTCTTGTTATAAGAGTGGTAATAAATGGCATATGTTCTTTTGTTATCTGACTTTTTTTTCACTTCTTAAACTCAATATATTGTGAACGTGTTTCTGTGTATATATACATGCCTACATGGTTGTTAACAGTGTTTATGTTGTGATCATCTGTCGTTAATTTCACCAACCCCCCCCCCCACTGTTGCTTGCAATCTTTTGCTATTAGGTGCTGAGTTGAATATCCTTATAGATAAATCTTCACTTCCTTAAATAAATTTTCTTTAAAATAAATTCCCTTTAAATAAATTCCTAGAGGTGAAATTACTAGAGTAAATATATAGGTAAGACTTTTAATGTATGCCCCCAACATCAGGGTAAAAGTGAAGTCTCAGGCTTCCAGCTTTGAGATACTATTCTCCCTCCTTGTTATTTTTATTTTTTATTTTTTTAAATTTATGGCTGCATTGGGTCTCCGTTGCTGCATGCAGATTTTCTCTAGTTGTGGCGAGCGGGGGCTACTCTTCGTTGTGGTGCTCAGGCTTTGCATCGCGGTGGCTTCTCTTGTTGCGGAGCCTGGGCTCTAGGCACAGGGCCTTCAGTAGTTGTGGCACATGGGCTCAGTAGTTGTGGCTAGCGGGTTCTAGAGCGCAGGCTCAGTAGTTATGGCGCACGGGCTTAGTTGCTCCACGGCATGTGGGATCTTCCCGGACCAGGGCTCGAACCCGTGTCCCCTGCATTGGCAGGCGGATTCTTAACCACTGTGCCACCAGGGAAGTCCTCCCTCCTTGTTATTTATGGCTGCTTCCGTGACATTGGGTCTGTAAGAGGAATTAGTGAATTTACACAGAAGGGAAGTAGTCTAAAGAATCTGAAAAGGTTTTTTAAAGATGGCATGTTATATGTGGTCCCTTTAAGAAATATGCCTGTGAGACGGTTCTTTCTTCAGGGAACATGATGCTAATAAGGTCTACTTACTCAGCACAGTTGACAGCCTCCATAGTCATCGATTTGGCAGTTAATGAGCTACAAACATCTGGAATTTTCCACTGACTCACGTGGCTGATGTTCTCTGGCTGATTGCATAGGTTTGGGAAGAGACTGAGCTTCAAGCTTCCATGGCCCAAGAGCTTGTGTTTTGCCACAGCACAAAAGACATAGCGACATAGCTTTAATAGACGATTAACACTTTGGCCTAGTTGACACCATGGTGTGACTATACAGGCACCGAGGAATCTCTACAGCTTCTAATGCATGGGGAAGTGAAACATCTTCCCCAAGGACAGTCTGATCTCTTGACTCCAGGTCACCATGGCTGAATTTTTATACCGTCTCCTTGCCTTTAATTGATAGATCTTTATTTTATTTTGTTATAAGTGTTACCTTGTGCAATTCAAAGTTATGTCCTTTTGCATATTCCAAATGTACCCCTCATTAGATAATAAGGGGTAAGTATTGACCACTTTACAATGAGCAAGACAGTGTACTAAGCAATTTATATGCATTATCTTATTTAATTCTCAACAGAATCCCCCTAAGGTAAGTAATATTATTATCCCCATTTAACAGATGAGAAAATTGAGATTCAGAGAGATAGGTTAAATGATTTTCTCAAAATCACATGCAGAGAACTCACACCTGGGTCAATGAGATACCAAAACCTCTGCTTTTAGCCTGCTACACTGACCTAGTTAGTCTTCAGGGTCTGTACTTCTAGAAAATGCTCAGAATACAGCTTGCTCTGGAATGGAAGGTAGCCACCCTTCTGAGTCCAGGCTATCATCAGCCTAGTAAACTTGCACATATATTCTTAACGCCAATTAGAAAGGAAGCAAAGAAAAACTAGACTATAAATATAGTCTCCCATAGGTGGGGTTATTTTCAGAGGGATCCTGCCCACAAGGGTTTTCCTGCAGTGAAAGTGTACTGCTAAGAGGCAGCAGCTGAGGGAGCCTCTGCAGGAGCCAGCCTAAGGAGGAGCACAGCCCACTGCAAAGAAATTACAGCCAGGTGAACTCACGAACAGGAGTTCCTGAAGGACCCCCAAAAGTGCCCAAGAGCAAAAGAGGCAGCTTTTGATATTCATCAAGCCAGGAAAACATGAAGCCATCTGACAAGAGCTCTGATCCAGAAGGAACTTTCCTGCTCTCCTTTACACTTCCTCCTCTCTGACTGAAATCTCAGAGATGTCAAAAGCTATATAGTTAGCAAGTTGCAGAAGGAGAAATAAGGAAGAAGAGAGCATCAACTCTCAACCAAGTTCAGAGTTCTGATTATAACCGGGACTGACCAGTTTTAATTACTGAGTTAAAACTGAGTTTAGGATCGCGCTGCCGGCGTGCAAGATGGCGGTGAAGAAAGACAAGAAGCCTAAGAAGTCAACCTGGAAGTTTAATTTGGACCTTACTCATCCAGTGGAAGATGGAACTTTTGATTCTGGAAATTTTGGTACCTTCCCTAGTGAATATCTAGGGTTTTCTTCCCTAGTGTGGCATTTTTTCTGTTTTAAAATAGGAACAGTTTCTACGGGAGAAGGTTAAAGTGAATGGAAAAACTGGAAATCTTGGGAATGTCGTTCACATTGAACGCTTCAAGAATAAAATCACAGTTGTTTCTGAGAAAGTTCTCTAAAAGGTATTTGAAATACCTTACCAAGAAATACCTTCAAAAGAACAGTCTTCGTGATTGGCTCCGTGTGGTTGCATCTGACAAGGAGACTTGTGAACTTCGTTACTTCCAGATTAGTCAAGATGAAGATGGATCCTAGTCTGAGGACTAGATGAAGCCGTCCCTTTCAGGGCTTTGCTTGCTAACAAAACAAATGAAGTATACAAGAGAACATCTTGAAGTGGACCCTTAGTTTATCCGTGAATAAAAAAAATTACTCTGTATGTTAAGCATTCATCTCTTTGATTTAAGTGTACGCTGTTTATATGGTGCTGACTTTCCTTTAATACTTTAAAAAAAATTTTTGTTGGAATGTAGTTTATTTACAATGTTTTGTTGGTTTCGGGTATACAGCAAGGTGAATCAGTTATACACATGCACTCCTTTTCTTTTTTAAGATTCTTTTCCCATATAGGCCATTACAGAGTATTGAGTAGAGTTCCCTGTGCGATACAGCAGGTTCTTATTAGTTATCTGTTTTATGTATAGTAGGATGTACATGTCAGTCCCAATCTCCCAGTTTATCCCCCCCCCCCACCGCCCTTATCCCCTGGTAACCATAAGTTTGTTTTCTACATCTGTTACTCTACTTCTGTTTTGTAAATAAGTTCATTTGTACTCCTCTGTTGTTGTTTTTTTTTTAATACTTTCTGTAAGCAGTATTTAAATAGCCTATAGCTAGTGGAATTTCTTCCAGGATTTCTGAAGTGTACTACTTTTACAAATGTCCTTGAGTTAAAGTATATAGTGAAAAAATGAAGCACAATTTTGGGTATAACTTTATATAATAAAATATTTAAATTCTCTTGACAGTCTCAAAAAAAATATTGAGTTTAAAATTTAAAGTGACCACAGAATTCTATTACCCAAAAGAAAGGATGGTAATATAAAATAACAACTGGTGTAGCACAGACAACATCCAATCAGACATTTGACCAATCAAAATTAGACAGCCAGTAGGGCCATTGGCTAAATGTCAGTCCTGCCTACGAGTAAGCAAAAAGGTCACTTCCCCATGAAAATGGGTGTTTTGACTGGAAAAGAACTATCAACCTGAACAGATTTAAAAGAATAAGTTTATGTACCTAATAACAGACAATCAAATGTATGAAGCAAAAATTGATAGAACTGAAGGGAGAAATAGATATTTCTACAACAATAGTTGGAGACTTCAATATGTCATTCTCATTAAAAGATAGAACAACCAGATGGATTATAAGTAAATAAATAGAGGACTTGAACAACACAATAAACCAACCAGATCTAACACATATACAGGACACTCTACCCAAGAAGAACAGCACACACATTCTTCTCAAATGCACATGGGACATTCTCCAGTATAAACCATATTTTAGGTCACAAATTAGGTCTAAATATATTTTAAAATATGGATATCATTTAAAGTATCTTCTCTGACCACAACAGGATGAAGTCAGAAGTCAATAACAGAAGGAAAACTGGAAAAATCACAAAATTGTGGAAATTAAACAACACCCTCTTAAACAATCAGTGGGTCAAATATGTCACAAGGGAAATTAGAAACTACTTAAAACCAAATGAAAATGAGAGCACAACGTCCCGAAACTTTTGCAATGCAGCAAAAACAGTGCTAAGGGAGAAATGTGTACGTATAAACACTAAAAACAAGAAATATCTCAAATCAACAATCTAGCTTTACTACTTAAGGAACTAGGAAAAGAACAAACTAAGCTCAAAGGTAGCAGAAGAAAGGCAATAATGAAGATTCAAACAGAGATAAATAAAATAGAGAATAGAAAAACAACAGAGAAAATCAACAAAAGTTGGTTCTTTAAAAAGAAATTCAACAAAATTGACAAATTAGCGATATTGACTAAGAAAAAAAGAGAGGATTCAAATTACTCAAAATCCGCAATGAAAGTTGAGACATTACTACCAATTCTACAAAAATAAAAAGATTATGAGAGTACTATGAACAACTGTACTCCAACAAATTGGATAACCTAGATGAAATGGAAGCATTTCTAGAAACATATAACCTACCAAGACTGAGTCAAAAAGCAATGGAAAATCTGACTGGACCTATAATTAGTAAGGAGATTAAATCAGTAATCAAAATCTGACAGAGAAAAAGCTTTGGCCTAATGGCTTCACTGGTGGATTCCACCAACATTTAAGAAGAACTAACACCAATCCTTCTCAAAATTTTCCCAAAAATTGAAGAGGAGGGAACATTTCCTAACTCATTTTATAACACTCTGCTACCAAAGCCAACAAAGACACGACAAGAAAAGAAAACTACAGGGCTTCCCTGCTGGCGCAGTGGTTGAGACTCCGCCTGCCGATGCAGGGGATGCGGGTTCATACCCCGGTCCGGGAAGATCCCACATGCCACGGAGTGGCTAGGCCCGTGAGCCATGGCCACTGGGCCTGCATGTCCAGAGCCTGTGCTCCGCAACGGGAGAGGCCACAACAGTGAGAGGCCCGTGTACCGCAAAGAAAAAAAAAGAAAAAGAAAACTACAGACCAATATCCCTTATGAATATTAATACAAAAACTCTCAACAAAATACTATCAAACTGAATTCAACAGCATAGTAAAGGGATTATACACCATGACCAAATGGAATTCATTCCTGATATGCAAGAATGGTTCAACATACAGAAAAGTGATCAATGTAATACACCACTTAAATAGAATGAAGGTAAAAACCACATGATCATTTCAACTAATGCAGAAAAAGCATTTGACAAAATAAAACACTCAAAAAACTAGGAATAGAAAGAAACTACCTCAACATAATAAAAGTCATGTATGAAAAACCCACAGCAGACATCATGCTCAATGGTGAAAGAGTGAAAGCTTTTCCTCTAAGAACAGGAACAAGGCAAGGATGCTCAGTTTTGCCATTTCTATTAAACATAGTCCCGGAGTCCTATACAGTGCAATTAAGCAAGAAAAAGAAATAAAAGTCATCCATATTGGAAAAGAAGTAAAATTATCTGTTTGCAGATGATATGATTTTATATGTAGAAAACCCTAAAATTCCACCAAAATCAATTAGAACTAATAAACAAATTTGACAAAGTAGCATAATAAAAAGTCAACACCCCCAAATCAGTTGCATTTCTATAAACTAACAATGAACAATATGAAAAGGAAATTAAGAAAACAACTCCATTTATAATAGTATCAAAAAGAATAAAATACTTAGTAATTAATTTAACCAAGGAGGTGAAAGTCTTGTTCAATGAAAACTAAAATAAAAAATTTTTAAATGCTAGAAGAAATTAAAGAAGACATAAATAAGTGGAAAGTCACCAATGTTCATGGATTGGAAGACTTAATATTGTTAAGATGTCAATACTACTCAGTGATCTATACACTCAATGCAATCCCTATCAGTAACCCAATGACATTTGTTTTCAGATAGAAAAATCCATCCTAAAATTCATATGGGTCCCAAGGGACCCTGAATAGCCAAAAGAAGCTTGAAAACAGAAGAAGAAAGTTGGAGTCTCACACTTTCTGATCTCAATACTTACTGCAAAGCTACAGTAATCAAAACAATGGGAAACTGGCATAAACATAGACACACAGATCCATGGAATAGAATAAAGAGCCTAGAAATAAACCCTCACATATATGGTCACGTGATTTCCAACAAGGGTGCCAAGACCATTCAGTGGAGAGAGGACAGTCTTTTCAACAAATGTGCTAGGAAAACTGAATATCCACAAGCAAAAGTATGAAGTTGGACTCTCATTTTTTTTTTTAAAGAATCCCACTCTTTCTTTCTTTTTTTTTAAATATCCTCAAGGTATTTATTTATTTATTTTTGACTGAGTTGGGTCTTCTTTGCTGTGCATTGGCTTTCTCTAGTTGCAGTAAGCGGGGCCACTCTTCGTTGCAGTGCATGGGCTTCTCATTGTGGTGCCTTCTCTTCTCTTGTTGCAGAGTCCCGGCTCTAGGTGCGCAGGCTTCAGCAGTTGTGGCTCAGGGCCTCTAGAGCACAGGCTCAGTAGTTGTGGCACACAGGCTTAGTTGCTCCGCGGCATGTGGGATCTTCCCGGACCAGGGCTCGAACCTGTGTCCTCTTCATTGGCAGGAGGATTCTTAACCACTGTGCCACCAGGGAAGTCCCTGGACTCTCATTTTATCCCATATACAAAAAAATAACCCCAGGGCTTCCCTGGTGGCACAGTGGTTGAGGGTCCGCCTGCCGATGCAGGGGACGCAGGTTCGTGCCCCGGTCCAGGAAGATCCCACATGCCACGGAGCGGCAGGGCCCGTGAGCCCTGGCCGCTGAGCCTGCATGTCCGGAGCCTGTGCTCCGCAACGGGAGAGGCCACAACAGTGAGAGGCCCGCGTACCGCTAAAAGAAAAAAAAAAAACAAAACCCAAATGCATCAAAGACCTAAACATAAGAGCTAAAACTCTTAAGGAAACATGACACAAGATTTAGATTTGTCAGTGATGTGCTGGATTATGACACCAAAGACACAGACAACAAAAGAAAAGCTGAGCAAATTGGACTTCACGAAAACTAAAACTTTTGTGCCTCAAAGGACACTATCAACAGAGTGAAATGGCAACCTATTGAATGGGAGAAAATATTTGTACATCATATATCTGATAAGAGATTAATATCCAGAATATACAAAAAACTCCTAAAAACCAACAACGACAAAATGACCCAATTCAAAAATGGGCAAAGAAGTTGGATAGATATTTCTCCAGAGAAGATATACAGATTGCCAATAAGTATATGAAAAAGATGGTCTACATCACAGATCATTAGGGAATTGCAATACAAAACCACAATGAGATACCTCTTCACAACCATTAGGATGGCTATTATAAAAACAAAAACAGAAAAGCAAAAAATAATAAGTGTTGGTGAGGATGCAGAGATATTGAAACCCTTGTGCATTGCTGGTAGGAATGCAAATTGGCATGGCCACTGTGGAAAAGAGTATGATGGCTCCTAAAATAATTAAAAATATAATTACCATACGGTTCATCAATTCCACTTCTGGGTACATACCCAAAAGAATTTAAAGTGGGGTCTCAGGAACTTCCCTGGCGGTCCAGTGGTTAAAACTCCTCGCTTCCACTGCACCGGGTGCAGGTTCGATCCCTGGTCAGGGAGCTAAGATCCCGCATGCCTGCGGCATGGCCAAAAAACAGATTATTTTTTACACCCCTGTTCACAGCAACATTATTCAAAATAGCTAAAACATGGAAGCAACTCACGTGTCTATTGATGTGTGAATGGGTAAGCAAAATGTGGCATATACATACGATAACACTATTCCACCTTAAAAGGGCAGGAAATTTTGACAGATGCCACAACATGGTTGAAACTTGAAGATATTATGCTAAGTGAAATAAGCTAATCACCGAAAGATAAATACTGTATGATTCCACTTATATGAAGTTCCTTGAGTAGTCAAACTCATAGAGACAGAAAGTATAATGGTGCTTACCAGGGGCTGGGAAGAGGGAGAATGGGGAATTATTGCTTAATGAGTATAGAGTTTCACATGATCTTGTGAACTATACTTCAATAAAAACAAACAAACAAAAAGTGCATATAGAGTTTCAGTTTTGCAAGATGAAAATGTGCTGGAGATGCTGATGGTAGCACAACAATATGAATGGACTTAATCACTGAACTACACACCTAAAAATGGTTAAGTTGGTAAATTTTAAGGTATGTGAATTTTACCACAGTAAAAAAAAAAAAAAAAGAAGAAGCAGAAAAAAAGTAAAATAAAGATACTTCTTTATAGCATGGATCTTCTTTTTCAACATACTATGATACTGAGACCCTGACATATGGGGTCTGGGGCAAGGGTGCAGACGGAGACCCACATATCGTTTGTGTAATTATTTAAATGGGACAAACTAAAAATCATTTAAATAAAAGATGTCCTATCTTAGTACCTTGTCAAATTTACATTCGTAACGACAAAATCAACCACAGACCTTCATGTCATTTGGATGCGATTGCCCTATGTTTCAAGATCACGGGGCAAGAGATGTGGAAAGCATTTCCCTGGGGCCTGAACGGTGTTAATCATTAAGAGTGGATGTTGAGGGTTGTCTTGTACCAGCACTGGATGCCGGAAGTGCCCATGTGTTCTTGCCATGCAAAGCAACCTGTATGAGCAGACAGTCCTGGAACTCCGATGACTGGCAAAATTAGGTTTATTTAGATAGTCCGGTTTTCATTCCTGTGTTCATTCATTTTGAGATAGGATGATAATCACCTGTTCATGTATTTCATTCTTAACAATTCTTTTTGTAATTTGATTTTGAGCTTTCATTTTTTTCTCTTATTCAATAAATAAGAAAGAAGCTCAGGGTCTTCCCATGATCCGCGATAAGGAGTCAGCCCGTCATTTCAATGCTGGATGTGGGGAAGGATCCACTTCCAAAGTCACTCACCTGGCTGTCCACAGGCCTCAGGTTCTTCCTGGCTGTTGGCTGAAAACTTCGTTTCCTTGCCACGGGAGCTTCTCCGCAGGACAGCACACCGTACGGCAATATTTTCCTTCAGGGTGAGTTGAAGTGGGAGAGCAAGCAAGATGGAAGTCACAGTCTTTTTCAACCTAATCTCAGAAGTAACATCCCACCGCTGTTTTCGTATTGTGGTAAAATATACACAACATAAAATTGACCAACTTAACCACTTTTAGGTGTACAGTTCAGTGGCATTAAGTGCATTCACACTGGTGTGAAACCATCACCACTACCCATCTACAGAACTTTTTCATCTTCCCGAACTGAAACTCTGTTCTCATTAATCACTAACTCCCCATGTTCCCCTCCCCGCAGCCCCTGATAACCGCCATTCAGGTTTCTGTCTCTATGATTTTGACGACTCTCGGTACCTCATTGAAGTGGAATCATATATTTTCCCTCTGTGTCCAGCTTATTCCACTTAGCATAACATCATCAAGGTTCATCCATGTGGTAATATGTATTAGAATTTCCATTCTTTTTTAAGACAGTAATATTCCACTGGTAAGGATAAACCACATTTTCTCTATCCATTCACCTGTAGATGGACATTTGGGTTATTTCTACCTTTTGGCTATTGTGAATAATGCTACTATGAGCATGGGTGTAACAACTATCTGTTCAAGTCCCTGCTTGCAACTATTGTTTTGTAGCCACAAGTGGAATTGATGAACCGTATGGTAATTATATTTAAAGAATTTTCAGGAACCACTATTCTGTTTTCCATAGCAGCTGCACAGTTTTATACTCTCATCAGCACTACACAAGTGTGGTTTTTTGTTTTTGTTTTATATTAACCATCCTAATGGTTGTGAAAGGGTATCTCATTGTGGTTTTGTCTTGCAATTCCCTAGTGATCTGTGATGTAGACCATCTTTTTCATATACTTATTGGCAATCTGTATATCTTCTCTGGAGAAATATCTATTCAACTTCTTTGCCCATTTTTGAATTGGGTCATTGTGTCATTGTTGATTTTTAGGAGTTCTTTATATATTCTGGATATTAATCTCTTGTCAGATATATGATGTGCAAATATTTTCTCCCATTCGATAGGTTGCCATTTCACTCTGTTGATAGTGTCCTTTGAGGCACAAAATTTTTAGTTTTCATGAAGTCCAGTTTGCTTATTTTTTCTTCTGTTGTCTGTGTCTTTGGCGTCATAATCCAACACGTCTTTGCCAAATCTGACATGGTGAAGCTGTTGTTGCATGTTTCCTTAAGAGTTTTAGCTCTTATGTTTAGGTCTTTGATGCATTTTGGGGTTATTTTATGTATATGGTATAAAATGAGAGTCCAACTTCATACTTTTGCTTGTGGATATTCAGTTTTCCTAGCACATTTGTTGAAAAGACTGTCCTCTCTCCACTGAATGGTCTTGGCACCCTTGTTGGAAATCATGTGACCATATATGTGAGGGTTTATTTCTAGTCTCTCTATTCTATTCCATGGATCTGTGTGTCTATGTTTATGCCAGTTTCCCATTGTTTTGATTACTGTAGCTTTGTAGTAAGTATTGAAATCAGAAAGTGTGAGATATCCAACTTTGTTCTTCCATTTTCAGGATTGTTTTGGCTACTCAGGGTCCCTAACATCTCACCACTTTTGCTATATTCTGTTTATTGGAAGCTAGTCACTGAGTCCAGCCCACAGTCAAGAGGAGGAAAGGATGTAAATACAGTTGTCTCTCAGTATATGCAGGGGTTTGGTCCCAGGACCCCCTCAGATACCAAAATCTGTGGATGTTCAACTTCCTTGTATAAAATGGCATAGTAGTTGCTTATAACCGAGGCACACCCTCCCATATACTTTAAATCACCTCTAGATTACTTATAACACCTAATACAATGTAAATATTATGTAAATAGTTGTAAACACAATGTAAATGCTATGTAAATAGTTGCCTGCTTGTGGCAAATTTAAGTTTTCCTTTTTGAAACTTTCTGGAATTTCTTCCCCTGGAATATTTTCAATCTGTGGTTGACTGAATCTAGGGATGCAGAACCCATGGATACAAAGGGCTGACTGTACCAGGATGCAGGGGTTACTGGGAGCCATTTTAGGGGCTGCCTACCAGAAGAGCTAACATTTACTGAGGATTTAATATACTAAGCCACGTATATGTACATATACTCATTTAATCCTGACAATAACCCTGGAAATCTTTAACTATGATTAGACCTAGTTTGTACCGGAAGGCATTGAGGTTTAAACAGATTAAACTGTTTACCTATGGCCCCACAGCTACAAAATGATGGGGTTGAGATTCAAACCCAGCCTGTCTGATTCCAAAGCTGTTGTTTTCAGCTGTTGTACTATCCATGCACACTTGGCTGTTTCAATAGCTCAGGTGAATGTCAAATGTTATCGGTTATAATTTAGAGCTTAAAATTGCCAAAAGTCTCAGATGACTGTTCATGAGCAGAAGAATGAGCTCTTTCACCTGCGTTTAGCACTCGTCAAATGAATCCTATTTTGGTTCAATGTCAGCTTGTTAAGGAAGTTCGCTACTCACTGTGGAAAATGAGTGACAAGCCCACTAACACAAACATGTTGAAGAATTTCCCTTCTTGCTACACTGGAAATGGTATAGGCTCTCCAGACTTCTTCTTTTCTTTTCTTTTTTTTTTTTTAGCTTTTTTTAAAAATTATTTTTTATTTATTTTTTTGGCTGCGTTGGGTCTTCGTTGCTGCACACGGGCTTTCTCTAGTTGTGGCGAGCAGGGACCACTCTTCGTTGCCGTGCACGGGCCTATTGTGGTGGCTTCTCTTGTTGCAGAGCACAGACTCTAGGCACGCGGGCTCAGTAGTTGTGGCTCGCGGGCTCTCTAGCACAGCCTCAGCAGTTGTGGCACACGGGCTTAGTTGCTCTGCGGCATGTGGGATCTTCCCGGACCAGGGCTCGAACCCATGTCCCTTGCATTGGCAGGCGGATTCTTAACCACTGAGCCACCAGGGAAGCCCTCTTTTTTTTTTTTCTAATATTTATTTATTTGGTTGCACCACATCTTAGTTGCAGAAGGCAGGCTCCTTAGTTGTGGCATGGGAACTCTTAGTTGCGGCATGGGAACTCTTAGTTGCGGCATGCATGTGGGATCTAGTTCCCTGACCAGGGATCGAACCAGGCCCCCCTGCATTGAGAGCGCAGAGTCTTATCCACTGCGCCACTGGGGAAGTCCCAGTTCTCACGACTTCTATAAGAAGAACCTCAGCTTGAGGGAAGCTTTTGGACCTAACTTCATGGGCAGCTCATAACATCAAATCTCTTGAACTTCCCCAGAGTTTCTGGATCAGGTCACACACAAGAGAACTTTGAAAAAACAGGTTTCCACAGAACCTCTGGGCCTGAGAGAGTTCTGCGTTCAAATAACTTCTCCCCCACCTCCTCCCCAGTCAGATTCTGCTGCTTGTGAACAGAAGGTCCTCTTCCTACCCTGAGGAATGTGTCCGGGAAAGTCTGCTGGAGCCATAAAGACTCTCTGCTTCTCTTTCTTCCCCTTCTGTTGAGACCGCATCTGCAAACTCGAGAAAATGATACGTTGAGTTTTAAAGCCCAGGATAGAAAGTGTGGTTTAGAAGTGTTTCAGGAACACTGAGATTTTTTTTATGTGTTTTTGTGTGTTTTTATGTGTTTTTGTGTGTTTTTATGTGTTTTGTGTGTTTTTGTGTTATGTTTATGTGTTTTTGAAAGGTGTTCTTGTTTTCATTACACTGTAATGAGCAGATATAATTGCTTTAGCCCTTCAGCTTAAACAAGGAATCCACTCCCTCCATCCACTCTTTTTTCCTGAGCTCCAATTCGGTCCTTGGAGCTGGATTGGATCCTTTGCGGGTGCAGCGATGAATGAGACATGGATCTTGCCTTTAAGGCATTTTGACAACAAGAGTCAGAAATGAGAGCAACTGTGTACACTGTACAGCAGAGCAAGCCAAGTGTTCCGAGGGAGCTACAAAGAACTATAAATAAGTTTCTTCACGTTTTGCATACAGCACTACTTTCCCTTACTCAGAGAAGCACTTTCCCTTACTTTCACAAGCTCTCCTTGAGAAGCACTTTCCCTTACTTTCACAAGCTCTCCTTGAGTTCCGCCCCACCCCACTGGGTCAACACAATGTTAAGAGCCCAAGCTCTGGAGTTGGACAGCCTGGTTTTGAATCCCAGCCCTGCCACTCAGATGATGCACAGCCTTGGGCAAGTATCTTAATGTCTCTGGGTCAGGTTCCTCACTGGGAAAATGGAGATGATAATCTGTATCTCACTGGGTGGTTGTGAGGATTAAGGGAAGTGGTGTGTTTAAAGGGCTCAAAGCCCAGGAGGTACAGAGCATTTAATAACATTAGCAGTTACAGCATTTCCCTTCCATAAATGAGGAGCCTGAGGTTTAGCTGACTTGGGCAAACTGACTTGCCCAGAATCATTCAGCTAGTAGCCAGTGGACCAGGGCTTGAACCCAAGAATTCTCACACCAAGTCCAATGCTCTTTCTGTTGTTCAGCAGCCTAAAAGCTATGGGAGTTCAGAACTTGACCCCAGGTCTGGGAAAAGGGGTTGGGGGTGGTGGCAATGGAAATTCAGGGAGGTTTCCTAAGACAGCATGGAATGGAGATCGTCCTTGAGTTCCCGTATCAGAAAACCTTCATCTAAAGATAAATTCGGTAAGATACATGCACCCCAATGTTCACATCAGCACTATTTACAATAACCAAGACATGGAAGCAACCTAAATGTCCATCGAGAGATGAATGGATAAAGAAGATGTGGTACATATATGCAATGGAATACTACTGAGTCATTAAAAATAGTGAAATAATGCCATTTGTGGCAACATGGATGGACCTAGAGATTATCATACTAAGTGAAGTAAGCCAGACAGAGAAAGACAACTATCATATGATATCACTTACATGTGGAATCTAAAAAAAAAAAAAAAAAAAATACAAATGAACTTATTTACAAAACAGAAATAGACCCACAGACATAGAAAACAAATTTATGGCTACCAAAGGGGAAAGGGGTGGAGGAGGGATCAATTAGGAGGTTGGAATTAACATATACACACCACTATAAATAAAATAGATAACCAACAAGGACCTACTCTATAGCACAGGGAACTGTACTCAATATTTTGTAATCGCCTATAAGGGAAAAGAATCTGTAAAAGAATATATGTATATCTATATCTATCATCTATCTATCTATCTATCTATCTATCTATCTATCTATCTATCTATCTATATACATAACTGAATCACTTGGCTGTACACCTGAAACTAACACAACATTGTAAACCAACTATACTTCAATAAAATAAAAAATAAAGTAAAGATTTCTTCCAACAACAACTCAGTTTGACAGTGTATCCTCTTAGATGTATTAGTGTAATTTCTTTCTTCATGACGTACATTCAATTACTTTTCATGGCTCCCTCCTCTGTGTTTTCAAACACACAGTGCACACTTCTATTATAGCACTCATTGGAGAGTATTTGGGTTACTTGTGGTTCTAGTTACTATTGTTGCCTAATAAGTCACCCCAAAGCTTAATGGTTTAAAGCAACAGCAATGGTTTTATTATCTCTCCAAGTTTCTGTGGGTCCAGCATACAAGAAGGATCGGCCGGGCAGACTGACTTCGGTCTCTCATGTGGTTGCTGGTGGCAGATGGTGGATGAAGCCGACTGGGCATCTCTCTGTCTTCATGGTCTCTCACAGCCTCTCCTTGTGGTCTCTTCACATGGGTGAGTTTGGGCTTCCACACAGCACGGCAACCGCAGGGCTGTCAGATCCTTTACATGGTAACTGAAGTCTTCAAGAGCGAGGGTTCCCAGCCTTGAAAGTCACATAGCATCACTTCTGGCATACTCTTTCAGTTAAAATAATCATGAAAGTCTTCCTAATTTCAAGAGGAGGTGACATAAACCTCACCTCTCAATGGGAGAAGTCGTACAGATGGCAGGCTTTGTTTAGGTCGTCTCTGGATAATGCAGTCTGCCAGTCTTGCATTTGTGTCCACCTTCCATGCTAGAACACTTGTGCATTCATTCGCTCATGCAGTCATTTGTTTACTCATCAAACATTTGTTGAGTGCCTACTATGTGTCAAGCACTAAGCCGGTCCCTTTATATAGATTATTTCATCTAATCTTCATGTCAGCCCTTTGAAGCCAGTGCATTATCCCATTTAACAAGTGAGGAAACTAAAGCTCAGAATGGTGCAGTGATTTGCCTGAGGCCACACAAATAATGGAGAAGCAGTGATTTTAACCCAGAGCTGCCTATTCCAGAGCCTATGCCCATTCCTCACACCAGGCTACACTCCCAGCTTCAACATAACCTGGTCACCTGTAGGGCCTTTCGATCTGATCTGCACCTTGGTGAGTCTCCTTGCCCTCCATTCCCCCAGGGTAGGTCACTGGCTGGGAAAAGGAATGAGGAAGACACTGCCTGGGACCAGTGGGAAGAAACCCCAAGCCCTGGGCCAGCCATGGGCCTTGCATTTGTGGTTCCAGAGGTTCTGGCTGCACAGTGCATGACTGGGATTCATGCCCTTATTGATTCACCTATTCACACATGGCAAATAAGGTTTATTTCAGTGCCAACTCCAGTGGACAGTGGCAGCCTGTAGTGCTGCATTGTGGAGGATTGTGTGTAGCACTGGGCTCAGCAGGAATAAGGGCCTCTATCAACTAGTCATGTCTACCATGGACATGCAACTGGGAGTTGCAACTCAACTCTCGGCCCTTGCATCCACCTTCCCAATATTATAAAGTTACATCTCTTTTCTTATGGGAGGATACTAGGATGCAAGCACCACGAGGGCAAGGACTTCGTTTTGTTTACTGCTGTGATCCCAGCACCTAGAACAGGGCCCAATGGGAATTAGGATCTCTATAAACATTCATTGAATAAAAGAGATAGTTATGACATAGAAGTTAAATGGGTTGATTCCATGGATTTGAATTTCAGCTCTGCCCCTTGCTGGCTGGATAACATTGGGTAAGTCATTTTATTTAACCTTTCTGAGGTTCAGCTACTTCATTCACTCATTTGTTCATTCAATAAATATTAGTTGAACACCTAGTATGTACCAAACACTGTTCTAGGCATTGGGGATGTAGAAGTGACCAAAATAGACATAGATCCCTGCCCTCGTGGAGTTTATATTTTAGGGAAGAGAAACAGACAAATGAACAAATAAGTGAAATATAGAGATTTATAGAAAGGACCTTTGGATAAATACAAGTTTCTGGCTTTCAGACCATAATGCTGAACTGGATTAAAATGCAAAGAAAAAAAGCAAGTCAGAGTATCCAAGAACAATGAGAGAATATCAAAAGTTATAAGATATGCTTACTTGGACTACCAGAAGGAGAAGAAAGAAAGAATGGAGTAGAAGAAATATTTGAAATATTAATGGCTGGTAACTTTCCAAAATTAATAACAAGCACTGAACCACAGATCCAAGAAGCACAGAAATCTTATCCAATGAGGTAAATACACCCAAATGCACAGCTAGACATATCATATTCAAAATGCAGAAAACCAAAGACAAAGAGAAAATCTTGAAAGGTGTCAGGAAGTTGGGGATAGTGTGATAGAAAGAATACCTTATCTATAGAGGAACAAAGATAATAATTACACCAGACCTCTCATCCAAAACCAGGAAAGTAAGAAGAGAGTGGAGTGAATAATTTAGTGTGTTGAGAGAAAAAAGCCCATGAACCTAGAATTCTATCCAGCAAAATTATCCTTCGAAAGTAAATGAGAAATGAAGACTCTCAGACAAACAAGAACTGAGGGAATTAATTGCTAGCAGATTTTCTCTGCAAGAAATTTTGAAAGAAGTTATTCAAAAAGAAGTAAAATATAGGTCAGAAACTTGGATGCACATAAAGAAGAGCAAGGTAGAAGGAATGAATGAAGAACTCTTCGAGAACTGAGTAGGCATTCAATTCACTTTGAACGTTGGAATAAATGAATGAGTGAGTAATAGTAAATGTCAGCCTTTTAAATAAAGTGTTTGGTGATATTTCAAAAACTATATAGTGGGTGTCAGATGATAAGTGTTTGTTTGTTTTGGCTGTGTTGGGTCTTTGTTGCTGCACGTGGGCTTTCTCTAGTTGCAGCAAGTGGGGGCTACTCTTCGTTGCGGTGTGCGGGCTTCTCATTGCGGTGGCTTCCCTTGTTGCGGAGCATGGGCTCTAGGTGCTCGGGTTTCGGTAGTTGCAGCACACTGGCTCAGTGGTTGCGGCACACAAGGCCTAGGGTTTGCAGGCTCAGTAGCTGTGGCACACGGGCTTAGTTGCTCTGCAGCATGTGGGATCTTCCCGGACCAGGGATCGAACCCATGTCCCCTGCATTGGCAGACAGATTCTTAGCCAATGCGCCACCAGGGAAGTCCTTGATCAGTGCTTTGAAGAAACATAAATCGAAGCAGGAGGACAGGAAATCATGAAGTAAAGTAGAAGATTTGCCTCCTGGCCTATAAGACCCTTTGAAGATTTTAATCCAGGGCACAAAGGATGGTAGACCTCAACTCAGCCAAATCACTTGGACCTCCTTCTAACTCCTTCCTAGGAAAGACTATGTTATATTTCCATATGTAATGTAATATAGATATATGATCTTTATTGCTAAGACTTGTGAAGATTTTCTCACAAATGAAAAAGTGTTTGTTGAAAAGTTTAGTTCTATGCCTTGACTCCTTCCAGGCCTACCCAAATCCTTTCCCCTATAGATCTTCCCTGCTAGGTCACAAGTCCCGCTTCTCAATCTGTTGGGTTTTTTTTTTTTTTTTAATTTATTTATGTATTGGCTGCATTGGGTCTTGGTTGCTGTGCGCGGGCTTTCTCTAGTTGCAGTGAGCGGGGGCTACTCTTTGTTGCAGTGCACGGGCTTCTCATTGCGGTGGCTTCTCTTGTTGTGGAGCACAGGCTCTAGGCGTGTGGGCTTCAGCAGTTGTGGCACGGGAGCTCAGTAGTTGTGGCTCGTCAGCTCTAGAGCGCAGGCTCAGTAGTTGTGGCGCACGGGCTTAGTTGCTCCGCGGCATGTGGGCTCTTCCCGGACCAGGGCTCGAACCCGTGTCCCCTGCATTGGCAGGTGGATTCTTAATCACTGCACCACCAGGCAAGTCCCCTCAATCTGTTTTTGTTTTTGTTTTCTTGAATGGTTATATCTGTCAATTAGCTGGTAGATATTTATTTGTCTGCTTATGTGTCTAGAACTGTGCACGGTGAGGGTTCAATACCTGGGGGTTGTTTTTATTTTCCTTTCATTTATCCAATGCATGTTTACTAAGTACCTACTGAAAATCAGAGCTGGGCGGTCCACCCCATCCTCTAATTTTACAGGAGAAGCATCTAAGGCTCAGACTTGTTCAAGATCACACAGCCAGGATGAGGCAGAGCTAGAACTTGAACCCCAATCCAGTCCTGCCTCCACCGTTGCTTCCTCAACCATTCAGGTATTCCCCACAACCCCTTGCTTGTGGACTGTCTCCTATGTCCTCTCATGGGTCCTGAAAGCTATTGGAAAATTATTCATGACACTTGTTAAAGATGGTAAGAAAGGCTTTATTCAAGGGCTGGGGGTAGGGGAGCATTATGATGAGTGTAGGGACCACTGCAATGGTTTTTGGCAGCGGGAGAGAGATCGGACTCAGCTCTGAATACAGCACGGGCACGTGGGGATTTCTAGCCAAGGGGCAGGGTGGGTGTGAGTGGATGGAAAATTACTAAGAGGCAACATCAGGAGTAAGGGGTGTGAGGGGTGGGTTTCTGGCTAAACTGCCCTAACAGGATTCCTGCTGAAGGCCGGCCAGGGCGATCAGACATCACCTGGGGCTGGTGGAGGCTGAGGAAGCCAATTAGATATGGAGGGAGATCAGACATGGAGGATGGGGGATTCTAACTAAACCAACCTCACAGAATTCTTGCTAAAATTGGACAGCGCAGAGATGAACATGAAAGTCCAAAAGTTGAAGCCTGATTGAAAAGTTCAGG
The DNA here is from genome assembly GCF_003676395.1 of Aethalodelphis obliquidens. Taxonomy (NCBI): domain Eukaryota; kingdom Metazoa; phylum Chordata; class Mammalia; order Artiodactyla; family Delphinidae; genus Aethalodelphis; species Aethalodelphis obliquidens. Next base: position 34,324,591 of record NW_020837953.1, read on the forward strand.
GGAGGCTGAGTAGAATTTGGTCGAGGAGAGAATCTTTATTGCTATTCAGTCTACGATTAAAAAACGTGAAATAGTCCAGTCAACTTTCTTTTCTCGGAAGGTTCAAGATAAACCTATCGACAGCTTCTTGAGCCAACTCTGAGTCAGGAGTGTCCAGCCAGTTGGACACTTTGGAATCTGCCCAGAGTGGAAACCACCTTTGCTGACCCTAAGATTGCTTAATCACCGGGCCCAGCCAGTCAGGCATCAGGAAGGGCCTCCCTCTGACCCACTTCCCTTGACCCTGCATGGAGGCCTTGGGCGCTGCCTCCTCTTTGTTTAAAGAAGGGTCCTTCCTGCTCCTCCCCTGCCTTCGGGCTCATTTTGTCCTCAGCCTTAACTCTCTTTGCCCTCTCTGCATTTCTCTGAATTGGGAAGTGAAAAGAGGGTTCTCTGCCCTCCCCACTCCTCCAGGACATCGCCCGCTACTCAAACCGCCCCCACCCCACCAAGGCTGCGTTCTCCTGTTCCCTGTTCCCTATGTCTTGCTGATCACATGTGCCTTTTGGACTCCTCCACAGACCCAAGCACAGTTCTAGACACAGAAGTAGGCAAATAAATACCTACCAGCTATTTGACAGATGTAACCATTCAAGAAAAAAACAAAACCAAAAACAGATTGAGAAGTGGGATTTGTGACCTAGCAGGGAAGATCCATAGGGGAAAGGATTTGGTTAGGCCTGGAGGAAGGAGTCAAGATCAGACAGAGAAGCAGGAGGGAGAGGACACTACAGGCTGGGATGACAGCATAACCAAAGACGCAGAGGCAGTGATATGCAGGCAGGTCAGAATTCCAGACCCGGACAGGAGGCCCTCTAACAAGTGTTTGCAAATTTCAGTTTGTGGGTGATTAAAAATTATGTTTTTGGCTACAAATAACATTTTAAAGAATAAAACAGAGTAGATTTGAAGAGAATAAAGAGGATTATTACTGTTACATGAAATTGATGCTGTAATTTTATTCATAGCATGTAAATGTTATTATTATTATTTTTAGATAGTTGGTTATTTAAGTAATTAAATTGCTATTTAAGTACAATTTTCCTTTTTTACTAATGCTTGCCACAAAAGCTAATGGAAAACTTGGAATATCTCAAAGACTTAGATATCAAATCTCAAACTGTCCAACAAAGAAATAATGACGTTTTGACCAGCAAACTCCATCACAGAGCGTGTGAAGGAAATATTGATATGGTAATCACTTGGCTCTGTATTTCAAATAATTCAGAGAGGATGAGCACACTATGCATGTTCAACAACCTCACCTGACGTTGGCATAGCCTCAGCTCCACACAGCTCATAATTCATACGCTCTTCGCCAGAGCAGGAAGCAAAGGTCCTGAGAGAAGTGACGAGATCAATTTAAGATGGTCTTGCACAATTCACTTTTATTTCCCTTGGAAAGACCCACAAAACTAAAGGATATGGGGGAGGGGGAGGAAGGACAGCTGGGTCAATGTCGTATTGTGTCCTGGATGTTCATCTTTCTTTTTAAATTAATTTTTATCGGAGTATAGTTGATTTACAATGTTGTGTTACTTTCTGCTGTACAGCAAGGTGCATCAGTTACGCATACACATATATCCACTATTTTTTAGATTCTCTTCCCACGTAGGTCATTACAGAGTATTGTGAAGAGTTCCCTGTGCTGACAAAGTGAGAGAGTGGCATGGACATATATGCACTACCAAATGTAAGATAGATAGCTAGTGGGAAGCAGCCGCATAGCACAGGAGATCAGCTCGGTGCTTTGTGACCGCCTAGAGGGGTGGGATAGGGAGGGTGGGAGGGAGACACAAGAGGGAGGAGATATGGGGATATGTGTATACGTATAGCTGATTCACTTTGTTATACAGCAGAAACTAACACACCATTGTAAAGCAATTATACTCCAATAAAGATGTTTTTAAAAAAAGCTCAATAAATAAAAGTTATTCCATAAGAAAAAAAGAGTTCCCCGTGATGTACACTAGGTCCTTATGAGTTATCTATTTTATATATAGTAGTGTGTATATGTTGATCCCAATCTCCCAATTTATCCCTTCCCCCCCTTTCCCCCCTGGTAACCATAAGTTTGTTTTCTACATCTGTGACTCTATTTCTGTTTTGTAAATAGGTTCATCTGTAACATTTGTTTTAGATACCATATATAAACGATATCATATGATATTTGTTTTTCTCTGTCTGACTTACTTCACTCAGCATGTCATCTCTAGGACCATCCATGTTGCTGCAAATGGCATTATTTCATTCTTTTTTATGGCCGAGTATAAATGTTAGAAATGTAATGGGTCATAATGTAAAATGAATTTTTCATGGATTACGGTAAAAAAATTTTTTTTTAACTTTTACTAAACCAGCCTGTTCATTTCACAGATGAGGGGACTGGGGCTCATAGCGAGAGCTAGGGCAGCCCTGGGGACCGGACACAGATCTCTTGACCCCTGGTGCTCTTCCACAAAGCATCCCACCCCCTGAGCTAAGGGAGCAGATAGAACTCAGCTCTTAAGCACTATGCTCCCAGTATTTTTCCCTCCCTGGGGACACTCCCCATTTTTTCATTCAACACATAGTTGTTGAGCGCCCACCGTGGGTTGCGCATTTGCGCCAGGTACTGGGATAGTATGAAGTTTACGATGGGAATGTAGGATTTACTGCCCGACGATGGTTTTCTCTTGGGTTAACTTTTAAATTTTTTGTTCTGATTGGGGACATTGAAGAAAAATTATTCTGACAATTGTTAAAATGGTAAGGAAAACTTTGTTCAGAAATACTACGATAGGAATATTGCAATAGGGAAGAGAGATGGGGCTCAACTCCAAATACAGCAAAGGCAGCTGGGGATTTAAAGCCAAGGCGCAGGGTGAGGGTGCCAGTGGGTTGAAAGTTACTAAGAAGAGATATTGAGGGTAGGGGGATTCTTGCTAAAGGCAGGCCAAGGACTGAGACAGCAAAGTTGGGGGATGAGGGAACATTCCTGGTGGTCCAGTGGTTAAAACTCCGCACTTCCGCTGCAGGTCCCTGGTCAGGGAACTAAGCTGCTGCATGCCACGCGGCCAAAAAACAAAACAAAGTTGGGGGATGAGGAATTTGAAAGATATCAATGGTGGGAGGGGAGGATGACTTAGTAGCCTTCTTTGCTAAGACTGGGCTGGGCAGGCCTAAGGCAGGACAGGGACCAACATCAAGGCCTAGTTGAAAAGGGGACTCCGAGGAGCCTGTCTACAGTTTGGTCGGGGAGAGAGTCTTAGTGATGGCATCTATATCTGTCTTATTAATCTTGTGTTTACAGTTGTCCCTGATATTTATATGGTGCTTTCCATTTCTTGCATTTAGTTGCTAGGGAGTATTAGTACAAAGGAAAACTGAAGTTCAAGGAAATTAAGTAACTTGATCAAGGTCACACAGCTGTTCAGTGGCAGAACTGGGAATGGACGCCCAGGTCCATCTGCTTCAGAGCCCAGATGCTTAACCACCGTGCTGCATTGCTTCTCATGGCCAGACCCAGTTGGAAAATCCAAATCCAGTACTCTGCTACTGAAGACGCCTGCCACAGGTCCTGATCGGGAGCCCAGAGGTTATCTGCCTGCACTTGCACTGCTGTCTGAGCCCAATGGTGAGAGACGAGGCTACTATTAAACTCTCTCAGGTCCCTGAGCCTAGCAGGCTCAGATCTGCCCTCAGCCCCTGCCAACGCTGTTATTTATAGAGCTAATTGTTTCCCTGCTGGCTGGGCTCTGCCCCCCAGGGCAAAGAGCCGATGGAAAGACCCACATGCTTCGCCTGGGCACCAGAGCTCAAAGTTTGGCTCCAAATTCAGGTTCTGTTGATCCACCCTCTAATTCATCTTTTTAGCCGTCCTCTCTCCTCCGTCCCCAAGGCCCCCACAGGCATGCTGAGGCCCTCAGCACCTCTGGCCTGGACTTGCGGCAGCCGAGAGAAAAAGATCAAAAAGCTAGCAGTGGCTCTCTGGTTCCCTGCAGAGGGATCGGAGGCAGGCATTTTTGTCTTCTCCCTCACATATATTTTAAATTTCCCAAATGTCTGCAATGAGAATTATTACACCTTTAGGGGGGCCCCTTGGGTGAGTTTACTGTCTTAAGTAGCCCCCTCCAGTCTAGGGTACCCTCCTCGCAGGTAACTGATTCATTGATGTACTGAATTTCTTTTATCCCCCTTCCTCCTGCGCTCCCCTCTGCCCCCCCCTCTCCACTACAGGTAACCTCTATGCGGTACCTCTTTGGTCACCAAATAACCTTGACTTTAAATGTATCCTTGTAAAATATGTTGTATTGTTTTCTGTGTGTAGGTGTTTTCTAATCTACAAAAATAGTAGTATGCCACACGTCTTATTCTGCTTCTCTCTTTTTTTTAACTTGCACATATGTGGACATTGTCTGTGACTTCTGTTTAATTTCATAATCAGAAAAAAAGGCCCAACAAATAGCAAAGGTGGGGTCTGATGCATTTCAGAGTTAGCTGTGAGTGGATGCGGAGTCACACGTCCCCTTCTTTTGACATACAAAGGCAATACCTTGGAAAAGGGAAGAATAGGTACCCTTGGGGAGGGGATGTGCGTGCATTCATCTGTGAGAAATTACCAGCTATCCTCACTGGGAGGGCTGGAGAGGGAGAGGATGGGACAACATGGAAATGCAGAGCCAGAAGGGTCCTTAGGCAGAGGTTGCAAACTGGAGGCCCGCAGGATAGATCCGGGCTGAAGATGTGTTTTTTGTTTAATTAAACACATGTTTGATTAAAAAAATAAAGGAATTCCAGATTTGGGGTATCTCTTGAAAAGTCATATGGTTTGGCCACTTGAGCTCATTCCTTCAAGGAACAATCAGCAGAGCCAAGAGGCACAACCTCCTTTGTGTCAACCTCCTGAGACATGGCAAGGGCTCTCTCAGCTGAAGTATAGTTGATTTACAATGTTGTGTTAATTTCTGCTGTACGGCAAAGTGACTCAGTTGTGTGTGTGTATAAAGATATATACATTCTTTTTTATATTCTTTTCCACTATGGCTTATCCCAGGACATTGAATATAGTTCCCTGTGCAGTAGGACACTGTTGTCCATCCATTCTATATGTAATAGTTTGCATATACTAATCCCAAACTCCCAGTCCATCCCTCCCCACCCTCCCTCCCCCTTGGCAACCACAAGTCTGTTCTCTATGTCTGTGAGTCTGTTTCTGCTTTGTAGATAGGTTCATTTGTGTCATATTTTAGATTCTATATATAAGTGATATCATTCGGTATTTGTCTTTTTCTTTCTGACTTACTTCACTTAGTATGATAATCTCTAGTTGCATCCACGTTGCTGCAAATGGCATTATTTTGTTCTTTTTTATGGCTGAGTAGTATTCCACTGTATCTATGTACCACATCTTCTTTATCCATTCCTCTGTTGATGGGCATTTAGGTTGTTTCCGTGTCTTGGCTACTGTCAATAGTGCTGCTATGAACATAGGGGTACATGTATCTTTTTTAATTATAGTTTTGTCCAGATATATGCCCAGGAGTGGGATTGCTGGATTATATGGTAACTCTATTTTTAGTTTTTGAGGAACCTCCTTACTGTTTTCCCTAATGGCTGCTCCAACTTACATTCCCACCAACAGTGTAGGAGGGTTCCCTTTTCTCCACACCATCTCCAGCATTTGTTATTTGTAAACTTCTTAATGATGGCCATTCTGACAGGTGTGAGGTGGTACCTCATTGCAGTTTTGATTTGCATTTCTCTAATAATTAGCAATGATGAGCATCTTTCATGTGCCTATTGGCCATCTGTACAGCATCTCTGTACTTTAATAAGTTCTCCTGGAGAGTCTGATGAAGTTAAAGTTTGAGAAACATTGACCGGGACCTGGTTCCTCATTCCTGGTTGAAAAAACAGAGACCAAAAAAAAGAAAGTGCTTTGACTGAGCAACTGTAGATTCTCCCCAAACCAGAATGTAAACCTAAGGCTAGCCCAATTCCAGAGACTGCACTCAAACCACCCACCACACTGGAGAACCTAGTTCCACTTACTTTCAGCTTATATTCCCACTAAATGTACAAGAGTGTCTCATCACAGGCTTTCCATCATTGCTATTGTTTTTTTTGCCCAATTTGGTAAGTGAATAACCATGACTTAAGCATGCATTATGCAACCACCTAAAAGGGTGCTAGTAGTAAAAACTTGCAAAGATACACAAATCCTTTTCCGTGTAAGTATCACCACCAATATCTGCATTTAGTAGATTAAGATAATTGTACGTCAGGCTTTTTTAAGCAGAAAATAGCAACAGTTTGGTGAAAATGTTATTCCACAAGCTTGCCAGAGCATTTTATTTTTATTTTCCCAGGTTAATTCAGGTGCCCTGTATACTGGAAGCTGAGTCCTCTGAAAGAGTCAGATGGCCTAGAAGTTACCAAGGCGTTTTCCCTGAAGCCTGGTAGGAAAGACACGACCCAGGAATGTTCCTCCTTCAATCAGGCCCCAAATATGGCAGTGCTCTGGGCCCAACTATGGGCAGATGCGTCCAGTAGATGGCAGTGTCTCACAGAACAAGGGCCGGGGGAAGCTGTCCACCAGGAACTGAAAAAACCGACTCCTGGACCCTCCCCTGCAGGTGCACCTAGCCCTCCCTGGGGAAAAGCAGAACAGACTTCCTGCGTGGGCCCCCTCAGCCCTGCCCATGATAGCCAGAGGACTTGGAGATCTGGACCGACCGAGCAAGACGGGCCCTTATCCATCACGTTGTCCAGTGCTGCCCAAGGTGTGGCCAAGGACCAGCAGCATCACCTGGGAACTTGTTAGGAATTCAGATTCCCAGGCGACACCCCAGAATACTTTAGTCAGAAACTTGGGGTGGGGTGAGCCAGCAATCTGTGTTTTAACAAGCCCTTCGGGTGATTCTGATACACGCGCAAGTTATAGAAGCACCTATCATTTTAGAAGTGGGGAAATCGAGGCCAGACAAAGGAAGTAACACAGCCAGGCAGCGGCAGAACCACACTAGAACCCAGATTCCCAGTGTTCTTTCCACCTTAGCCTTTAAGTAGCTTCCTTCTTTTCTTCATTCATTCATTCATTTATTCCTCATTCATGCATTCAGCCTGCCATTCCACTCTCTGGGCTGCGATGGAGAGCAGGCTTTGGGGTCAACCTCCCCTTTCTTCTTCATGATGGGGTTTCCTCAAAACCAGGGGTCTGGGAGTCAGTGTCATGGAAGCCTCTGCTGGATCTTTGCCAGCTCAACCTTGGTGTTCTCCAATTCCGGTCCAGACAGAAGTCTGATGTAGGTTGCAGGTGGCCCCCACACCCCAGCTACCTCCTGTCTCCTTTTTCCTCTTTCTCAGCATCCCAGGGTCTCTTCCCATCCTTACTGTCAATTACTTGCTCTTAGGAAAAGCACAAGAGGGCTCCCCAAAAGACTTGTCATCAAATGAAAGGCCTCCCAGAGTGGGGTTTGCTCAGAAGGGACCTGGGCTGGTTCTAGAGCCATTTCTCCACCTCCGTGTTATGGACATTGTGAGCTGAATAATTCCTGTGTCCTGTGCACGGTAGGATGTTTGGTGGCGTTCTTGGCTTCCGCCCACTAGATGTCAGTAGGATCCCCTCCCGGTGTGACATCTTCAGATATTGCCAGAGGTCCCCTCTGGGTGGAGTTGCTAGATAAAATATAGAATGGCCAGCTAAATATCAATTTCAGATAAACAACAAATAATTTTTAGTATATGTATGTCTCAAATGTTACCATCCTAGATTTTTACTCGCTGAATCTAGTAACTCCACCTCGGGGGCAAAATCTCCCTTCTTGAGAATTACTGGCCCAGATCTATCCCTTGGGGTCTGGGGTGTGTGTGTATGGGGGTGGGGGGCATTAGGTGAAAAGATCTGATGACATAATTAAAGGCCATTAGCCTAGGGGCTGAGAACTTTATTGTACTCAGCTTTGTATCCCTAAGGAGAAGTAGATTCTCATCAAATATTCTAGCTCATAGCAGGTGTGAGAATAGTTTGAACTGTATCAGGTGTCGGACTGGGCACTGGCTACACACTCCCTGCCCTCCGGGATCCCACGGTCCAGTAAACATAAACTGAAAATGGTGTTTGATTTGACCCACTTACCATTTTTAGAAGATTTGACTTTGTGGTCAACATTCTAAAATTGGAAGCCACTACATAAAAGTCAGGTTTTCTAGTATCTGTTGAAAAATGTGGTACATCTTCCAAATGCTTGGAACATCTAGCAATTGGGACTGCACTCCCAAGTAGCAAGGCTTGCCTGGAGCTGAGAGATGTGTTCCCCGTTTCCCCTGCAGTCCCCACCACTCCTTATTGCCCCCTACCAGCATCCTTCACCCATTTATGTTATCTGCCTGGTGCCTGCAGGCATTTGGATTTCAAAGCTCTAGTCTGGTGGGGAAGAGCATTAGAATGGAATGTCCTTTTAGGTGATCTGTGTAAAAAAAAAAAAAAATGGGTGCATTATCCCCATTTTACAGATGAAGAAACTAAGGTTTAGGGAGGTTGAGTGAATTGCTCAAGATCATAACAGCTAGGCTGGGTTGGATCCCAAATCCCATGACTCCAGGGCCTATGCCCTGGCCAGAGAGCCCCATGAGAAACAATTCAACTGTAAGGGCAAGGACGTTGTGACACTGGGTACCCAGAGGGGAAGTGGTGACAGGGACGGAAGGCCAGAGCTGCCCACACTCACTCATCTGTGAGAAAGCAAAAGCACGAGAACGCTGGTTTGAGGGCAGCAGCCCCACAGGAGCTCTGACTGGGACCCAGGGCTGGGCCTTAGACACACAACTGCCAGGACCCCTCAACATCCAGCTGGGTCAGGGAGCTCAGCCAGGGACAACCGTGAGTAGCTTTTTCTGTTGTCTTATTTTGGGCTTCTTCCTCATTCCAGAAAACCTGTGTTCTTACCTTACCCCTTCCCTCCAGGGTTGTAGGAAGCTGGGTGCGACTGCCTGGGGCCAGGGGATTGATGTTGTAGAGGACTCCTGAGGTTTTTGAGGACCAACCCCTGGAAGGTTCAGGGCTGGTGCCGTCCTCACCCTTGGACAGGACGAGAATCAGCTCTCAGCATTCGTGTCCGCCGAAGTCAGGACACAAGGTGACGATCACAGCCCGCAGAGGGCCTCGCTGTGTGCCAGGTGCTGCGCTAAGGGCCTTTCATGTTTATTTAATCCTCACGACGGTCTAAATCATTCCCCACTTTACAGACGGGGGCTCGGCGACTTACCTGAAGTCATATGGGCGTTAAATGAGAGCTCTGGTCTGAAACTTAGGCATTCTGTCTCCATGGCGCACTCTTCAACCACTAGGCCCTCCTGCCTTACAAGGTACAGGCCTAAACAGCAGATGGTGGGCCAGGAAAAAACCCCAAAAGACTAAGGCTGGAAAAGACCATCTGGTGAGTCCCAGCCTTTGTTTTACAGGTGGGGAAACTGAGGCACAGAGAGATGCAGCTTGCCCGGTTGAGGCAGCTTGGTAACGTAGTGTAGTCTAGTCCACACTAGACCCAGGAGGCTAGGGGTCCACTTCCCTGGAGGTTCCACTCAGCGAACAGTAGTGTTGACAAGTGTGTTCTGGGGTCAGTGCCCAGGTGCGAACCCCAGCGCAGCCTCTAGTAGCCCTATGGCCTCAGGCAAATCACTCCACTTCTCTCCCACTCAGCTTCCTCTTCTGAGAAATTTGGGCCCGGGACCATCAGTCACAGGCTCGTGGGAGTGTCGATGGGATGATGCCGGCGCTAGGATGGGTACCTGTGCTGGGCTCAGCAGGTGGCTGAGGTGGAGATTCTGATCTTGACTCCACCTGCTCTGGCCCTGGATTAGAGATGAGGATAAATGAGGCTGCGCGCTGTTTTTCCCTGGAATGGGTGGCATGTAGACACCTTCAGGGCATAAAGACCAGGACTGAGGTGGGGGAGGGGCTGGGGAGGAATCTGGGGAGGCCTGGGAGGTGGCACCCGACGACTCTGGCCCCAGCTCAGCATCCGCCTTCTGGCTCACCTCGAGACGGCCCCTAACCTGCCCTGGGGCCAAGCATCAATTTCTATCAATGAAGCATGTCCTTCATCCTTTGGCTTGTTAAGGTCGGGTTAAAGTGGGAAAATGGCAGCCCGGCTCAGCTGAGCAGAGCCCTCAGCGCCAGTCTCTTTTCTTCCTTCCTCATCTTGTTGCATCTATTAATCTTACCTCACGCTCTCAGATATGCATAAAATGTTCTTTGATTCGTTCTTTCTTTTTTTTTTTTTTGGCTGCGTTGGGTCTTCCTTGCTGCACGCAGGCTTTCTCTAGTTGCGTTGAGCCGGGGCTACTCTTGGTTGCGGTGCGTGGGCTTCTCGTTGCGGTGGCTTCTCTTGTTGTGGAGCATGGGCTCTAGGCACGCGGCTTTCAGTAGTTGTGGCACATGGGTCTAGTTTAGTTGCTCCGTGGCATGTGGGATCTTCCCGGACCAGGGCTCGAACCCGTGTTCCCTGCGTTGGCAGGCGGGTTCTTAACCACTGCACCACCAAGGAAGTCCCTATTCATTCTTATTAAAGCACATTCAATAAGACTCTGAGCCCCCATCCTCCTGAACTGGTCAGTAACTGAACCTCAGTGTGTACGGAGCTTCCCCTGCCCCCACCCCCGCCTTCAAGCATCACACATCAACTCTTAGGGTCACCTGCAGAGCACAGAGTGAGAGAAGCCACCCAGGCTCCTCCTTTGGTGAATGCCCCTTGTCCAAATGGGTTGGATCCTCTGAAGTCCAGCCTGGAGCCCGGATTCTTTGCCAAGGCTCGAATCCCCTGTGTCTTGGGTTCACCCTCAGGGTATGCCACCTGGCAACTTTCCCCAGAGGTCCCACCGTCTCCCCAAGGCACTTCCAGGCCAGAGCCCAGGTCCCCAACACTCAAGGACCCATGACCTCTGGTCCCCTCCCTGTGTGGGGCCATCTCTCCTCTCTCCTCGGCTTTCGATCACACATGCTGGCTCTTCTCTCCCCACCCACCTGGGACACCAGCTTAACCTGCTTAGGTTTTTCACAAAGGACAGGAAGAAGGGCTGTCTTCCAACAGCTTCTGCTTTCCACCCCACCCCTGCGCAAAGTCTCTGAGCCGGGAGACACCAAGGGCACTCTGAAGGGAGACAGGCTGTCCTACCCTACAGAGGAGGAAAACCAAGGCTCAAAGGCAATGGGTACTCGCTCAAGGTCACATGGCCGACGAAGAGAGGAGCCAGCGTTGGGTCCTGCTCTGCGGGTTCCAAAGCTTGTGCTGTCCATCACCGAATCCTGTGGAAGACCCAAGTCTCCCTCACCAATTAGTCAGGAGGCCCTGGCTGAGCCACATCACCTTTCTCAACCTCAGTCTCTTCAACTCTAAATATGAAGCTATGGTAGCATTACCTACCTGTCTCAAAGGGGTGCTTGTTTATTTTCTGAAGTTAACATTTACTGAGCTTTCTAGCACCATATGCTGGAGCTCTGCTAGCCCTGCAGACTTACCTCTTTCAATCCTCACAGCAGCCTGTGGGAGAGATGCTGTCACTACCCACATTTAAGAGGTGAGAAACTGAAGCTGACACGGGCTTAAGACCCTGCTCAAGTTCACACAGCTGGTCACATGGCAAAGCCAAGACCCAAACCCAGGTGTGTCTGAATCCAGAACCACGGTACATTGTGGTGAGAAGCAAACAGGAAAACAGTTGTGGGAAGTGCCTCGTAAGCAGTAAGGTGCAATGCAGGCTCCAGGGTCAGCCCTCTTCCAGCAGAAAAGGACAAGACCATTATTCCCTATTCCCACCATATCCTGGAGAGATAGGGTCCACAGAGCATGGGGTGTGTCCTGCCCCCACCCCCATGCAGCAAAGACCCCAAAGGAAAGAAAATAGCAGACCAGGGCAGATCAGTGGGGTAGGTCAGGTGGGGAGGATCCTCCCCAGTGTCATTAGACCCAGGCGTGGGAAGGAGAGCTGTGGGTATCCCATCCAAATGGGGAGGATGTTTGTGGGATCTCGGGCAGAAGAGACAACATGGGTGGGTTGGGCGTCCTGTGGGTTTTGCTGCTTCTCTTCTCCTCCCCCACCTGCTCCCACCTGCACAGGGGAGGCCCCTTATCTGCTTACCCAGTGAGTCAGAAGCAGTCCCTCCCACCAAAGCCCCCCTGCCTTCCTCTCTGGGGGTTGCGGCCACTCCAGAGTTCCTCTTTGAGAATCACAGCTGCATTCACAGTGTTGCCTCTGTCAGAGTTCAATGAGTCCATCTTTTATGTGTCTCCATGTATCTGCCTGGATCCTGGGGAATCTGATGGAGCCAAAAGCAGGAGATGGGAGCCTGCTGAGGACCAGGGGGGAGTGAGGTGCTTCATGGACCATCTCTAAGTTGTCACGTAATACTTATTGGACAGATGAGGCCACCAAGGCTCAGACACAGCAGGTAAATGGCAAAGACAAGAGTCAAGCCGGGGTCTGTCTTTCCACTACTTTCCACCAGCTCTTCCCAACAGGGAAGAAGGTGTTCCAGAAGGTTCACATTATTAGAATGTTTTCATTTTTTGAAAAATTAGTGAATAATTATTTTGCCATTTAAAAGATATTTTTCTCAGGGTGAGAGCTTCTTAAGATACACGGGAATCAGGAATTTCCTGGTGGTCCAGTGGTTAAGACTTGGCACTCTCACTGCCAGCGTCCTGGGTTCGATCCCTGGTTGGGGAACTAAGATCCTGCAAGCCACATGGCACAGCCAAAAAAATTTTTTTAAATAAAATAAAATAAATGGAAGAATCAAAAGCAGCAGTTAGTAGTGATCAAACAAACAATAACCTCATGACCCCCAACCAGGCTGTTCATCATTTGGCCACTGGAGTGGCTTTGGCTGATGCAAGGTTTTACCTTGGTCTTATTCTTAATCTTGTATTGTTTAATTTATACCTCTTATGAACCAATGATTAAATAAAGGAATCAAAGTGAACACTGAGGTCGAATACACAAGGAAATAGGAGAAGGAAGATGATGACTCCTCCGCAGATAAGTCTTAAGATTTATCATTTGCATTTATCTGATCAAATTCCTTATATACCTTGTCATAAAAATTCTTGTGAGTTACAAAATGTTAAAAAGAGAAAATAGGGCTTCCCTGGTGGCGCAGTGGTTGAGAGTCCACCTGCCGATGCAGGGGACATGGGTTCGTTCCCCGGTCCGGGAGGATCCCACGTGCTGCAGAGCAGCTGGGCCCAGGAGCCTGCGCGTCCGGAGCCTGTGCTCCGCAGCGGGAGAGGCCACAACAGTGAGAGGCCCGCATACCGCAAAAAAGAAAAAGAGAAAGAGAAAATAATATGTACTCTTTCTTTCCCTGTGTTGGGCATAAAGGTAATCTATACCTGCAAGGCATATGCAGAGAGGTGCTTGCAAATATGGACCTGAGAGCTATTTTATCTTACCATACAACAAACATAACATTCTCTTTTAAAGTACAAATCAGATTTTTTTAAAATTTGTTTATTTATGGCTGTGTTGGGTCTTCATTGCTGCGCGCGGGCTTTCTCTAGTTGAGGCGAGCAGGGGCTACCCTTCATTGTGGTGCATGGGCTTCTTATTGTGGTAGCTTCTCTTTGTTGCAGATCACAGACTCTAGGCGCACAGGCTTCAGTAGTCGTGGCACGTGGGCTCAGTAGTTGTGGTGCACGGGCTTTGTTGCTCCGCGGCATGTGGAATCTTCCCAGACCAGGGCTCAAACCCGCATCCCCTGCATTGGCAGGTGGATTCTTAACCACTGTGCCACCAGGGAAGCCCTACAAATCAGACTTTTAAGCATCAAATGCAAGAATGCCAACCCCCAACTCATGACAGTGATCTCGCAGGGCTTGCGGGATCTTAGTTCCCCAGCCAGCGATTGAACCTGGACCCCTGGCAGTGAGAGCGCTGAGTCCTACCCACTGGACCACCAGGGAATTCCCCATTTCATTCTATTTTAATGTCTATTTGGCCCCCCCATAAAACATCACTTTAAAATTTGTTCAGCAACCATGCATTTTCTTCTGTCATGAATTTAAAGCAAATCAAGCACATATGCCACTGTAAAGTGGGGAGAAGTCAAAATTTGTTTTTATATATTATGCATATAATTTAAATAAAATAAATGTTAGGGAAATTTTGGAAATAATACACTTATTAAAAATAGTACATTTGATTTAGGGGGCTTCCCTGGTGGCACAGTGGTTAAGAATCTGCCTACCAATGCAGAGGACACAGGTTCATGCCCTGGTCTGGGAAGATCCCACATGCCACGGAACGACTCAGCCTGTGAGCCACAACTACTGAGCCCACGCACCTACAGCCTGTGCTCCGCAACGAGAAAAGCCACAGCAACAAGAAGCCCGTGTAACCCAACGCAGAGTAGCCCCCGCTCGCCACAAAAAAGACCCAACCCAGCCAAAAATAAATTAATTAATTAATTTTAAAAAAATAGTACATTTGACTTAAAAACACTTCCTTTTTCATGGACCATAGAAAATTATGATATAGCCCAAATAATTCTCATGGGGGTTTGTAAAATTATATTTTACTGTGAAATAGTTCCTGAGTCAGGAGAGATGAGAGATGGTCTAGTCCAACCATCTCATTCTATTTTATTTTACTCTTTAAATTTTGGATATGATCCTTAAGTAATCTGGCAGAGAAAAATGCACACAAAAACAATAAACGTAATAGCTAACGTTTATGAGGATCTGTTAAGTGCCAGCCAGGCACTGTGTTATGCGTTTTCTACCTGCCGCCCGCCCCATTCACCCCTCGCAAGCGCCCTGAGGGGAGATAATTTCATTAACCCCATTTTACAGATGAGGACACTGAGGCTCAGGATAGTGAGGTAATTTGCCCAAAAGCCCACAGATTTAATAAGGAGGCAGAATCAGAACTCACAACTGTGACTCAAGGCTGCCTCTTAAACCTCTAACTATTCCCTTCTTATTCTGAGCTGATCCTTACCTGTTCACCACCTCTCCTCACAGAAGCAGGAGATAGAAATCCAGGTTACCCTGCAAGTGGGTATACTGAAGGAATCAGTATTGCTGGATCTGATCCAAATCCTAGGCCAGAAATGATAATGTGCTTTCCTCTTCACCGCCACAGAGGCCAGAAGCCAGACAGATCCCCAAACACACGTGAATTCATTCTATCACAAAAGCCTATCGTGGAACTTGCATGAGGGTCAGCTCCACAGATGTCTGGCCTCTCCTTATCTGTCCATGGCCTGAGTGCCCACACTAGGTTTCATTTAGCATCCGCCGCTGTCCAGCTGTCCCTGTGACCCTCCAGCCACTCTGTCACCACTCACATCTTAGCGGCCTGCAGCCCTACGACTCAGCCTCTTTACTGATGCCAGTTCCCTCAATTATACAATGGGAGTCATACCACTTCCCTCATTGGCTTGTCGTGTGGAATATATGAGTTCATGTGTAAAGGGCGTAGCATGGAGTCTGGCCCACAGTATACAGTAAGTGCTCATTCAGTGTCACCTTCTGTCTTTGTCATGAGCACTGGTGTGTTTCAAGAGCTGAGCCTCCAGGGCTCTGCGCGTCATCACCCCACCACTCCCGCCTCTGCTGGGGGACCAGCCCAAATTGGAACCGCCACCCCCACTGCTGCAACCCTAGAAACAACCAGAATCAAGATTAGGGAGGGACCACACCCTTTGGGATCTGGCCAAGCCAGGAAGAGGCAGAGCAGCCTGAAAGGAAACCACAAGGGATTCAGAATACCCACCATGCGGTTAACCTTTTCCTACTCTCTGCTATACAGAGGAGCCACCATGAAAAGTCCTCAGCATCCACTAATGGCGTCTCTGCCCCCCCTCCCCCTACCCCATTACAGCTTTGCTTGTCCTACAGAGAGCACTTCATGGGCGGAGGGGGCTGACCAGCCACTTCTAGGTGTAATTTTAACAGTTTTAACAATGCTCCTAAACCCACCTGCTCCCCCCGCCATGCTTCCCATTGACTCCTGACCAAGCTTCCACCAGCAGCAAGTACCCCCAGGGTGAGGGGAAGCCAGAGACTCTTATCGGGCATTTACACTTTAATGATTGAGTTCCTAAAATTTTCTGTAATAGGTTTTCTTTGAAAGAGGAGGATAGGGACTTCCCTGGTGGCGCAGTGGTTAAGAATCCGCCTGCCAGTGCAGGGGATGAGGGTTTGATCCCTGGTCTGGGAAGATCCCACATGCCATGGAGCAGCTAAGCCCGTGCACCACAACTACTGAGCCCGCATGCTGCAACTACTGAAGCCCACGCACCTAGAGCCCGTGCTCCACAACAAGAGAAGCCACCGCAATGAGAAACCTGTGCACCGCAACAAAGAGTAGCCCCCGCTCGCCTCAACTAGAGAAAGCCTGCTCACAGCAACGAAGACCCAACGCAGCCAAAAATAAAAAAATTTATTAAAAAAACAAAAAAGAAAGAGGAAGATAGGCCTTTAGTTCCTATTATCAAGATGAAGATAACCAGCACAGAATCAGAGTGAAGCCCTGAATCGTAGAGATGCTCCCTGCAGGGGCAGAACTAAGACACATGTCTTCAGACAGCATGTCAAGGTGCCCATCCTGAGACTCTGAACCCTGGGATCTGCTAAAGCAGGAAAGAGGGAAGCCTATGTACTTACAGTATTTCAAGAACCGTCCCCCCGCAAAGGATAGAGGTCCCCAGGAGAAAGCTTCAGGATCTGACTGAGGGTGATGGGCCTGGGCCTGGGTTCAAATTGGGCTTTACCCTCTGTACAACCTTGGGCAAGTCACTTCATTCCCCTGTGCTTCTATCTCCTCGTCTGTAAAAGAGGGACGTGGGACTAGCACCACCTTCCCCTCCTCGTTGTGAGGAGTAACTGAGTTTACACGCAAAGCCCAGTGCTTGGCACACAGCAAGCCACTGTCATTAAGGTACAGTCCCCCCTACCCTGCGATCCCCCGCTCGCCCACATATTCAAGGCGGGCTGGTCAGGCTCTAAAAGGCTTTCCCTATGTCCTCTTGCCACAGAAGCTTTGAGAGTCACTTTTGAAATGTTAAGCCAGGCGTGCCCTTCCTGCTGATGTATATTCTATCAGTCCGTCTTTTCCCCCATAAATCGAGCAGTTGTGTCTACTTTGCGAATCTTGAAGAAGGTAGCCCTCCCTCAGGATTTTCACAAGTGTCACAGAACTCCTTCAATCAATTCACTGGACCAGGCAGCGTTCTGGGCCCTGAGATGCAGCAGGGAACAAAACAGACAGTGAACCCCGGATCCCTTGGAGCTGACCTGTCAATGCCCTGGCAGCTAATGGTGGTGCTGGAGGCCCTGGTTAGAGGAAACGGTCCAAGGAGGAAAGGAGGAAAAGGAGACCAGGGAAGAGACTGTTGCCCAGAGTGTGAGAAAGACCCCCGTCCCCCTCCATCCAGGCTGGCCTGCCTTCCATGGATTGGGTCTGGCACCAGCCGTAGCAGAGCAGCCTGGCTTTGGGTTCTGATCCTGCCACCTACAAGCTGTGAGACACTGGGCAAATCCATTCAGCTGAACCTCACTTTCCTGATCTCTAAGATAGTGAGAATAAAGCATTTCTATCTGCAAGGGCAGTTTGCAGGATAAAGGAGAGAGTGCAGGTAAAATGCCTCCTGTAGTGCCTGCCACAAAGGAAGCACGGGAGACAGTGAAAAATTCATTTTCCTCATACGCTTTAACCACAACGACACATTATAACAGACTGAATGCAGAAGCAGATGAGAATCCAGCTGCCTGGCAATAAAGACATCTGCCCCCCAAAATTATTTTCATTAAAAACATGTTATTTCTATTAACACGTAACAGCTTTATTAAATATTGTTTCTAAGTTGTCAGTTTTGGTTTCTACCCAGTAGGTGTTGAAAGATGTAACCTGCAAGGAAAGCCCTTTAGGATCTGGGTAACTTTTGAGATGGTAAAGAGGTGCTGAGCCCACGGAGTTTGAGAACTGCTGCTCCAGGCGTTCTCGCTGTTAGCTCTTTTCCCACCTGACGAATCCCCGCACCCACTCCCCGCCTCTGCCTGGCCCCGGCCCCCCCCCCGCCCGCCCCAGTTGTGTGCAGTTGATTGCACAACTCACAAAATGGAAGAACGAGGTTGGAAGGGTTTTGAGATCTCATCTGGTGCAGATGGACATTCTGAGAAGGGGACTGTTTTGCCTGAGGTTCTCAGGCATCAGTTCCACCCAAAATTGGAACTGGAATCCAGACTCCTATCTCCTTGGCCCAGGGCTCTCCTCAGGACTGCAGGCTGTCGGGTACGGACTTCTTTACCGCAGCCTGGTTAATAATCCGTCAAGCTCCCAGACATACTGTCAGCTTCCTGCTCACTCAGCTCCAAAAGTCCTGACCGGAAACAGGATCTTCTCCCTCTGCTCACCCCCTCTCTCCTGCCTTTTGCCTTCCTCCTTGACCACGCCCCTGCCCTCACACCAGCCCAAGGGCATAGCAGACATGGCATTGTCACTCTCATTTGTTGCCAACTAACAAAGAACTTGAGAAGTGAGGAGAGGGACTTCCCTGGCAGCCCAGTGGTTAAGACTCTGCGCTTCCACTGCAGAGGGAGCGGGTTCCATCCCCGGTCAGGGAAACAAGATCCTGCATGCCACGTGGCATAGCAAAAAAAAAAAAAAAAATTTTTTTTTGAGGAGAAAGCTACAATATGTGTACATATTATATATACATATATAATCTGCCGTCAGTGGCGGGCTAACTGTGTACCAGGCACTATACTAAGCATGATGCTATCCCAACTAGTCCTCGTGCTTCACCACCGATGAAATGTGTACTATATGTTATTCCCATTTTACAGATGAGGAAACTGAGGAGAAGAAGTGAATGAAGTAATTGACTTTATCCAAGGGCACAAAGCTAATAATTGGCTGAGCCAGGACTGGAAATCAGCCTGACTGGCAAATCCATGCAGATCAGGACTTCACCAGGCTGATGGGGACAGGACTAAAATCCACGCCAGCTAATAGTAGCAAAGGAGGCATGACTGAGTGCAGCTGGTCAGAGAGGAAAAAGACAAAAAGAGAAAAGAGATGTGATTTGACCCTGGGACTAAAGACAAAAGATTGCCTGTGTCTGGCGTCACCTGGGCAATGTCATGCATTAGATCCTGTCCCTTTATCAACTTGACTTTGTCATAACATAAAGGCTCAAGTCTGGCTTGGCCTGCCACTGGCTGTGAACTGGGGGCAAGTGACTTGCGTTCTCTAAACCCATTTGCTCAAGGAATGCTACCTGCTTCATATAATAGCCATGAGCCCTTCCCTGCTGTGCAAACTGTCAAGTATGATCTGAATGTGGGCCTTATGAGTCTGTTCTCTGAAAGGGAAGTTGCTAGAGTATAAGGTAGTTGAAAAGAAGAAGAAGATATTTGAAAAGACTCAACAAAACTGTCCTGTGGGCAGATTTCAGGTCTGTTAATTTACCGTGTAATGGCTTGGAGGTAAAGAGTGTAAAGCAATAGGATGGGACCCTGGGTCTTCAGAGGAATGAACAAGAGCACAGGTTCCTGACGCCCCCAGCCAGTCTCTTAGCAACTCTGTACCCCAATTTCCTCATTTATGAAATATTGAAAATAATAATATCAGGTTTAAATGACATACTGAAGAGAAAGTGCTAGTGCAATGCCAAGTGCCCATCACCACTATCCTCCAATCTTCTTTTCAGATGGCAGTATGGAGGCAACAGAGAGTAAGTGACTTCTGCATAGAATTAACCAGTGCCAGAGCCAGGTTCAAACCCTGAGTATCTGCTTCCTAACTTGGGACGTTTTTCTTTCTACTACATTGCACACAGGCTCTGTCGTTCAATTAGGCGGCCAAGCTACTGCTTGTTTTAAATAATTATTTCATCTGCACATCAAGAATGCTGGTTTTACAGGGAAAATATTTTTGCAACTCAGAAGTAAACTTGTGAACAGTTAAAAAAAAAAAAAAGAATTCAGGTATTAATTTCCCCAGTTACAGATGAAGAAACTGAGGCTCAGAGAGTTTGAGTAACTTGCCCCTAGGTCACACAGCCCATCAGTGGCAGAGCTGGGATTTGAACCCTGCAATGCTTCATTCCGAAGATGTGGCCTTTAACCTTCGCTACAGTGGAAAGAGGATTCAGGCATCATTTAGCTCAATTCCTCCTGGGAGAGAGGCTGGAGATGATACAGATTAATGAAGAAGGAAGGTCCAGGGAGAATGAGTGTCCAGACAGCAGGTGGTGACCCCACAGACCCCTGGGCAGGAATGATGAATGGTGAGTAGACAGCAGACTTGGGACAAAATCCTTCAGCCCCACAAGGCAGATTCATGGGGACTGGGTTTCTTTGACGACCAACAGACATTTGAGAAAGGAATTGTAGAGGAGACCTCAATGATGATCTTTTGCCCCAATTCTTTAAAATACAAATGCTTTCCTAAAAGGACTGGAGGTGGCCTATGTTATGAATTAGGGCAGTGGAAATAAAAGTGAAGCACTAGCGAGACTTCTCTGGTGGTCCAGTGGCTAAGACTGCACGCTCCCAATGCAGGGGGCCCGTGTTCGATTCCTTGTCAGGGAACTAGACCCCACATGCCGCAACTAAAGATTCCACATGCCGCAAGCCACAACGAGATCCCGAGTGCCAAAACTAAGATCCGAAACAGCCAAATACATACATACATATATATATATATATATATGTGTGTGTATATATATATATATATATATATATATATTTAATTTAAAAAAAAGAAAAACACTAGAAACTACTAAAAGGAGCAATAAGTGAATGAGGAACCAACCTTGAATGACCCAGCACTGCTGGCTTGTACTGCGTTTAGCTCTGAGCTTCCTGGCAGCTGAGGGAAAAGGAAACAGGAAAGTTTGTCTGAAGAAACCTGCTTTTTTCCTAATTGACATTTGTTCATTCATTTATTCAGTAAGTTGATTTGAAGATATTTAAGAGCCTACTTTTTGCCAGGCCCTGTGCCCAAGGGCTGGAAATCCAGGAGGAAAGTACTAGAGAAATCAGCTTGGGAAATAACCCCTTTGGCAGCCCTTTGCATCTCTCCTCTAAGGCAATTTCTATACTCTGCCTTGCATCGATAACCTTCTCCTGCGACTCATATCACTGGAGAAATTTTAAGTTCCTTCTTCCACATGCTGGCCCACCTCCCCTGGCAAATTCATTTTAGGAATGACTATCCTGGTGCTCTGTTTATAAGGTTAAGGATCCTGGACGGCTGCCAACCTTCTAGTTAACTCTCTGCTTTCAACCTGTTGCTTGTGTTCCCGCCTCTTTCCGGAAGTCTGGATCTGTGGGCCAGGGGAAGCCTCACAGTGAGGCTTAGGGTGCGGGAGGACTGGGACAGATGGACAATGTCTGCCATGACTTGGGAATGGGGAGTGGTGGCTTGGGGGCCATCAAATTGCCTTGCTTATGTGGGCTGAGTTCCATCTCCATAGGGCTGCTTAGCCTAGCTTGGGTCCTTCATCAAAAGATCTCCACCAAGAGTCTACTGTGGGCTCTTTTTGGTGTGAGGGCGAGTAGAACACAAAGATGCCACCAATCCTTGACCCAGATTCTCAAAATTAGAAGCTCACAGTCCAGGGAGCAATATGAGGAAAAGACACAAATAATGGAAGGTAGACAGTGATCCATGCATTAGGACTCAATGAGTTTCATCCTCGTAGACAGGTAAGGAGAAACCAGAGAATGCTTCCTGGAGGAGGTGGCTTTTGATATAGGGCCTGAAAAACTAAATAAGATTTGGGCAAAGGAATATAGCCCACAGCCCAAAACTCCAGAAAACTTTCTTGCAACTGCAACCAAGTGCTACCAAGCACGGAGGGGAACTAGGGGAAGAAAGATGGAAGGAAGGCCCCATGACACCCTTCCTATGGCTGAACACAGCACCAAGAGCCCTGCCGGGAAGCAAGTCAAGAGCCTCAACTTGGTCTATTACTAATGGATCATTCATGCAGGTCAAACAGGTTTTTTTTGGTTTTGTTTTTTTAATGTGATGGTCTGGACTTCATGGTAGTAAAGTGTCCACTGAGGATGAGTGAAAAGCTTTCTATATGCCTAAGTTCTCAGATGACAGTTGGACAAGACCAGCACAGAATCCTGTAAGAATCCTATAAACTAATTCTACTGAGTATGTCCTGCCGTTCATTAGACACATACTGGAAGCCACCATTCATTTCATAAATTTCTATCACTTGATTGTACAACAGGGTGATATGGGTAGTATTCCTCCTAGTTTACAGATGAACGAAACAGAGGCTCAGATAGGTGAAGTAACTTGCCCAAGATCACACAGCCCACAAGGTACAGAGCTGGATTTGAATCCAGGGCTGGTTGAATCCAAGGAGGTTTGGTTGCCAAGCCTGTGACATTGTGATCCAACATTGCGAGTTTCCCAGAGGAGACCTAAGAAGTGACCTAAGCAACCCACTTGCTTTAAAGATGAGAAAAGAAAGACCCAGACAGGAGAAAGGACCTGCCCAAAGTCACTCAGTGGCAGAACAGGGACTGGAACCCAGGCCTCCCCACTCCCAGTAAGAAATAAATATGTTGGCTCCTGGACTCCAGTCTCAGCTTCTCACTGCACTTGTAGCAGCCACAATCAAAGGGCCAGCTCCTTCTCACTCACACATGGTCCCCAGTGCCTTTGGGCTTTCAACACAGCAGTACAGAGGGGCCAGCTGTGACAATGGCATGCTTTCACTTCACACTTTCAGTTCAGGTCAGTAAAACCCCCAGGCGCACCTTTTCCTGAGCAGCTTCCAGGCGCTCAATGTGCGCTTCGCAGACACTCAGCAGGGGTCAGGGCTCCAGGTCCTGGACACCCACTGCAGCATGGGCATGCTCTCTGGGGAAAGAGTGTCATGTAGCTTGGGGGTTTGGCATTTTTCTTAGGTGGGAAAAGCACTTGGTTGTTTGCTTCTCTTTTAATACTACATTTGTACGATGTCAGGTCACAAAATGTTTTCACACGCATCAGTGGTTCCTAATATTTGAAACTCCACTGACATGCTGATCAAAAAAAAAAAAAAATGAACTCTTTCCTCCTAACAAACGCACTGACATGAAGTCTTACCTACACTTTGAAAGGAGTGGTACCCCATCACAGCCTCCCCATGGACCTGGTTAAAGAGCCATGGAGGAGATTGCCAGCCAATTTGGTTTTCCCAAGGAGAATCGGACAGGTCTTGTCATTGTCATTTCACAATGAGAAGAGGGGCGCAGAAAGCTGAAGGGACTTGCCCAAAGTCAAGTGACAAGCCATGCAGAGGTGGAACTGGAACAGTTGTGTAGCACAGCAAGCACTGAGTCTCTCTCTGTGCCAGGCGTTCAGACCAGTCCTTGCCCGGGAGGAAGGTTCATCTACAAGCCAGAAGCTCTGACTCCAAAAGGGATTTCTATCTGCTCAGAGGGAAGGCAGACAGGGAGCTGGGTTTCCTGTTGCTCTGTGCATCCTGTTGTCGGATGTTTTCTTGTTAGGATCTCCATCCAAATGCCTGCATTTCCTGGCCTTACTTAATTTGCACAATAACCATAGGTTGGTGGCCACGCCAGGCCTGGGTGAGGCACAAATACCAGCCACCACCACCCCGGCATCCCTCTTCTAGGCTGGACTCTGCGTGGGGTAAGCCATTCTCTGATGGTGGGGGGCTGTTTTCTAAGGGAAATATGGCAAGAGAGTTGGAGGGGGATGGGACTGGGGCTGCGGGGGTGCAGGGAGGAAGCTTCCAGAAGTGGGAGGGTGGATATGGGAGCTGAGAAAGGCTTACACTGTCTCTTATTCATGTCCAGGGCTGAGAACTCGGCTAGCACCATTTCCTGTCTCACTCTGGGGTGGCCTTGGCAACATTCGGCAAAGGGCATCCATCTCAGGGAAACATTCCTTTTCAGCTTTTCGAAATCGGGTCACTTCTATGCTTACAGCACGAGGGTTTTGATTGTGGTTTGGGGGATGTGTTCCAGCTCTGCTGCTGATTTGTTGGGTGATCTTAGAAAATTGCATCCCCACCCTTAGACTGTTTCCTTGATGGTAAAATGACAGAGGTGGATTAGAAGAGAGGTTTTCAATCTGTTCCTTGGAGCTGAGGGCTCCACAGAGGAATCTGGGCTGCCTGGAAGAGAGGACAATAGGTGACATGAATTCAGATTTTTACCTGATTTATGAATAGGTGTTCCATTGATGGTAAAAAGCATTCTGCTCTCTTAAAATTTAAAAAACACTGGATTATAAGAGCTGCCACTTATTAAGCTCATATAATGCTCCAGGCACATTACTGTCAACAACCTCACTAAGCAGGTTGAATTATCCCCTTTGAAGATGCTCCTAATAATAATAACAATAATAAGCACTTCCATATGTTATATTAATTTACTGAAATCCTCACAAAAACCCATTTTACAGATGAGAAATGGGAAAACAGAGGCATTAAGTATCTTGAACAAGGTCACCAGGCTAGGATTTGAACCTACCCTATGTGCTCCCCTCCCCCTAACACTCTTACTTGGGATCTACACATTGGCAACAGCTGCTTTCCATCCAAATGGGTTTCATTCATTAAGCAGTTTTTGTTTGTTTGTTTGTTTTGGCCCCACTGCGGCTTGTGGGATCTTAGTTCCCCAACCAGGGATCGAACCTGAGCCCTCAGTAGTGAAAACGCAGAGTCCTAACCACTGGAATTCCCCATTAAGCAGTTTTTTAGCACCGACTAGGTAGCAGGCATTGTGCAAGGCACAGAAGACCCAGAAATAATGAAGGCTCAGTTCCTGACCTTGACGAGCTGTGCATCCTCCTCCAAGTAGTTTAACGTCTCTGAGCTTCCATTATCTATGAAATAACAATAATCACAATTCCTATATCAGAGATTGTGTGGATTACTTTAGATTATGGCTGAGAAAAAATATTTTGTAGAAGTTAAATTGCATACAAATGTTGGTTGGTGCAGTTATCAACCTGGTTGGAGAAAAGACTAATCAGAACTGGTTATAATATATACAGAGTAAGTCTAGGAACTTGGTGTGTGACTGTCGTGGAAGCTTTCACTGGGCGAAAGACAAGTCCAGAAAAAAGATGAGCCAGGGAGAGGAACCCCTGGGGCAAAGGTGCAATAAAGCAGAACTATCTGAGGAATGGTGAGGCAACCAGTTGAGCCCAACTGGGGCTGCCTACAGCAGCTGCAAAGGAATACTTCTGACCTTGCCTTGCTGTCACCAGACAGTACAGCACGTTGGGGTGGGCTAGCGCTCTCCCATGAGCCCCTTGTCATTTAAAATGTTCTAGTACCCACAATAAAAAATAAATAAATAGTGGGATAGGGAGGGTTGGAGGGAGACGGAAGAGGGAGGAGATATGGGGATGTATGTATATGTATAGCTGATTCACTTTGTTATAAAGCAGAAACTAACACACCATTGTAAAGCAATTATACCCCAATAAAGATGTTAAAATAAATAAGTAAATAAATAAATAAAAAGAAACACCCCCCCAAAAAAAGAAACGGGTGAAATAAATGTTTTTATTTAGCCCAATATATCATTTCGACTGGTAATTAATATAAAAACATTACTAATGAGCTATGTTACCTTCTTTTTTCCATACTGTCTTTGAAATCTGGTGTGTATTTTACACTCAAAGCATATCTCCGTTCAGACTAACCACATTCATGGTGCAGGTATAGACAGAACTGGAGTTGAACCCCAGTTCTCAACTCTTAAATAACTAGGTCATCCTGAGCAGGTTCTAAATTAAGAATAGTTCAGTGAAGTGTCGAGCTCTCTTCTAAATGTATTTTATGTATTAATTCACTTAATCCTTATAACGTGAATTATCTATAATGGTGGGTTACCATCATTATTCCCATTTTATAGATAAGGAAATTGAGTGAGTACAGGGAGCCCAAACAGCTTATCATTCCTAAACCTTCTTCCGCTCTAAAATGAGCATAAGCACACCCACCCTGGAGGTTACTGTGAGGGGAGGTTTGAAAATGCAGCGAAGGTCTTCTCACCCAGACACACCAGGAAACCACTGCTTGGGAACCACAGACGTCGCTTGTCCCAACTCCCACTCCCTAATAACCTCTAGCAAGACCAGAAGTAGGGTGAGGAGAGCGAGGCCCTCACCATGGGCACAAAATTTAAATGGGTGCCAAAAAATTATAATAAATTCTGTTTTGAGTGTAAATAATATATTTAAATCTTATAAAATGCTGTTGTGAGTTTTAATGACCTACTTTTCCATTTTTCAAAAGTAACTACTTTTTAGTGTTTAATGTTTTGAGGGGGGGAAAAAAGCCAGTAAAGAATACAGGGAGGGACTTCCCTGGTTGGCGCAGTGGTTGAGAGTCCGCCTGCCGATGCAGGGGACACAGGTTCAAGCCCCAGTCCGGGAGGATCCCACATGCCGCGGAGCGGCTAGGCCCGTGAGCCATGACCGCTGAGCCTGCGCGTCCGGAGCCTGTGCTCTGCAACGGGAGAGGCCACAACAGTGAGAGGCACGCGTACCGAAAAAAAAAAAAAAGAATACAGGGAAATGTCTACATAGAGGAACACATTTTTTCCCTTTGCCTCAGGCAAGACATTGCTTTCTAGTCTAGTCTGGGGAAAAAACCTGCACTCGCTCCTGCTTCTCTAGTTCCTCTGCCACTGTCCGCGAGTTCTCTTCTCTTTATCTACTCTATAAATCCTCTACATTCTCCTAAGGGACTGGACTTTTGGCTCAATGGTGTGATGTTAACATTTATCCTTGTTGACACATATAGTTCTAGTTCATTTTTTACTGTTTCATTTATTTCTGTGTGTGGATGTACTATAATTTATCTATGCATTTTGCAATTGATGGACTTTTGTTGGTGGTGGTGATGGTGGTTTTCTTTTGCTATTTCAAAAATGCTGATTGTACGTGTCTCCTTGGGCACATTTTCAGGAGCGGAATTGGTGCATCTCAGGGCAGTGGCTCATCTTCAACTTCACTAGATTTTGCCAAACTGCTCTCCACAGTGTTTGCCCCAACTTACACCCCCGTCACAGTGCTGACCGTTCGCACTCCACATCCTCTCCAGTACTCGATATTGTCAGATTCATCTTTTTGCTGATCTGATGGGAGTGAAACTTGCCGTTCTGTGGATGCTATCGAGGTTAAACATCTTTTTAAAGGATTATTGACCATTTCTCTGTCATGCCTGATATTTTTCTTATTTGTAGGTTCTCTCCTTCATCTTAAGTAATCTTGCCTGAGGTTTGTCTGTTTTATGATCTTTTCAAAGAACTAGTTTCGGTCTTTGTCAGGGCTTCTTATTCTCTGTTGTTTTACCATGTCATCAATTTCTGCTCTTATTATTTCTGCCTTCTGCCTTCTTTGTATTTTTGCTGTTGCTCTTTTTCTAATTTCATGAGTTGGATGTTTAGCTCATGAGTCTTTTTTCTTTTCTAATATGAGCACGTAGGCCTATAAATTTCCCTTTCAGTACTACTCAGATGCATCCCACTCATTTTAATATGTTATAATTCTAAGAATTTTCTCATTTCCTTTATGATTTTTTGGCTCAGGAATTATTCAGGAGCTTCAAACCTGTGAAGTTTGTTAGTTACATTTTTTAAGTTCTTGATTTCTAAATAAATTGCACTGTGGTCAGAGAACATGGTTTGTATGTTACAGATTATTTAAAGTTTGTTGCAATTTACTTTTCACCTAAGACAAGACCAGTTTTGGTAAATGTCCACATTTGCTTGAAAACAATGAGTATTCTTTAATTATTGGGTGCTGAGTTCCATATATGACTATCAGATCAAACTTATTAATTGCATGTTCAAATCTTATATATCATATTAATTAGTATATTGTCTGCTTAATTTGTTAACTTCTGAGAGAGGGATGCTAAAAATCACTGACTATTCAATTTCACTTCAATTTCACAAATATTTGTTGAGTATCTACTATGTACCAAAAACTATTCTAAACCCTTATATCAGTGAACAAAAGAGTCAGTTCCTTGACCTTATGGAACTTAAATTCTAGTGGAACAGATAATAAACAATAAAGATTATGTAGGGTAAATTATATGTTAGAAGGTGATTAGTGATATGGAAAAAATAAAATATAGAGCAGAGTAAGGGGGACCAGATGAGCAGGAGGGTGGGGTGAGCTACAGTTTTAAATACGATGATAGGGTAGATGTCTTTGAAAAGGCAAAATTTGAGCCACAACTTAAAGAAGGTGAGATTGACCCATGCATAGAAAAGAGTGTTCTGGAAGAGGGAACAACTACTGCAAAGGCCCCGTTGGGGGGCGGGGGGGAGTACCCATTGGTAAGCCAGTATGGCTAGAGCTCGTTGACCAAGGGAAGCATGGTTAGTAGGGAGGTCAGAGAGTCAATGGGGCCAGAACACACACAGCCTTCTAGGCCACTGTTAGTACTTCAGCTTTTACACTGAATGGAATGGGTGCTGTGTGGGGTTTGGGACAGAGGAGTGACATATTTGAAAAGGATCTGACATATTTTAAAAGGATCACCTTGGCTGTTGTACTGAAATTAGACAGGCCTGGTTAAAAGCAGGGAGTCAGTTAGGAAGCTATTGTAGTAAACCAAGTAAGAGATTATGCCTGATTTTTAAAATCCTAAATTAGATCAATACCTTTACTCACTTCCTAAATAAAGCTTCAACTCTATTCATCTCTCTTGCCTTGTGTTACTGTCATTCACAATTTTACTTCCACTTTGTTTTTATACCCTCCAAATCAGTCTCAGTCATTATTATTATTATTATTGTTGCTTTATACATATTTTTTTATTTACTCATACATTTATCAATTTATTTGTTCACAATTCCTGCTTGCCTTTCTGTTCTTCCCTCTGTGAAGAATTTCCTTCTTCTAATGGCATATGCTTTAGAGTTCCTTCAGTGAGAGTCTGTTAGTGGACAATTCTACTTGTATTTCTTTATTTTGAGTGATAGTGTAGCTTTTTTCCCTCTATCTTTTGGCTATTATTACTGTTATTGGAAAATCTGCTTTTAAATTTAATTGTGATTCCTTTGCCTTTTCTCTCTGATTGTTTTAAATTTTTTCTTTGTCTTTGGTATTCTGAAGTTGTATTATGCTATATGTGAATGTGGAATTCTTTTTCTGTTTGTTTGGTTTTTGCTGGTTGGTTGGTTTTGTTTTTGGCCCTGCTGTGTGGCTTGTGGGATCTTTGCTCCCCGACCAGGGATCGAACTCCGGCCCTGGCAGTGCAAGCGCCAAGTCCTAACCACTGGACAACCAGGGAATTCCCATTGGTTTGTTTTTAAAATTCTGTTCAACACACGACTATATATAAAATAGATAAACAACAAAGTCCTACTGTATAGCACAGGGAACTATATTCGATATCTTGTAATAACCTATAATGGAAAAGAATCTGAAAAAGTATATATATATATATACATATATATACATATATATGTATATATATATATATATAAACTGAATCACTTTGCTATACACCTGAAACTAACACAACATTGTAAATCAACTATACTTCAGTTTAAAAAAAAAATTATGCTCGAAGTTCACTGTGATTTCTGAGTCTGAAGAGTCATGTCCAGGAGAATTCTGGGCAATTCTCCACTAGCATCTCTTTGAATATGGCCTCCTCAATGCCCACCACCAATTTTATTCTTCCCTTCTGAAACTCCAGTTAGATATATTTTAAACCTTCTCTTTCAATCCTTCCTGTCTCTTAACCTCTCTTTCATATTTCGCATCTATCTCCTTGTGCTGCATTTTGAGAAGTTTCTTCAGGTCCACCTTCTAGATCAAAGCTTTTCAGCTAGTCTCTTCTGCTCTTTAACCTACCCTTAAGGGTTACTGTTTTCAATGACTTCATTTTTCACTTCCAGAAACTCTACTTGATTCTTTTTCAATTCTGCCTAGTCTCTCATTAGGTAATCATGGTTTTGATACCTTATTGTTTAATCATATTAAACATATTCGGACTTCCCTGGCGGTCCAGTGGTTAAGGCTCTGTGCTTCCAATGCAGGGGGCGGGGGTGGGTTCAATCCCTGGTCAGAACTAAGATTCCACATGCCGTGCAGCCAAAACAAAAAAACAAACAAAAGCTTATAAACATATTCTATAACATAAACCCAAGAATTGTATGAATTCTTGGAAGTCTAATTCTACTGTCTGACATTTCTGCTAACTCTTGTTCATGTTTCCTTGTGCACTTTGTAAGTTTGCATTGTGAGCTCACATTCCATGGGCCCTTATATGTGGAAATCTTGTGTGACCTGGATACGAGAGTATATCCCTCTAGAGAAACTCAGAGTTTGCTTTCTAATAATGTCCCATACAGTATTTGGGCGCCCTGTTTGTTTTTCTCAATATTTAGGACATTCTTATACTGAGAATGATTCATTATCTGACATTCAAATTTATCAGGACTCCTATAGTTTATCTGGCAAATCTACTGGTGTGAAACCCAAGTCTTGTCTCCCATCCCTAAACAGTTGTTAAAACGTCAGCATCTTACTTACCAAAACTGGCAAACAAAACAAAATAAAACATCAATGCAAAAAACCCTCCACCAGATCCCTCTGGATTCCATTTCTTCTTGGTTTTGATTTCCTCTCGGTTTTTGACCCTTGGAGGTTTCCTTACTTTCAAAGGGAAGTCTTAGGTGTAGTTTTCCGGTTTTTTAAAAAAAGACCAAAAAAGGCAGTCACTTTTATTTTATTTCTTATTTTATTTTATTGAGGTATAATTGACATGTAACATTATACTAGTTTCAGGTATACAACATAATGCTTTGATATTTGTATACACTGTGAAATGATCACCACAGTAAGTCATTAACATTCGTTACCACACATAGCTGCAAATTTATTTTCTTATGATGAGAACTTTTAAGATCTGTTCTCTTAGCAACTTTCAGATACAATATTAGTAACCACAGTCACCATGTTGTACGTACATTCCCAAGACTTACTTATTTTATAATTGGAAGCTTGTACCTTTGACTACCTTTACCCATGTCACCCCCCGACCCCAACCCCTGCATCTGGCAACCACAAATCTCTTCTCTGTATCTATGAATTAGTTGGGTTTTTTTCAGTTCCACATGTAAGTGAGATCATATGGTTTGCAGGTCACTTCTGCTTCTTGAATTCCCACATGCCTCTCCTAAGGCAACCAGTACAGACCTAGCACCCCACTAGGATGAAGAAAGAGTAAAATAGAGAGAAACCAATATAAATCGCTGTTTCAACATATGATCCATCGCACAGGTAAAGTGTTTGGTTAGAGTCAGTGATTGTATGAGGTCATTGTTGCGCTGATTGAAAAAGAACTCATTTCTTCTTCTCATTGTACTACAGCAAAGCCTTCTTGGTAAGCCCGGCAGAAGCCGAGGGACCCAACCCATGGAGATATGCTGGAAGATACAGGCAGGCAATGGCTCCACTGATGGCTTGGATTTCAACCCCATGAAGGATTACATGATCCTGAGCAGTTCCCAAAAGATAGCTATCGCGGTGCTGTGCACCTCTCTGGGCATACTAAGCGCCCTGGAGAATCTGGTGGTGCTCTACCTGATCCTGTCCTCACACCGGCTCCGCAGGAAGCCCTCGTACCTGTTCATTGGCAGCTTGGCTGGGGCTGACTTTCTGGCCAGTGCGGTCTTTGCCTTCAACTTTGTAAATTTCCACGTCTTCCATGGCTTTGATTCCAAAGCTGTCTTCCTGCTGAAGATTGGCAGCGTGACTATGACCTTCACGGCCTCCGTAGGCAGCCTGCTGCTGACCGCCATTGACCGCTACCTCTGTCTGCACTACCCACCTACATACAAAGCCCTACTCACCCGTGGGAGGGCACTGGTGACCCTGGGCATCATGTGGGTCCTCTCAGCATTGGTTTCCTCTCTGCCTCTCATGGGATGGACTTGCTGTCCCAGGCCCTGCTCCGAGCTTTTCCCCCTGATCCCCAATGACTATCTGCTGGGCTGGCTCCTGTTCATTGCTGTCCTCTTCTCTGGCATCATCTATACCTACGCACATGTCCTCTGGAAGGCCCGTCAGCATGTAACCAGCTTGGCTGAGCACCGGGACAGGCAAGTGCTCGGAATGGCCCGGATGAGGCTGGATGTGTGGTTGGCCAAGACCTTGGGGGTGCTGCTGGCTGTGCTCTTAATATGCTGGGTCCCGGTACTGACCCTCATGGTCTACAGCCTGGCCACCACTCTAAGCAAACAGGTCAAGGAGGTCTTTGCCTTCTGCTCCTTGCTCTGCCTTGTCAACTCCATGGTCAACCCCATCATCTACGCCCTGCGGAGTGGGGAGATCCGCTCCTCTGCCCGCCACCGCTTGGCCCACTGGAGGAAGTGCCTGAGGGGCCTCGGGCCTGAAGGAAAAGAAGAGTTCCCGAGGTCCTCAGTCACTGAGACAGAGGCTGATGTGAAAATCACCCCAGGGCCAGATTCCAGAGAGCTGTACTGCTCTAATCACTAATGAGGTCACTTTCACAATTTTAAATAAGCCAAGTCAGAAATCATTTCAATCCCTGGAGGAGAGTGTCTTTGATCCTCTCATCTTACTTGAACCAGCCCCAAAGGCCTGGACACTTACCCCTTTTCACTGAGTGTTGGCACTGACCCCTGGAGGGTAACCTGGCCACGCCTGTCTGCACACAGTCTGTTGGGTAGCCAGGCCCTGTGAGGGGCGGCAAGGTGGGCAGGAGGCAGGAGGCCTGGGACAGGCTCATTGCAGGTCAGGACAACCTTCCCAACAAGACGGCTTCGTGCCTGCATTCTCTAGAGACCACGGGAGCCAAGCGGAGCCTTCAGGCTCAGCAGTAAAGAGCCTGGAGGAAATCTGGGAAGAATGGATCACTCTCCTGGGATCTCAGGATGGCTGGCCAGCCCTTCTTCCTGTTTAACTGTTGGGTCCACCTTGGTTCTAGAGCTATGAAAGGCCCTACCTGCAGGTCACCCTTTCCCACAGAGGACCAAGAACTGCAATGCAATGAGGACCTAGGATGTGGATCCACCTCTTGCAGAGATAACTGACAAGCCTCCAGTTCAGGGCATCTTATCATTATGGTACCGGCCCTCTCTGACACCCTGGTAATCCCCACTCACAACCATTGTGTCCTCCTAGGTATGTGGCGAATACAGAGGAGACTGGGATCGCGAGATGCAGATTGGTTTTGTGAAGACCTATTTGATGGTACCACTGGAAGCAGGCAGTGTCCCAGGCTACCCCAACTCCAAAAAAAAGGAAGATATTCACAGGGATTTTATAAATCCCCGAATTGTTCCCGGTCATCCCTCAATTCAGCCCCTTTGTCTCCTCCACCCCCATGCCCTATAATGAATAATAAGCAGAGCAAGTGGGAGGAGGGGGAAATTCCCTTACCATGTGCCAGGTGTGGTTCTGACATCCCACAGTCCATCATCTCCAGCAAGGATTCAGCCCCATACTTGTGGAGGTCCCAGGACACCCATATCTTAATATCAGGGAGGCTAGGTTCCTACCAAAGGGGCTTAAAGCAGTAGGCAAGAGAAACTGTTGATGGTGCGGAGGACTGCAGAGGAATCCTAATGCAATTATTTGGAGCTACAGATGGAATAAAAGGAACGATATTGATTAAATGTGTCTTCATTTACTTACAAGACGAGGCGTTCACTGTTCATTCATTCATCCACCCATCTCACAAATATGTGCCAGGCTCTGTGCTAGGTCCTGGGTGTCCAGCCATAAATGAGACTCTGCCCCTGTCTGATGGGGCTCACGTTCTACATTCTGGTGGGAAGAGAACCAATAAAAAAAGAAAAAAGATGATTACTGGTGGCACAATGAAGGAATTCGTCAGGGTCGTGGGATAGAGATTAACTGAGGTAACATTAGGTAAGGTATAACTACTGTGTGCTCTGGTCATAAGAGTCAACTGGCTTTTACTGAGGTTTTACTATGTGCCAGGCTCTGGGCTATGTGGTTTTAAATGAGGGATCTCACTTAGTCTTCACAGTAACCTGATGAAGAGGGTTTGGTATCCTTATTTTACAGATGAGGAAATCTCTGAGAGGCAAAATCACTTGCCTGAGGTCACACTGCTAACATGTACCCAAAGCTGGGGTTTTCAACCCAGTTCTGTTTGACTCCTAAGCCTCTTTACCACTAACCTCTTGGCCTAGTTCAGTCAAATTCTGCTCGATTAGGATAGTAATAATAAATAAGTCTATAAATAATAATGACTTCAATAATAATAAGTCTAAGTGAGAAATATGTATAAAGTATAAGTGATAATATGACTTAATAGGTCCAATAATAATATTAGACTTTTGTAACATCAGATTGCTGCAAACTTAAGATAATAACTCATCGTTATTTCTCAACATACTTCATTTTATGCCCTGTATTAAACTTCCTGCAACAGTTTTCCACAAACTGAGTGGCTTATAACAACAGAAGTTTATTCTTTCACAGGTCTGGACTCTAGAAAATCAAGGTGTCAGCAAGGCCATGCTCTCTCCAAAGTTGCATGGGGAGGATCCTTCCTTGCTTTTTCCAACTTCTGGCAGCTCCTGGTGTTCCTTGGCTTGTGGCAACATAACTCCTACCTCTGCCTCTGTCTTCACATGCCCTTTCCCCATCCTTTATCTCCAGGTGTCTTTCTTTTTTTTTAATTGAGGTATAGCTGAGTTACAATGTTGTATTAGTTTCAGGTATAAAACATAGTGATTTGGGCTTCCCTGGTGGCGCAGTGGTTGAGGGTCTGCCTGCCGATGCAGGGGACACGGGTTCGTGCCCGGGTCTGGGAAGATCCCACATGCTGCAGAGCGGCTGGGCCCGTGAGCCACGGCCGCTGAGCCTGCGCGTCCGGAGTCTGTGCTCCGCAACGGGAGAGGCCACAACAGTGAGAGGCCCGTGTACCGCAAAAAACCAACAACAACAACATAGTGATTCAACATTTTTATAGATTACACTCCATTTACTTATTATAAATATTGGCTATATTCCCTGTGCTGTACAATATATCCTTGTAGCTTATTTATTTTATGCATGGTAGTTTGTACCTCTTAACACCCACCCCTATCTTGCCCCTCCCCCCTTCTCTCTCCCCACCGGTAACCACTAGTTTGTTCTCTATATCTGTGAGTCTGTTTTTGTTTTGTTATGTTCATTCATTTGTTTTATTTTTTTAGAGTCCACATATAAATGATAACATACACTATTTGTGTTTTCTCTGTCTGACTTATTTCACTTAGCATAATACCCTCCAGGTCCATCCATATTGTTGTACATGGCAGGAATTTATTCTTTTTTAATGACTGAGTAGTATTCCATTTCATATATATATATATATATATATATATATGTATGTATGTATGTATATCACATCCTCTTTATCCATTCATCCCTTGATGGGCACTTACATTGCTTCCATCTCTTGGCTGTTATAAGTAATGCTGCTATGAACATTGGGATTCATGTATCTTTTCGAATTAGTGTTTTCATTTTCTTTGGATATATGCCCAGGAGTGGAGTTGCTGTATCATATGGTAGCTCTATTTTTAGTTTTCTGAGGAACCTCCATACTGTTTTCCATAGTGGCTGCACCAATTTACATTCCCACCATCAGCGTACAAGGGTTCCTTTCTCTCCACATCCTTTGCCAACATTTGCTGTTTGTGTTCTCTTTGATGATCGTCATCCTGACTGGTGTGAGGTGATATCTCATTGTGGTTTTGATTTGCATTTCTCTAATAAGCAGCAATGTTGAGCATCTTTTCATGTGCCTGATGGCCATATGTATGTCTTCTCTGGAAAAATGTCTATTCAGGTCTTCTGACCATTTTTAATCAGGTTGTTTTCCTTTTTTTATATTGAGTTGTATGAGCTATTTATATATTTTGGATATTAACCCCTTATCAGTCATATCATTTGTAAATATTTTCTCCCATTCAGTAGGTTTTCTTTTCATTTTGTTGATGGTTTCCTTTGCTGTGCAAAAGCTTTTAAGTTTAATTAGATCCCATTTATTTTTGCTTTTATTTCCTTTGCCTTAGGAGACAAATTCAAAAAAATATTGCTACGATTTAGGTCAGAGAGTGTTCTGCCTATGTTTTCTTATAGGAGTTTTATGGTTTTCCATCTTACATTTAGGTCTTTTCTCTTGGTGTCTTCTTTTAAGGACACCAATCATTGGATTAAGGCACACTGTAATCCAGTATGACCTCATCTTAATTTAACAAATTACATCTCCAAAGACTCTACTTCCAAAGAAGGTAACATACACAGGATTCAAGCAGACATGAAGTTTTGGGGGACATGCTTCAACCCAGTACAGCCCCCAAGGACAAATTTCAACCCTCTCTTACAGCACATCTCATGGACTGTGTTAAGTGGGAGTCACTGGCTTTTCTTCCCCCACAAGATGAGCTCCATGTTTATCTCTCAGTTCCCAGTGTTACGTGAAGACCCAGCATAGAGTCTTAAAGGGGCTGATCAACATCTGTGGCACTGAGCTGCTTCTGAAAAGCTTTAGATTATATTGTGGAAAATCGAATTTTATTTGAACCCAAATTTTTGTAAGGCAAAGAAATTGGATGATTTTTTAAAGGTGGATATGTGGCTCCTTAAATTTGGGGCATGCCTTTCTTTATTCATTGGTGGGGTCCTATCTCATTTCAGCAAAGAAAATGCCCAAGTGCCTGGCATAAATTGATACTCAGTAAACATCTGTTTAATGAATAAAACTAGAGTTTTAAACTAGAGTTTAAAAATCATTGAATTAAATGCACTTCCACACTTTCTTCCTCTCTCCTTTCACAATCACACTCTATTTCTGCTTAGAGTTTATGGAGGGGGAGAGCAAGGGAGAAAGGGGACCTCAGGTATCACAGAGAACTGCTCTCATTGTTTAGATGAGGAAATGGGACCAGAGAGTGGACAAGACTTGCCCAAGGAGACCCAACAAGGTGGTGTCCAATGCAAGAAACCTAGGTTTCCCAACTTCCAGTTTTTCCACCCTATTGCAATGCCTCTCACCTGCCCCTACAGATTTACATTTTGATTTTGAGGCTAAGGAGAAATGAAGGTCATGGTGTCCTATTTTATCTCCCCCAAGATGAGTTCTGTAACATCAAAGACCATTACCCTGATCACTACAAGATGTGTACAAATGCTTTTTGTTGTTGTTGTTTTGTTTGTTTGCTTGTGTTAGGTGTCTGGGCTTGCTGTTGTGGACAATATTACAATATAATCTTGCAGAGGAAGTAACGGAAAATAAAGAAAATGACTGTTCATTCAGCAACAGCCACTGTGTTTCTTTATCACTCCTAGAATGAGGAAGTGCTTGCTTCTGTCGACACAGCTTTTGTCAGGTTCTCTTGCACCTCCTGGGGTGCAAGAGAGAAGCAGCATTTGAGAGACATAGATTCTGCATCTGGATACCTGGGTTCTGGTCCCACCTCTGATTCAAACTAGTTGCATGATCTTGGGCAACTCCAATCCCCTCTCTGGGTCTCAGTTTCCTCTTCCATAAAATGGTAAGGGTAAAGAAGGGGATAGTGTCGAGGGTCTCCAAAGTTCCTTCCAACTCTTACCTGCAGCAGTTCTCACTGATATGTAGGTACCAGCTGTGCCACGGGGGAGTCATTAGACTCCCCACACCTGACAGCCTCACCGCCTGTTTGCGCAGGCACAGCCTCTACCAACTGTAGAGGAATTTGGTGACCTCCCTGCCAGACAAGGTTCACACAAGGCACTCTTTGGGCCTGAGGCTCTCGAATTTCTCACGCTGTTACTCTAAAAATATTCCTTCGTGGTAGCCTGTGCATGGGTCTTGTTTTTCCAACTAGATGTTAAGCTCTTTGAATTGCCTCAAAATTCCCAAAGCAAGTTAAAAAAATATTTATTAGACAGGCAAAATGGTCACACCTGTTCTTCCTCTTTCAGCGCCCACTTTCCTCCCACCTCTCCCCTTATAATGCTCCTTCCCATCGTCCTTCTGCCCCGTCATTTCTGCCAGGGCTGTTACAATGCCCGTCCATCTGGTATTCCTGCCTCCTGACTTGTTCTTCCATACTACAGCTCAAAAAGTCCCCCACAGCTGCCAACGGCAAAATGGACCAGTCCCAGTTCTCTGCACACACCGGGCCTTCCACACCCCCTCGATTTCACCGGCAGTGAATTCTAAAGTTTTCAATCATCGGTCACACCCCCATCCTCCTTGCACCTTTCTCCCTTTGAGAGCCAGTGGCTGTAGGGACCGCCCACCAGGAGGGGAAGACGCTCGGTAGCCAAGCAGCCTGGGTTGACCCACCCCTTTTCCTTCCGAGCCAATCATTAGTTAGGGTGGGCGGGGCCACGTGCCCCGCACTTGCGCGTTCAGTGGCGGCGGTGGGGCTCCAAGACTGCTGTGCCAAATACCGAGATGAAGTTGCGGGTGGTGTGCGCGAAGCTGTTGCTGCTGCTGGTGCTCGGCGCGGTGCGGGCTCCGCGCTGCACCCACCCTCCGCGCTGCACCGACCCTCCGCGTCGCTACACCGCAGACTGGCCGAGTCTGGACTCCCGGCCGCTGCCGGCCTGGTTCGACGAGGCCAAATTTGGAGTGTTTGTGCACTGGGGCGTGTTTTCGGTGCCGGCCTGGGGAAGTGAGTGGTTCTGGTGGCATTGGAAGGGCGAAAAGCTGCCACAGTACGAGAGTTTCATGAAGGAGAACTACCCGCCCAATTTCACCTATGGCGACTTCGGGCCAAGATTCACTGCGCGCTTCTTCCACCCGGACAGCTGGGCCAACCTGTTCGAGGCCGCCGGGGCGAAGTGAGTGCCGCCGCGCGGGGCGGGCGGGGCTCCCCTTCCCCGGCTAGGGCTGACCCGAGCGCCGGGAGGGGGCTTAGGCAGGTGAAAACCGAGCGGGGGAAGGCTAGGCGACTTGCCGGGTCACACAGGTGTCCGTCTGACTTAAGATACCGGGGGTACTGTGTTTTGCCTCCTGAAGGATGCAGAATTGAATATGGCACGCCTGATCCTAAGAAGGTGCGTCTGGTTGAGGATTAGAAGGAAATAAAGGTTTCCGGTTGGTGATGGACTGCAAAGCCCACAGTGTCTGCACCTGAATATTGAGAAGACTAGGCTAAGTGATACCGAATGTCCCTTCCGGGTCAACAAGGCAATCAGGATTCCAGGATTTTAAGCCGGTGGTATGGAGTCTGATCCTAGTTCAGCTGCGAACTTGAACAAGGCATTTTACCTCCCTACCGCCTCCTTCCATGGTTGTAGACAGGGATTGTGTTCCTCCTATCAGCTTTAATATGTCCCGAAGGGAAGGGAGTTCTGGCGTGCAGTGTATTTGGGCAACAATACAGATTCCCTTTCAGCTGCTCTTCTCAATGCCTTGCACATAGAGAGTGCTCAAGAAATGTCAGAATCGTTTTGAGAACTGTTGCAACTTGCTTGTGAATGGTTCAGAGAACTGAAAGTGCAGAGCACTGGGGCTGGGAAGAGAGAGGCAAGGACTCACAAGGTTGTTGAAGGCTGGGGCTAGTCCTGAAGGAATCATCCTTGAAGACAGGATGTTGCAGGTATTAAGTCAAGGAATGATGACTCTGAGGCTGCTGGGCAGGAAGTGGGTTGGAGGAGAGTAAGAATGAAGGCAGGTAGGTTTCCCGCCTCCTGGCTTAGGGCAGTCTTCCACCCTTACTTTGTCTCCTCACCTGTCTTCCAGGTTTTAGTTTCTCTTGGACTTTAAGTTCTCTTGTACTAAATAGAAATTACAACTGATATTTAGTGTTTGCAATTAAGTGTATGGGAATATAAGCCTTGAACAAACAAAGGAGGAGTTCAGTGTCTTCCAGAAGCCTTAGAAATCCATAATTTTCAAATGAAGAAGTTAAAATCTGGGAGACATCCTTTGTCCAGGACAAGATGCCCTTGCTATGGACAAGATGACTGGCCCAGACAGAAGAAGGGAACTAATGTCCTAGACTCCAAATCCCGTGACTCTAAGGTGAAGGTTCTTTCCACCACACCAGAGGTCTGCAACCATGGCCAGAGGGATTGGTCCTCTGCCCATTTTGGTGAGTTTCTTGAGATGAGAAGGATTTTTACATTTTAAGGGGTTGTTTTTAAAAAGTAGAAGAAGAGGGGCTTCCCTGGTGGCACAGTGGTTAAGAATCCGCCTGCCAATGCAGGGGACACGGGTTCGAGCCCTGGTCCGGGAAGATCCCACATGCCACAGAGCAACTAAGCCTGTGTGCCACAACTACTGAGCCTGTGCTCTAGAGCCTGCGAGCCACAACTACTGAGTCCGCATGCTACAACTACTGAAGCCCGCGCGCCTAGAGCCCATGCTCCGCAACAAGAGAAACCACCGCAATGAGAAGCCCGCGCACCACAACGAAGAGTAGCCCCCGCTCACCGCAACTAGAGAAAGCCCGCGTGCAGCAATGAAGACCCAACACAGCCAAAAATAAATTAATTAATTAATTTAAAAAAACAAAGTAGAAGAAGAGTATGCCACAGAGAGGACTATGATCCACAGAGTCTGAAATACTGTCTAGACCTTAAAGTCTTGAGCACTCCACATCGGCCAGTGATTAAATTGTCACATGTGAGCACCAGGTGTTTTTCTGCCGTAAAAGTAAATGAAATGGTGAGTGATTTGCTTGTCATTTCAACACTTGCCTTTTCTCCCCTTTTCTTTTGGCCTTTTGTCACCTCTGTGAATGAGAGGCAATTCATATGGGCTTGGTAAAACAAACAGCTTAATTTTTTTTTTTTTTTTTTTTTTTGCGGTATGCGGGCCTCTCACTGTTATGGCCTCTCCCATTGCAGAGCACAGGCTCCAGACGCGCAGGCTCAGCAGCCATAGCTCACGGGCCTAGCCGCTCTGCGGCATGTGGGATCTTCCCGGACCAGGGCACGAACCAGTGTCCCTTGCATCAGCAGGCGGACTCTCAACCACTGCGCCACCAGGGAAGCCCAGGGACTGCCTTTTAAAGTTCTTTTAATATTGGAAAATGCCCCTGGCAACCTAGAACCCCAAGAGTTCAACACCAAAAGCATCAAAGTGGTCTACTTACCCCCAGACACAGCATCTCTAATTCAACCTCTAGATCTTTGGGGGTCATAAGGACCTTTAAGGCTCATTACACATGGTACTCTATGAAACGGATTGTCAGTGCTGTGGAAGAGAACCCCAATATAGATAACATCATGAAAGTCTGGAAGGATTACAGCACTGAAGATACCATTGTTGTTATAGAAAAAGCTGTGAAAGCCGTCAAGCCCCAAACAATAAATTCCTGCTGGAGAAAACTGTGTCCAGATATTTTGCATGACCTCACGGGATTTATAACAGAGCCAGTCAAGGAAATCATGAAAGAGATGTGGATACGGCAAAAAAGATGGGGAGGGGGGAGGGCTTCCCTGGTGGCGCAGTAGTTAAGAATCCGCCTGCCAAAGCAGGGGACACGGGATCGAGCCCTGGTCTGGGAAGATCCCACATGCCGTGGAGCAACTAAGGCCACGCGCCACAACTACTGAAGCCCTCACACCTGGAGCCCGTGCTCTACAACAAGAGAAACCACCGCGATGAGAAGCCTGCGTGCCGCAACAAAGAGTAGCACCCGCTCACCGCAACTAGAGAAAGCCCGTGCGCAGCAACAGAGACCGAATGCAGCCAAAAAAAAAAAAAAGGTGCAGGGTGAAGGGTTTCAAGATGTGGATCTTGGAGAAATTCAGGAGCTAATAAACATCACACCTGAGGAATTAACAGAGGACAGCTTGATGGAGATGAGTGCTTCTGAGCAAGTGCAGAGGAAGGAGATGTAGAAGAAGCAGTGCCAGAAGACAGATTGACGTTAGACAATCTGGCAGAAGGATTCTGATTACTCAAGACAGCTTTTGACTTCTTTTACCACATGGACCCTTCTATGATATGAGCACTGAAACTAGAGCAAACAGTGAGGACTTCCCTGGTGGTCCCGTGGTTACCCCTCCAATGCAGGGAGCACAGGTTTGATCCCTGGTCTGAGAACTAAGATCCCACATGTCAAGCAGTGCAGCCAAAAAATAAAAACAAACAAACAAAAAAAGCAAATAGTGGAAGAAGGATTGGTATCATGTAGAAGTTATTTTTAGAGAAATGTAAAAACAGAAAAGGCAGACAGAAATTGCAATGTATTTCCATAACATTACACTGAATTCCTGCCTCTCCTGCCTCCCCGTCCACCTCTTCTGCCTCTGCCACCCTGAGACAGCAAGACCCACCCCTCCTCTTCCTCTTCAACCTACTCACCATGAAGACCTTTATGATGATCTCCTTCCACTTAATGAACGGTGAATAATCATTATGCCATACAGTTAATAAATGTATCTGCTGTGTGAGTGTGTGTCTTCATGTGAAAACCTAAGAACTGGATGGCAAGAACTGTATGAAACGTTTTTGTGTCATCATCATTGTCGTCATTGCCTGAGTATGCATCACGTAGAACATCATATGCAAGATTGGTATGGAAGTGAGTAGCCAATCCTTACATAAGCATATGGTAAGTGACACAATAAAAAATTACCAATGTATCAGTTTTCTTACTGTTTTAAAACTTTGCTTTCAAAGAATTACATTACCATACAGTATGCCCTCCCCTCTACCCTCTCATAATTGGATAAACTGTGTATCAGCCTATCATCACAGGCAAGTGTGTTTTTTTTAATGTAACAATGTTTCCAATACTGTGTTATGAATAGGATTATAATACCATAGGCCATAAAAATTTTATAATGATTCATTCATTAGTGTATCGGCTAGGCTATCATGAAGCAATCATATTGATTACACTAGGCTACTGAAAAGCAATCATATTACTGCTTCTTTATTATCAATGCACAAATTGTTATACCTGCAAATAAATATGAACTTCTTTTTCACATTAGCTTTTCACTTTCTATATCTAGTTTTAGTAATAATTATAACATCTGCAGTGTTTTGTATCATGTAAGATAATATTGATGTAGGTACTGACAGGTGGTTCCTCTTGTAAACAGACAATGTAAACTTATAGTATCAATAAATACGGTACTATAAATGTATTTTATGATTTTCTTAAAAACATTTTCTTTTCTCTAGCTTACATTATTGTATTAATACAGTACGTAATACATGTAACCTACAGAATGGGCGGGGTTTTTTGTTTGTTTGTTTGTTTTTGGCCACACTGCATGGCCTGCAGGATCTTAGTTCCCCGACCAGGGATCGAACCTGTGCCCCCTGCATTGGAAGCACAGAGTCTTAACCGCCGGACTGCCAGGGAAGTCCCCCAGAATGGGCATTAATCAGTCATTTATGTTATTGCTAAGGCTTCCAGTCAAGAGTAGGCTATTAGTAGTTAAGTTTTCGGGGAGTCAAAAGTTATACATGGATTTTCTTCTGCACAGGGGGTTGGCACCCCTCACCCCCACGTTGTTCAAGGTTCAACCATACATTTCCTATAGTCAAGTTCTCCCAACCATTTTGAAAGCCCCAGGCATACCGGGTAAGTTCGTGCCGGTGGCCCACTGCCCACTTCCTTTGTTCATATGGTTTCAATGTCCACAGGTACGTAGTCCTGACAACAAAGCATCATGAAGGCTTCACAAACTGGCCAAGTCCTGTGTCTTGGAACTGGAACTCTGAGGATCTGGGGCCCCATCGTGATCTGGTTGGTGAGTTGGGAACAGCCATCCGAAATAGGTGTGTGTCCACAGATGATTACTCCATCATCACTTTTGATCTAGCCATCCAATGTGCCGTGCCTTCTCTACTCTTGTGTGTTTTCTAAGTTTGCATTTAACCAGTACCTTGAAGGGCTTCTGGCCTTAGCAGTGTTTGATGCTTGGCAGTTTTCATATGACCAAAGGTGACACCATCAGAGAAGTTCACAGCCCTGTCTGCTTAGGTGAAGGATACCCAGCGTAGACCCCAATGCTTCATTTGCATTCTGCAAAGGATTTTTTCTGGAAAGGCTACCAACCCCAGGCCTTTTCCAGTATCTGATGGGGGCCACGGTTGGGCCTCTCATCTTTCTGTCCT
Source organism: Aethalodelphis obliquidens (assembly GCF_003676395.1). Classification (NCBI taxonomy): domain Eukaryota; kingdom Metazoa; phylum Chordata; class Mammalia; order Artiodactyla; family Delphinidae; genus Aethalodelphis; species Aethalodelphis obliquidens. The sequence continues at coordinate 34,368,704 of NW_020837953.1, forward strand.
CCTTGGCTGTCAACACAGCTTTGCAGGCATTCAGGGAAGGTTTAGATGAATAGTAGATCAAGAGAGAACTGAAAAGGGCAAAAAGTGAGATAAGGAGCCACCCTGTAGATTCTAATTAATGCTTTCTAATATTTGCCACTTAATAAAAAGTAACTTCCCAAGATCAAAATGCTGGGAAATGTCAGAGGTGGGATTTGAACCCAGGTATTTTGGTTTTGGATCCTATATTTCTGGGTATGTTTGCCTCTAAGGAGGAAAAGTGGTATTTGTGTCATGCCCAATCTCACCTCTGTTGTGATTTGGCAAACTTGATGTCCTATTTAAGGGGTAGACCAGCTGCGTGTTTGTGTAAGTAAAGTTTGACTGGAACACAGTTGTGCCCATTCATTTATGCATTGTCTCTGGCTGCTTTCAAGCTACAATTGCAGAGTTGGGATAGAGATCGCAAGGCCTGCAAAGCCTCAAATATTATCTGGTCCATTGAGAAAGCATTTGCTGACTTATGTCACCGGTTAAATATTCAGTTTCCCACTGCTGTGCTCTGCTAATAGTCCTGCTGTAAGACTCTGAGGTGTTGATTAGATCTGGACTCTAAGATCCTTGATTCTTACCTTCTTTATTTAGTCCCTGAATCACGTGATGAAATACTTAACTTCAATTGTTTCTGTCTTATCTGTGCCATTGCAATATTACATTTACTTCTTACTTGTATTATAGCATTTCCAAAACACTCACTATTCTTAACTCAAAACAAGCTTTATTGTATATGAAAATAGGTCACTTTAACCGTATTTCATTTGGGGAACGTTAAGAACTATTTTTTTTTTTTTTTAGAATTTTATTTTTTTATACGGCACGTTCTCATTAGTTATCCATTTTATACATATTAGTGTATATATGTCAATCCCAATCTCCCAATTCATCGCACTACCTACCCGCCACTTTACCCCCTTGGTGTCCATACGTTTGTTCTCTACATCTGTGTGTCTATTTCTGCCCTGCAGACCGGTTCATCTGTACCATTTTTCTAGGTTCCACATATATGCGTTAATATACGATATCTGTTTTCTCTTTCTGACATACTTCACTCTGTATGACAGTCTCTAGGTCCATCCACGTCTCTGCAAATTACCCAATTTCGTTCCTTTTTATGGCTGAGTAATATTCCACTGTATATATGTACCACACCTTCTTTATCCATTCGTCTGTCGATGGGCATTTAGGTTGCTTCCATGACCTGGGTATTGTAAATAGTGCTGCAATGAACATTAGGGTGCATGTGTCTTTTTGAATTATGGTTTTCTCTGGGTATATGCCCAGTGGTGGGATTGCTGGGTCATATGGTAATTCTATTTTTAGTTTTTTAAGGAACCTCCATACTGTTCTCCATAGTGGCTGTATCAATTTACATTCCCACCAAGAGTGCAAGAGAGTTCCCTTTTCTCCACACCCTCTCCAGCATTTGTTGTTTGTAGATTTTCTGATGATGCCCATTCTAACTGGTGTGAGGTGATACCTCATTATAGTTTTGATTTGAATTTCGCTAATAATTAGTGATGTTGAGCAGCTTTTCATGGGCTTCTTGGCCATCTCTATGTCTTCTTTGGAGAAATGTCTATGTAGGTCTTCTGCCCATTTTTGGATTGGGTTGTTTGTTTTTTTAATATTGAGCTGCGTGAGCTGTTTATGTATTTTGGAGATTAGTCCTTTGTCCGCTGATTCGTTTGCAAATATTTTCTCCCATTCTGAGGGTTGTCTTTTTGTCTTGTTTGTAGTTTCCTTTGCTTTGCAAAAGCTTTTAAGTTTCCTTAGGTCCCATTTGTTTATTTTTGTTTTTATTTCCATTACTCTAGGAGGTGGATCGAAAAAGATCTTGCTGTGATATGTGTCAAAGAGTGTTCTTCCTATGTTTTCCTTTAAGAGTTTTATAGTGTCCAGTCTTACATTTAGGTCTCTAATCCATTTTGAGTTCATTTTTGTGTATGGTGTTAGGGAGTGTTCTAATTTCATTCTTTTACATGTAGCTGTCCAGTTTTCCCAGCACCACTTATTGAAGAGACTGTCTTTTCTCCATTGTATATCCTTGCCTCCTTTGTCATAGATTAGTTGACCATAGGTGCGTGGGTTTATCCCTGGGCTTTCTATCCTGTTCCGTTGACCTATATTTCTGTTTTACGTGCCAGTACCATACTGTCTTGATTACCGTAGCTTTGTAGTATAGTCTGAAGTCAGGGAGTCTGATTCCTCCAGCTCCGTTTTTTTCCCTCAAGACCGCTTTGGCTATTTGGGGTCTTTTGTGTCTCCCTACAGATTTTAGGATTTTTTGTTCTAGTCCTGTAAAAAATGCCATTGGTAATTTGATAGGGATTGCATTGAATCTGTAGTTTGCTTTGGGCAGTATAGTCATTTTCACAATATTGATTATTCCAATCCAAGAACATGGTATATCTCTCCATCTGTTGGTATCATCTTTAATTTCTTTCAACAGTGTCTTACAGTTTTCTGCATACAGGTCTTTTGTCTCCCTAGGTAGGTTTATTCCTAGGTATTTTATTCTTTTTGTTGCAGTGGTAAATGGGAGTGTTTCCTTAATTTCTCTTTCAGATTTTTCATCATTAGTGATAAGAATGCAAGAGATTTCTGTGCATTAATTTTGTATACTACAACTTTACCAAGTTCATTGATTAGCTCTGGTAGTTTTCTGGTGGCATCTTTAGGATTCTCTATGTATAGTATCATGTCATCTGCAAACAGTGACAGTTTTACTTCTTTTCCAATTTGTATTCGTTTTTTTTTTTGTTTTTTTTTTTGCCGTACAGGGGCTTCTCACTGTTGTGGCCTCTCCTGTTGCGGAGCACAGGCTCCGGATGCGCAGGCTCAGCGGCCATGGCTCACGGGCCTAGCTGCTCCACAGCATGTGGGATCTTCCCGGACTGGGGCATGAACCCGTGTCCCCTGCATCGGCAGGTGGACTCTCAACCACTGCGCCACCAGGGAAGCCCTGTATTCCTTATACTTCTTTTTCTTCTCTGATTGTCGTGGCTAGGACTTCCAAAACTATGTTGAATAAGAGTGGCGAGAATGGGCATCCGTGTCTTGTTCCTGATCTTAGAGGAAATGCTTTCAGTTTTTCACCGTTGAGAATCATGTTTGCTGTGGGTTTGTTGTATATGGCCTTTATTATGTTGCGGTAGGTTCCCTTTATGCCCACATTCTGGAGAGTTTTTTATCATAAATGGGTGTTGAATTTTGTCAAAAGCTTTTTCTGCATCTGTTGAGATGATCATATGGTTTTTATTCTTCAGTTTGTTAATATGGTGTATCACATTGATTGATTTGCGTATATTGAAGAATGCTTGCATCCTTGGGATAAATCCCACTTGATCATGGTGTATGATCCTTTTAATGTGTTGTTGGATTCTGTTTGCTAGTATTTTGTTGAGGATTTTTGCCTCTATATTCATCAGTGATATTGGTCTGTAATTTTCTTTTTTTTTTTAGTATCTTTGTCTGCTTTTGGTATCAGGGTGATGGTGGCCTCATAGAATGAGTTTGGGAGTGTTCCTTCCTCTGCAATTTTTTGGAACAGGTTGAGAAGGATGGGTGTTAGCTCTTCTCTAAATGTTTGATAGAATTCACCTATGAACCCATCTGGTCCTGGACTTTTGTTTGTTGGAAGATTTTTTTTTTTTTTTTGCGATACGTGGGCCTCTCACTGTTGTGGCCTCTCCCGTTGTGGAGCACAGGCTCTGGACGCGCAGGCTCAGCAGCCATGGCTCACGGGCCCAGCCACTCCGCGGCATGTGGGATTTTCCCAGACCGGGGCACGAACCCGTGTCCCCTGCATCGGCAGGCGGACTCTCAACCACCGCGCCACCAGGGAAGCCCTGTTGGAAGATTTTTAATCACAGTTTCAATTTCATTACTTGTGATTGGTCTGTTCATATTTTCTATTTCTTCCTGGTTCAGTCTTGGAAGGTTATACCTTTCTAAGAATTTGTCCATTTCTTCCAGGTTGTCCATTTTATTGGCATAGAGTTGCTTGTAGTAGTCTCTTAGGATGCTTTGTATTTCTGCAATGTCTGTTGTAACTTCTACTTTTTCATTTCTAATTTTGTTGATTTGAGTCCTCTCCCTCTTTTTTCTTGATGAGTCTGACTTATGGTTTATCTTCTCAAAGAACCAGCTTTTAGTTTTATTGATCTTTGCTATTGTTTTCTTTGTTCCTATTTCATTTATTTCTGCTCTGATCTTTATGATTTCTTTCCTTCTACTAACTTTGGGTTTTGTTTGTTCTTCTTTCTCTAGTTCCTTTAGGTGTAAGTGTAGATTGTTTATTTGAGATTTTTCTTGTCTCTTGAGGTAGGCTTGTATTGCTATAAACTTCCCTCTTAGAACTGCTTTTACTGCATCCCATAGGTTTTGGATCGTCGTGTGTTCATTGTCATTTGTCTCTAGGTATTTTTTGATTTCCTCTTTGATTTCTTCAGGGATCTCTTGGTTATTTAGTAACGTATTGTTTAGCCTCCAGGTGTTTGTGTTTTTTACGTATTTTTCCCTGTAATTTATTTCTAATCTCATAGCGTTCTGGTCAGAAAAGATGATATGATTTCAATTTTCTTAAATTTACTGAGGCTTGATTTGTGACCCAAGATGTGATCTATCCTGGAGAATGTTCTGTGCGCACTTGAGAAGAAAGTGTAATCTGCTGTTTTTGGATGGAATGTCCTATAAATATCAATTAAATCTATCTGGTCTATTGTGTCATTTAAAGCTTGTGTTTCCTTATTAATTTTCTGTTTGGATGATCTGTCCATTGATGTAAGTGAGGTATTAAAGTCCCCCACTATTATTGTATTACTGTCGATTTCCTCTTTTATAGCTGTTAGCAGTTGCCTTATGTATTGAGGTGCTCCTATGTTGGGTGCATATATAGTTATAATTGTTATATCTTCTTCTTGGATTGATCCCTTGATCATTATGTAGTGTCCTTCCTTGTCTCCTGTAACATTCTTAAAGTTTATTTTATCTTATATGAGTATTGCTACTCTGGCTTTCTTTTGATTTCCATTTGCATGGAATATCTTTTTCCATCCCCTCACTTTCAGTCTGTATGTGTCCCTAGGTCTGAAGTGGGTCTCTTGTAGACAGTATATATATGGGTTTTGGTTTTGTATCCATTCAGCAAGCCTGTGTCTTTTGGTTGGAGCATTTAATCCATTCACGTTTAAGTTAATTATCAATATGTATGTACCTATGACCATTTTCTTAATTGTTTTGGGTTTATTTTTGTAGGTCCTTTTCTTCTCTCGTGTTTCCCACTTAGAGAAGTTCCTTTAGCATTTGTTGTAGAGCAGGTTTGGTGGTGCTGAATTCTCTCAGCTTTTGCTTGTCTGTAAAGCTTTTGATTTCTCCATAGAGTCTGAATGAGATCCTTGCTGGGTAGAGTAATCTTGGTTGTAGATTCTTCCCTTTCATCACTTTAAATGTATCATGCCACTCCCTTCTGGCTTGTAGAGTTTCTGCTGAGAAATCAGCTGTTAACCTTCTGGGAGTTCCCTTGTATGTTGTTTATCGTTTTTCCCTTATTGCTTTCAATAATTTTTCTTTGTCTTTAATTTTTGTCAGTTTGATTACTATGTGTCTCCACGTGTTTCTCCTTGGGTTTATCCTGCCTGGGACTCTGCGCTTCCTGTACTTGGGTGGGTATTTCCTTTCCCATGTTAGGGAAGTTTTCGACTGTAATCTCTTGAAATATTTTCTCAGGTCCTTTCTCTCTCTCTTCTCCTTCTGGGACCCCTATAATGCGAATGTTGTTGCATTTAATGTTGGCCCAGAGGTCTCTTAGGCTGTCTTCATTTCTTTTCATCCTCTTTTCTTTATTCTGTTCTGCGGCATTGAATTCCACCACTCTGTCTTCCAGGTCACTTATCCATTCTTCTGCCTCAGTTATTCTGCTATTGATTCCTTCTAGTGTATTTTTCATTTCAGTTATTGTATTGTTCATCTCTGTTTGTTCTTTAATTCTTCTAGGTCTTTATTAAACATTTCTTCCATCTTCTTAATCTTTGCCTCCATTCCTTTTCTGAGGTCCTGGATCATTTCACTGTCATTATTCTGAATCTTTTTCTGGAAGGTTTCCTATCTCCACTTCATTTAGTTGTTTTTCTGGGATTTTATCCTGTTCGTTCATCTGGTACCTAGCCCTCTGCCTTTTCATCTTGTCTGTCTCTTGAATGTGGTTTTTGTTCCACAGGCTGCAGGATTGTAGTTCTTCTTGCTTCTGCTCACGTTAAGAACTATTAATAAATCTTATATGAAACAATAAACCTATATTAATTAATTCAGCTACACAGAAAATGTTACTAATGATTATTTAAGTGATAAGATTTTAGTTATTCTTTATACTTGTCTCTATTTTCTAGTATCTCTTCCATATGTGTTCTTACGATTGACAGAAAACATTTTTTAATAGGACTACATGTTATTGAGATAATTGACTTAAAAGACAAAAGATGGTTTAAATGACATTTGGTGTTAAGATATTTATGTATGAAAATAATTTGTTATGTGTATTATCAAAAGCATAGTAAGCCCAATCATTTTGCTTAAGTGAATGATGAGATAATTTAAGGAAATGGTTGTGGATCCTGCCCCTCTGCATGCCCTATGGATAAGTTTCACTGAGATGTAAAAATGCTGCAACTGATATTTCTTAAAATAAATTATTTTTTCTTTGCTTAATGACAGTTGCTGTCCTGTTTTTCTGTTTAAGGAACATACGCTATGGACTCTATCACTCACTGTTAGAATGGTTCCATCCTCTCTACCTACGTGATAAGAAAAATGGCTTCAAAACACAGCATTTTGTCCGTGCAAAAACAATGCCAGAGCTATATGACCTTGTTAGCAGGTACAAAACAGAAAATTTTTTGGCCTTATGACCTTCAGCAATGACACCTGAGCTTCTTATAGGATACTGTTAAGTTGAGGGGAAGGGGGAAAAGGGGTAGGACATCAAAATAGTAAAAGTAATGGGTGTGTTAAGACAAAATATATTTTTTCTTCCTACTTTTCAGAACTTTCATAGTATGGTCATATTGCCTCTATAAATTGAAACAAACAAAACTGAGGATGGTAGTAAGTCAAAACTTCAGTTCCCTCCTTACATGCTATTTTCTTTGTCTGGACCTTGAAGAAGGGCAACATGGTCTAACGGAACCTGAAGAGGATTTGGCATCTGGCAGATTTGTATTTGAATCCTGGCTCTAGTTACTTACAGGCCTTAAACAGGTCACCCTTCTGAGCCTCAGATTCTTACTCTGTGAAGTGGGGATAATAATGTCTTCTGTGTAGGGCTCAGCATAGTATGTGAAAAGTATTTGTCACTATGCCTGGTACAGAATAATGGTGTTGTTATTGCCATTATTCTTAAAATGATGACTTTCACTTTGGCATTTGTCCCTAGTCTTCACCACGTTTTATTCTGAGTTTGCCCTTCTTGCTTCTGGGGCCTCCTAGAGGATGGTGGACCTTTAAAGATTAAGAGGCAGCCATCTCTGCCTGGACTCCCATTGTAGACCAGAAGACAAAAAAAACTCCTTGCATCCAGATGACTTCTCTAAGGAAATAGTACAGTTGTAAGAGATCAGCATAGGCTTTAAGTCAGAAATCTAGTTCTTTTTTCTTACTGACTGTATAGCCTTGAAAAAACGACTTCATCTTTCTAGAACTCAGTTTCTTTATCTGTTTATACATCACAGGGTTGTCGTGAGAATGAATGAGGTAATGAGTATAAAGTGCCTAGTACAGTTTCTCGTACACAGTGGAACACAGACCAGCAGTGCTTCTCTCACCTCTCAGACAGGCAGTCATTTTCCTGGAACCAAGCTGCTATCCTAAGTAGTTACGGAGTACAGCACACGATTAGGCATCAGGCAGACTTGCATGTGGGTTCCAGCTCCTGTTACTTACCAGCTTTGTCACCTAAAGCAAAGTACCCTACTGAGCATTAGGTTCCAGCTTTCTAAAGTGGGAATAATAATGCTTACCTTATAGTTATAAATACACACACACACTCACACCTCATAGGGCTCAGAGTAATAATATGTGAAAGATGCAACTGTGGCTCAAGTGAATTCAATAGATTTTTATAGTCAAAGTTTTGGGTAGTTGTCCCCAGAAATGCATTTGGCGGAACAGTTCAAGCTCTAATACATCTTAAAAGCAGAAACATTGATCCTATAGTTCTGGACCACCACTCTTTTCACTGGAATTAGTTGCCGGAAGGAAACCAAATTGTATACACACTGATTACAGCTCTACTTTTTAAGTTAAGACATTAAAAAGAAAAAGATTAGGAAGAAATACACCAAAGTGCTGTGTATTAAACAGTGGTTGTGTTAGCTAAGGGGTTTGTGTGTGTGTCTGTGTTGTCATTTTTGTCTCTTTAGTTTTCCACCTTGTCTGCATTGCGGTAGTCTTTTGGTACTTTCCAAATAGGAGAAAATTAATTTTTAAATATTTGTTGCAAAGATAGATCCGTAAGACTTTACTATGAATGAATTCAGAGAGTAAACATTGTTCTCATTGCTTGTCTCTCAGGTACAAACCTGACTTGATTTGGTCTGATGGAGAGTGGGAGTGTCCTGATACTTACTGGAACTCTACAAATTTTCTTGCTTGGCTCTACAATGATAGCCCAGTTAAGGTACATGATTATATGACTTATCTCTTATTTTTCTGTTATGATAAAAAAAAATGTGAGGAACCGAGATCCGGAGTAATAACAATAATGACCACAGCAACAATAGTAAATAGTAATATCAACGTGGGCGTGGTAGGGATCGGGGAACTTAGTGGATGTTAAAGGTTTCTCCATTAATTCTTTTTTGGCCCCTTACTTGGAGTATAATCTTTCTTCTTCTCCTTTTTTTTTTTTTTTTTTTTTTGCGGTACGCGAGCCTCTCACTGCTGTGGCCTCTCCCGTTGCCGAGCACAGGCTCCGGACGCGCAGGCTCAGCGGCCATGGCTCACGGGCCCAGCCGCTCCGCGGCACGCGGGATCCTCCCGGACCGGGGCACGAACCCGCGTCCCCCGCATCGGCAGGCGGACTCCCAACCACTACGCCACCGGGGAAGCCCTCTTCTTCTCCTTTAATTCTTGATTTTTACAAGATAGTTTTAAATCTTCTTAAATTTAAGTAGGCTAGAAATAGTATGGAGAAGTCCCAGACCACCATAGAGAAAATAAACTATTAAGTAAACAGACATTATAAATAAGAAAACCACCCCAAAAATTAATATAAAAAACATGTAAAATTAAACGATAAGAATAAAATGTGAATATCTATGACTTCACCTACTCTTATGTTGATTATGTAGTTTAACTCTTAAGGGGAAATTTCATTTCCCTTATATTCCAAATTCTTTTTTTTTAAAATTAATTAACTTATTTTATTTTTTTGGCTGTGTTGGGTCTTCATTGCCAACCCCAGCTTTCTCTAATTGAGGCAAGCAGGGGCTACTCTTGGTTGCGGTGCATGGGCTTCTCATTGCGGTGGCTTCTCTTGTTGTGGAGCACGGGCTCTAGGCGTGTGGGCTTCAGTAGTTGTGGCACACGGGCTCAGTAGCTGTGGCTCACGGGCTCAGTAGTTGTGGCTCACGGGCTCTAGAACACAGGCTCTGTAGTTGTGGCGCACGGCCTTAGTTGCCGTGGATGGCATGTGGAATTTTCCCGGGCCAGGGCTCGAACCTGTGTCCCCTGCATTGGCAGGCGGATTCTTAACCACTGTGCCACCAGGGGAGTCCCTCCAAATTCCTGAGGGAACTTTGCCTACCTTGTCCTCTCCCCCATAATCAACACTATTACGCTGCACGATAGCTACCCATTTAAAGTTTGTATTTCAATACACTTACAAAGCAGCAGACATCTTAATCTTCACTATAGCAAATTTCAAAAATTTTACATATTCTAGATTTGTTGTGGATTTTAAAGAAAAATCTAAGTGTAAGACCAGTTTGAACTGAGCTTTCTTGGTAGATTCATAAACCTCTAAGGATCTCATTGGGTAAATATTACTAAATTCAGAAAATGGAGAGAAAGAAAAAAGGAAAGATCCTATGTGACAAATTGAAGCAAATTCAGATTGGTTTTCTGGGACTTGCAAGATGTGTGGGGACCTCTAGTGGCACAGTGTTGTGCTTCTTCCCCGATGGTCCTCGGGCTGGGGTGGCTCCATTGTGGATCCTTGGGTGGGACACCACAGACCCTGTTCTACCCACTCTTGTTCTGAATGCTTTCTCACGCATTGGGAAAGAGGGTGGTTTTGGAGATACACTCATGTTAGGAAAGTACTTTTAGGAGAAATAGTCCCTTCTCCTTATTCTCCATTCTCTCTAGTTCCCATGTGGCTCACTCCTGAGCTCTCTGCAGGTCTTCCCTGGGAGGTCACCTTCCCCGTCACCCTATCTAAAATTGCAGCATGCCCCTGTCACACTGTATGTCTTTCTTTGCTTTATCTTTCTCTTACCACTAAGATATTGATATTGGCCTAACATATTTCAGATATCATTTGCCTCTTTACTATCTGTCTCCCTCACTGAAGTGTCAGCTTTGTGAGGGCAAGCATTTGGGTCTGTTCACTGTTGTGTCCCCAACCCCACGAACAGTACTTGGCCCAGTTAGGCGCATAGTAACTATTGGTGCAATGTAAACTAAATCTGCCTCCTGGCAATTTATATTCTTTCCTGGAAGAAGCAAGAAACACTCCTGGATCGGTGTTCCCTGTTTATGTTCATCCCTAACTCTGCTGTGATGTCACATTATAATTTTTCACATATCTGTCTCTTCAGCTAGTCTCTGCTGGATTTCTGAGGGCAAGAACTGTGTTTTTTTTACCCTAGATAACCCAGTATGAGCCTCATAGTAGTATTTTTTAAAAAACACTTATTTATTTATTTATTTGGCTGCATCAGGTCTTGGTTGTGGTGCATGGGCTCAGTAGTTGTGGCACGTGGGCTCTCTAGTTGTGGCGCGCGAGCTCTAGGGCACACGGGCTTAGTTGACCCACAGCATGTGGGACTTAGTTCCCCGACCAGGGATCGAATCTGCATCCCCTGCATTGGAAGGTGGCTTGTTAATCACTGGATGGCCAGGGAAGTCCCTTATAGTAGTAGTAAATATTTACATTAGGTTATTCCATGTAAGGATTTCTCAAAGTTCAGCAAAACCTTGAGGGAAGGGAAAAGAATGTTTGATTTTTTCTTACCTAAGTAAAGAAAGTCAGGGTTGTATAGTGGAAAGCATCCTGGGCTGGGTTTAAATACCTGATTCACAGGCCCAGCTTTCTGAAACTCTGCCTGGGGATGTGACCTCGGGCAAGTCTCCTCTCCATTTCTCCTCTGATAGAATAAGTGGTTTACTAGATTATTTAAACAGGCCATTCCAGCTCTGACATTACACATTGCTGGGCCAGGGTTTCTCAGCCTCGGTACTATTGACATTCCGGGCTGGATATTTCTTTGTTGTGAGGGGACTATCCTGTATGTTGTAAGATGTTTAGAAGCATCCCTGGTCTCCACCCACTAGGTGGCAGTAGCACCCCCCCACCCCCGCCCCAGTTGTGACAACCAAAAAAACTGTCTCTAGATTTTGCTAAAAGTCTTGTCCAGGGCAAAATGACCCCCAGTTAAGAAACACTGCTCTTGGGCTTCCCTGGTGGCACAGTGGTTAAGAATCTGCCTGCCAATGCAGGGGACACGGTTTGATCCCTGGCCCGGGCGGATCTCACATGCCGCAGAGCAACTAAGCCGGTGCGCCACAACTATTGAGCCTGTGCTCTAGAGCCCGTGAGCCACAACTACTGAACCTGCGTGCCACAGCTACTGAATCCCGCACACCTAGAGCCTGCACACCACAGTGAAGAGTAACCCCCGCTCTCCGCGACTAGAGAAACCCCGCGCACAGCAATGAAGATCCAACACAGCCAAAAGTAAAATAAAATTTAAAAAAAAAGAAACACTGCTCTCAACTAAGTCTGCTTCTTGCTTCCAAGTAAGCACCTAATACATCAAACTGTGTTACGTAAGGAACCTAAGTGATTTTACCCCCGATGACCCCGGTACTCCTTCCTCCTTTAGGATGTTGTCGTAGTAAATGACCGATGGGGTCAGAACTGTTCCTGTCGCCATGGAGGATACTACAACTGTCAAGACAAATTCAAGCCAGAGACCTTGCCAGATCACAAGTGGGAGATGTGCACCTCAGTAGACAAGCTGTCCTGGGGCTATCGTCGCAACATGGCAATGGCTGACATCGCAAGTGAATCTCAAATCATTTCGGTAAGAGTACCTGTGAGGTAGTGATTTGTTAACTACCTTCTGACTAAGAGTGGTGGAAGCACTGTGGATGGAAGTGCAGGCTGATAGATCCCTTTAGGGTTATTGAACACACTCATAACACCTGTCCTAAGGAACTAGGTATAATTAAGAAGAGTTCCGTACAGAGATGTTCTTCCCAGGATTATTTTCAGTTTGACATTTGGGTTGTTTCAATTTCTTGCAACCATAAAGGAGTAATTACATAGATTTAGGGATTTTCCTTAACTATTAAAATGTTTCTGAATGTAACATGGATTAATGCTTAGAGGGTTGGTGTAGTATCACAACTATATAGAATTAACTGCATAGGAAAAGCACCAAAAGGAACCATCAAAAGTTAATGGTGTGGGGCTTCCCTGGTGGCGCAGTGGTTGAGAGTCCGCCTGCCGATGCAGGGGACACGGGTTCGTGCCCTGGTCCGGGAAGATCCCACATGCCGCGGAGCAGCTGGGCCCGTGGGCCACGGCCGCTGAGCCTGCGCGTTCGGAGCCAGTGCTCCACAACGGGAGAGGCCACAACAGTGAGAGGCCCACGTACCACCAAAAAAAAAAAAAATTAATGGTGTGGTGTCTTTGGGGTACTGTAACAAAACCTCCTTTTTAAAGTATTCTGTATGTAGCCTTAATTTTTCTGGGCTGCCTTGAAGTGCTACCGTTTGAGGTCACACTAAACACACACGCATCTCCCTCCAAAAATCTTAAAGAATATATCTCTTTACAGCATGTTTTCCTGAAGGGGCAACATACACACTTATATAGCCCACCACATACAAAGTGTCCTGAAATTCATCAGATCTTTTCTACCTCCCCAGAGTCTCCACAGCACCTGCTCTAAATCTGTCCTCTCTGATCCCTGTTTTCTCTCTGGATGGCTCCATGGGATTCCTTCATGGCCAAGTGCTTTGTTTTCAGTTCCCTGCTCACAGTCTGTGCTTCTGACACACGACCCTTCCCGCTGCACACGGCACCACAGCAGGTGCCGGTTCACAGGGAAGTGCCTGTGATACTCCCTGGAATTCGAGTTAATATATTTCTCCACCTTGTGGCAGGATTTTAAAATTTTCTCACATAAGCCTATCCTGCTTTTATAATGACAAAAATATATAGTATTTTCCAAAGGGTAAAGGCTATTCACAAAACAGAGGGAGAATGTAGCCTAGATTCTTTTTCTTCCCTTCATCTGTGTGTTATAAGCATTTCTCCAGTCTTGACATTCAGAGCTGGGATTTCCTTGTTTCTTTTCTCTCCAGGAACTGATTCAGACAGTAAGTTTGGGAGGCAACTATCTTCTCAACGTTGGACCAACTAAAGATGGACTGATTGTTCCCATCTTCCAAGAAAGGCTTCTTGCTGTTGGGAAGTGGCTGAGCATCAATGGGGAGGCTATCTATGCCTCCAAACCATGGAGGGTACAATTGGAAAAAAACACGACCTCTGTGTGGTGAGTCTAGTCTTCTGTTACGTGCAGGAATGGGATGTGGCCCCACCCTGAGCTGGCATCTCCTTGGGTCCACAGTGGTACAAGCCAGGCTGGGAGTCATCTTGAGGAAATGCAAAAGCGGTCCTTTTGCTATTAAATTTGTGCCCAGGTTTATGTTTTAGGCCCCAGGGTATCTTTGACTAGTAAGGGAGGCCGAAGGCTTGGTGAAAAAAGAAAGAGCTACAAAGTGTCAGTCAATTTGCCTGACAATGTTACCCCACCTCCTAAAAATACTAATAGCTGCTATTTGCACGACATTCACAATATGCAGGCTTTGCTCTAAATTCTTTCCCCTAATTTCATCCCCTCAACCATCCCACCAAGTTGATACTATCATTATCAGGTTACAAGTGAGAAAGCCGACTCAGGGCAGGAATATCACTTGCCTAGAATTACAGAGCTGCTAAATGGAGAAGTCATGATTCATGCTTGGATTGTGGATCTAGTTATTTGATCTTGCGCTTCAGTGTTTTTCAACGGCAAGATGGGGTGATGATACGTAACTTCCTAGAGTGTGAGGGTTAAATGAGATAACATATGTAAAGTATCATCAGAGTGCCAGGCACAAACTAACTGCTCAGCGAAAGATCTCTGTAAATGTTATACCAGACAGCAGGGGTCTCTGGGTCAGGGGAAACACATTCATCCTTCTGTTCTGGATGAGTTTCTATGTAGTGATTTTCACCCTCTTCTTTAAGCATGGTGAAATCTCAGAACAACAAGCTTGTCTTGGGAATTCCCTGGCGGTCCAGTGGTTAGGACTCTGCGCTTTCACTGCCATGAGCCAGGGTTCGATCCCTGGTCGGGGAACTAAGATCCCGCAAGCTGTGTTGGGTGGCCAAAAATTAAAAAATAAAAAAAAATTTTTTAATTAAAAACAAAAACCCAAATTTGTCTTCGTTGCACACCTTGCCCTTGTTATATCCTTGACTTTTCATATGGATTTGGAGTCAAAGAATGATTTGAATGATGAGGCAAATGGCTTCAGTGTGAGGTAACTAGTATAAGAGTTACACATTTTTTAAAGAAAACTTAGAACCCTGGAGAGAGAGAAAATGGAAGATATCACCAGAAAGAATCTTCCAGGGCTGCTTTCTTCCCACAGACCTTAATTGGTATCGAGTTATTAGTGCTTCCTTGTAGCAGTGACAGACTGAATGTCTTGGAATTGGTGGATAATTGAAAGGGGAACGTATAAGGTCATGTGGCAGGGTAATAAGCCAGGTATCTTTGACAGTGATGTTTCTTTTTTCCCAGGTATACCTCAAAAGGATCAGCTGTTTATGCCATTTTCCTACACTGGCCAGAAGATGGAATCTTAAGCCTTAAATCCCCCATAACTACTTCGACTACAGAGGTAAAGAGCCTCAGTCAGTCTTGTCAGAGATGTAACTTTTTGTAAAGGAATTGGCAAGTCTTCTCTAATTCTTCCTTCCTTCCCCAGGTTTCTCCCATATTTATTCCCCTTTTGGACTGTCTTCCCTGCCATGGCCCAGCATAGTTGTTTCTCACCATGTTCAGGCCACATTCTGTGCCCATCAGTGCATTAATGTTTTTTCCATTCCCTTTTGCTTTCTGCAGGTAACAATGCTGGGAATCGAAAAGTATCTGAAGTGGTCCCGAAATCCAGGTACAGGTCTCCTCGTGTACCTGCCCCAGTTACCACCCTCTGCTCTTCCGACTGAGTTTGCTTGGACTGTAAAGCTGACAGGAGTGGAGTGATCATTGGAGTTCAACCAGAAAGGGACACTGCCTACACTTTGACTTTCCTCTTACAGTACCATCACTGTAATAAACTACTCTTGTCTACTCACACATCTCTTTGCCAACGCATTTTAATAAAAGGAAGGAATTACGTTACGCTGATGTCTCACAGGATCAAAGATCTGAGATCGATTGCTAGCATCTCTCTCTCTGATCAGCAGAAGGGATTGAGCAGTTAAGCTCATCCTAACTTTGGGAACTATCTACGATGGAAACTTCACTCCATTCTGTGTTTCATAACCTGCTTGTTTACTCAAATGACTTCAGATCAAGAATAAGCCAAGTCATCCCGTTGCCTATGGGAGGAGCTGAAAAGGATTTGGCAAAATCCACCACGTGCTATTTATTTAGCATCAAATGTGACCAGGTACTCCCACCTACCCCCAGGAGCAGGAGATCCTGGAGGGGAAGGAAAGTGCTTCCTAGGCTGCTAATAATCAGCTTTTTAGAAGTTTCCAAAGCAAACTAAGAGCTCTGAAATTCAGTCTGTTTACAGTGATACTATGAAGAAAATGAATGTGATTCTGCCCTGCTTTCTTTAATACAATCAAATAAATAAATTTGTACATCAAATTATTTTCTACCAAAAAGCATGTTGTAGCTTTCTTCTTCCAGTTTCTATATGGATTGCTTATAGCCTTATGTTTTATAAAAAAATAGAAGGGGGATAACTTGCCAAGTCTCTTTAATGCAGAGCAAAGAAAGTAATTCCTTTGGTTCTTCTACTCCTCACTTCTAGTACCATTCTTTTGAGGTGACAAAAAAAAAAAAAAAAACCTCAGCAAAAATGGGCAAAGGACTTGAATAGACATTTTTCCAAAGAAGATATACAAATGGCCAATAAGACATGAAAGATATTCAAAATTACTAAGCACTAGGGCAATGCAAATTAAAACCACAGTGAGATACCACTTCATAATCATTAGGATGGCTATTATCAAAAAACAAAAGCCAGAAAATAACAAGTGTTGGCAAAAATATGGAGAAATTGGAACTGTTGTGCGTTACTGGTGGGAGTGTAAAATGATGCAACTGGTTGCAGAAAACGGTATAGCAGTTTCTGAAAAAATTAAACACAAAACTACCACATGGTCCAGCAATTCCACTTTTTGGATATATACCCAAAAGCACTGAAAACAGAATCTCAAAGAGATTATTTGTAGACCCATGTTCATAGCAGCATTATTCACAATAGCTAAAACATGGAAGTGTATATATATGTAGCTGATTCTTGAACAATATGGGTTTGAACTGTGCAAGTCCATTTATATGCAAATTTTTAAAATAAATACTACAGTACTAACCCAATCAAAAATGGGCAGAAGACCTAAATAGACATTTCTCCAAAGAAGACATACAGATGACCAAAAGGCACATGAAAAGATGCTCATCGTTGCTAATTATTAGAGAAATGCAAATCAAAACTACAATGAGGTACCACCTCACACCGGTCAGAATGGCCATCTCATTAAAGTCTACAAATAACAAATGCTGGAGATGGTGTGGAGAAAAAGGAACCCTCCTACAGTGTTGGTGGGAATGTAAACTGGCACAGCCACTATGGAAGACAGTATGGAGGTTCCTCAAAAAACTAAAAATAGAGCTGCCATATGATGCAGCAATCCTACTCCTGGGCATGTATCTGGAAAAAAACTATAAAAAGATACATGCACCCCTGTGTTCATAGCAGCACTATTTACAATAGCCAAGACACAGAAACAGCCTGAATGTCCGTCGACAGATGAATGGATGAAGAAGATGTGGTGTGTATAGTTGGGAATTCCCTGGTGGTCCAGTGGTTAGGACTCTGCCCTGTCACTGCCAAGGGCCTGGGTTCGATCCCTGTTTGAGCCAAAAAATAAAAAAAGATGTGAGATATATATATATATATATATATATATATGTATAGATACATGTATCTATATCTATATCCACAATGGACTACTACTCAGCCATAAAAAGAATGAAATAATGCCATTTGCAGCAACATGGATGGACCTAGAGATTATCATACTAAGTGAAGTGAGTCAGACAGAGAAAGACAAATACCATATGACATCACTTATATGTAGAATCTAAAATATGACACAAATGAACTTATCTACAAAACAGAAACAGACTCACAGACATATAGAACAGACTTGTGGTTGCCAAGAGGGAGGGACGGTGGGGAGGGATGGGCTGGGAGTTTGGGATTAGCAGATGCAAACTATTATATATAGAATGGATGAACGACAAGGTCCTGCTGTATAGCACAGGGAACTATATCAGTATCCTGTAATAAACCATAATGGAAAAGAATATGGGGCAGAAGGGTGGCCATTGGGGCCGTTGAGGCAGCGGCAGCTCCGGGCACCGTGGCTCCAGAAGGGAGCAGTGCCGCGTCCCGGGCTGGGGCTTTGCTGCGAGCCTGGCGGGGGGCTGGACAGGAACCACAGCTTCGTGCACCACATCCGACGGAGCCAGCTCGCCCTGTCATGCTCTGCCCCGCGCACCGCCACTGCCCCCAGCCTGGCCTGCCCATCCATGACTCCTGCTCAGCTCCCCGCAGGGATGGCTACAACAGGAGGGTGAAGCAGGCGGCCGGGGAGAAGGCGAGGAGGCAGCACAGGCCTGTGCCCAGTCGGCCTCGAGAGCCTGACCTGCAGGTGTATCTGCCACTGTAATGGGGGCGGACGGCTGCGTAACTGTTGGCAAGCGCCCACTGGCGCACGACCATTAGCGCGAGACCGTTGTTGTGCAGCAGTTGGAGATTCTGCTCCGCCAACGGTCAGCCTGGCACTGATCACGGTAGAGAGCGCAGGGAGAGGAGGATCGGCCTTCTCCCTCCAGGCCTCAGGCTGGCGGGTGAGCTGGGAGGCCCGGAGGGCTGGCTGAGGGCTGCGTCCTGCAGAACTCCAGAGCCCTTGCCACGCGGCCCACTGGCTGGGCCCAGCCCTTGACCTAATGGTGGCAGCAGGCTCCATGGGTTGCAGTCCATGGAGGCCTCAGCAACCGAAGTATACGGACACTGCCATTAAAGTGACAGCTTCACCAGCTTCGGTCTCTCCGTTCAAGTTTCTGATTGGTATTTGCTAACGTTTGTTTTAGTGGAGGTTTATAGGAACATCGTGACCTGACCTCAAGAACAAAGGATCTGACCCCAGAAGTTTGCAACAGCTAACCACGCCCCTCCCTCACCTTTCCCATAAAAGGGCTTTTCTGAAAGCTTTCCTCGGGAGTTCAGGGTTTTTAAGGCATGAGCCAGCCGTCTCCTTGGATGGCCCTGCAATAAACCTTTCTCTGTTCCAAACTCTGATGTTTAGGTATTGTTTGGCCTCACTGTGCATCGGGCACACGACTTGCTTTTGGTAACACTAACAATCTACAGCAAACATAATACTTAAAGACATGATGTTTAGAAAAAAGCTCTTCCAACCAGAAGCGAGATGGGGCGCCAAGCCTCACTGTTACTATTCAATGTTGTTTGGGAGGTCCTAATCAAGGCAGTAAAACAAGCAAAAAAATCAGGGGCGTAAGCATCAGAAAGGATGAAACCACGCAGTCATTGTTCTTGGACGATGGGATTATTCACATAGAAAACTTCAAAGAATATATACAAATAAAGTATTAGAATTAGGGGAATTCCCTGGTGGTCTAGTTGTTAGGACTCGGGGCTTTCGCTGCCGGGGCCTGGCTCAATCCCTGGTCGGGGAACTGAGATCCAGCAAGCCTCAGGGCATAGCCAAAAAAAAGTTATTAGAATTAATAAGATACGTTAGCAGGTTTTTGGATCCATCAATAAAAAGCAATTGCATACCTACAGTCCAGAAACTAGAAAACGATGAAACGATTCCATTTACTTTAACAAAAGATATGAAATACCTAAAACAAAATTAGCAAAAGTTGTGCAAGAGACTCAACAGCCGAAGTTCCAACTTCTCTAAGTTTCCAACCGCCATTTCCCACCGGAAGGAGATGACGGGGCAACAAGATGGCTCCAGGCAGCATCTCAGACCTTTTGGACGCTTTGGCACCCCAGTCTCCCTGATTGTATGGAAGTTTCCCAGTAAATCCTGTTGGGTGGATCCTCAAATAGGTCCAACTCCTGGCAAAATCACGGCCCCAGGTGTGTCCTCAACTCGTAAATTTTCCAGTAGATACGGAACGTCTGGAATGCTTCGGGGCTTGATTCCAGGATGATTCTAATGAGAAGAGTAGATCCAAATCCTTATAAATTTCATCCCAAAGAATGGTCCCAACTCTGTCTTCAGGACTGCATGCAATGTGTTGAGTAAATCCGCGCTGTTGGGCTTGATTCCAGGATAGTTCCATTGGAGACAGGGAGATCCAACTCCTTACAAACTCAAGTCCCAGAATATGTCTCCAACTCTAAGACTTCTAGATTGCATCTTAAAGTCTGGAGTAAATCCACACTGTAGGACAGGATTCCAGATTCCAGAATGGTCACAATGGAGATGAGTAGATCTGACTTCTCACAAAATCGAGATCTGAGGTGTGTTGTTTCTTTCAGTGGAATAGCTCAGTGGAGGGTCACAGGCCAGGATGGTTTGCTGTGCAACCACGTGGATGGACCCCCTTACAAAATGGAAGCTCGAGGTGTGTCCCCAACTCTTAAACTTTCTAGATTATATCAAATATCCTTAGTAAGTCTACTATGGAGGATTTATCTCAGTGGAGAGGAGTAAGTTGAACTCCTTGGGTTTGCCTTCAATTCAAATGTCTCAAATAATTCAGTGCTGGGATTACCAGGCCAGGACTGGATAGTTTGCAGTGAAGAGTGGATTGAACCCCTTACAAAATTGTGGCCCAAGGCATGCCTGGACTTTTCAGCCGGGGACTTTGGGAGGCCACGTCCTCCCATCTGCCATCAAAGTATTTTTTCACTGTGCTTATCTTAGAAAACTGATAAAAGTGACTCCCATAGTCTGCTAATGGGCTGAGAATTTTCTGAAGGTAGGCAATCCTGCCACAGTGACCACCAGGGGACGTGTGGTGCAGCTGAGGAGACCTTTTCCAGGCCCAAGACACCACACTTGGGGGGACTTTCTTGGACCATAGACCCAGCCGGTCAACCTCGAGCAGGTGGAAAGGTGGGACTGGGCCTCTGAGGCCCAATGGACTCTACCATCAGTCATCTCAGGGACTTTCCCTCAATTTATTTATTAATTATGTTTTTGCCATGTAAAAAACAGCTTTATTGAGATATAATTCACATTATACAATTCACTCATTTAAAATGTACAATTCAGTGGCTTTTAGTATATTCACAGTGTTGTCAATCATTGACACAATCCATTTTAGAATATTTTTATCATCCCCAAAAGAAACCCCGTACCTTTTAGCAGTCACTCTCATCTCCCCTCAACACCCTCCCAGCCCTAGCTAACCACGAATCTACTTCCTATCTCTGTGAATTTGCCCGTTCTAGGTACCTTACACAAGTGGAGGCATACAATATGTGGTCTTTTGTGTCTGCCTTCTTTCAGTTAGTATAATTTTTTCAAGGTCGATGCATGTCGTAACCCATATCAGTACTTCATTTCTTTTTATGGCTGAATAATATTCCATTGTATGGGCACACCACCACATTTTATTTACTTATTCATCACTGAATGGACATTTGGGTTGCTTACACTTTCCAGCTAATTAGGAATAGGCTGCTATGAACATCTGTGTACAAGTTTTTTGTGGACATATGTTTTTATTTCTCTTGAGTATATAGAGTGGGATTACTGGGTCAAATGGATTTTTGAAGGCTAATATTCCATTGTACATATATATCACATTCTGTTTATCCATTCACAAGCTGATGAACACCTGAAATGTTTACACCTTTGGGATATGAGAAATGCTGCTATGAACACTGATGAATAAGTTATTTCTTTGAGGTCCTCCTTTTCCGCTTTCTTGGGTATATACCTAGGAGTGGAATTGCCGGATCGTATGGTAATTTTAAGTTTAGCTTTTTGAGGAATCACCAAACTGTTTTCCACAGCAGCTGCACCATTTATATTCACCATTTATATAGTCATGTATAAAGATTCCAATTTCTCCACACCCTCACCAACACTTATTTTCTGTCTTTTTGACTATAGCCATCCTAGTGGATGTGGGGAGATCCTTTTATTTTCAAACCACTTTTTAAAGTTACAATATTCCAGGAAATTCATTTCAACAAAGTTTTCAGATTTATTGTCCATAAATTTGTATATTAAACAGTGCAGTGTCTTTAATTCTGTCCTCTTGTTTTATTCATGGCTTTTTTGTGTATGATCAATGTGCTTATACAATGTTGTCAATTTTATTAGTCTCAAAAAGCCAGTTTTCTTTTTTTTTTAGTTGGATGATTCCCTCTCAATTGTAACTTTTTTCCCTATATCATTTAATTTTCTACCTTTTATTTTGGCCTTCATTCTACTTACTTGGAGTTTTCCAGTTGTTCTTTTTCTCACATTTTGAATTAAAATAAGAGTCCAACTGCAGGTGACCCTAGGCCGACTCTCATACATTTGCTAGTATTACTCTTACAGTAAATATTTACTTAGTGCCAGCCATGTACCTGGTATTGTGGGCACCACAGTGAACAACCAGTTAAAGTCTTTGATCCATTTTGAGTTAATTTTTGTATGTGGCATCAGGTAAGGATCCAACTTCATTCTTTTGCATGTGGATATCCAATTTTCCCAGCACCATTTGTTGAAAAGACTGTTCTTTCCCCATTGAATGGTCTTGGCATTCTTATTGAAAATTATTTGATCATATATGCATGGGCTAATTTCTGGATTTTTTTTTTTTTCGGTACGCGGGCCTCTCGCTGTTGTGGCCTCTCCCGTTGCGGAGCACAGGCTCCGAACGCGCAGGCTCGGCGGCCATGGCTCACGGGCTTAGCCGCTCCGCGGCATGTGGGATCTTCCCGGACCGGGGCACAAACCCGTGTCCCCTGCATCGGCAGGTGGACTCTCAACCACTGCGCCACCAGGGAAACCCCAACTTGGTTCTTTTTTTAAAGAACATGTTGGCTATTCAAGGTCCTTGAGATTCCTTATGAAATGTAGGATTTTTTTTTTTTTCTACTTCTGCCAAAACCATCACTGGGATTTAAATAGGGATTGCAGTGAACCTGTGGATCACTTTTGGGTAGTGTTAACATCCTAACAACATTAAATCTTCCAATTCATGAACATGGATATCTTTTCATTTACTTATGTCTTCTTTAGTTTCAGCAATGGTTTGTACTTTTCAGTGTACAAGTCTCAAATGTCATATTTATTTTAAATGTCATACTAGTATTTTGGGGTCAAGTTCAGCCCTCTAGCTGCAGGCTTGAGGATTCTGTCAGTAGTGCTCTGTTATGATGGAGAAAATTTTTGGTGCTGTGGAAGCATAACAAAACACTTATCATGTCTTGTTCTCTCCCTAGCTAAAAATCTGAGTCCCTTGAAAACAGGGACAGTGCCTTCTCTGCCTCTCCTGAGAATGCCAGTCAGCGCACTTACTAGTTGGATATCCACCCACCCAGTAACCACAGTAACTACTTACAAAATGCAAATTTGATCGTATCTTCCTGCTTAAAATCCTTCAAAAGCATTGCTATTAGGATAGCTGTTATTAACGTGTTCTCCAAAGCCCTGTGGTACAGTCCCTGTCAATCTCTCCCATCTTAGTAGGAAGACTCCTTCTAACTCCCTGCCGGCTCTCCAGTCATTGTGGCCTTCTTTTCATCTCTCTAAAACAATGTTTTCAAACATTTCTAATTGCAGCCTACAGAAAGAATTTTATTTTATAGTGCAACCTAGTTTGTTATGCATTAACAAACAAAAGTTTTGTAAAGCAGTACAGTACCTAGCTTTACTACTTATACAATGTACTCTGATATTTTCTATTTCTTTGAAAAAGTACCCACTAAATTGATATTATTACCAATGAGGTACAACACACATTTTGAAAATCACTGCTCTGGGCATTCAATTTCTTTGCCTCGGGTCCTCTGCATATGCTATGCTCTGTCGGGAAAGTTTTTCTTGTATCCTCTTCACCTGGGTAAATTTTACTCATTCTTCAATCAAAGGATGCTTCTCTCTCTGGAGTCGACTGCCTGCATTTAAGTCCTGAAGATCGTGATGAATTAGTTAATACATGCAAATAACTCAGAACAGTGCGTGGCAAATAGTAATGCTTCATCTTATTAATGTGGAAGGTAATTCTACAACTATTCGTGTGACTGTTAATATCTGTCTTCCCACATCTCCCAGACTACAAACCCATTAAGTCAGAGACTTTGGTTAATTTTTGTTCATCTTTATAGTCCTAGCGCCTCACTTCGTCTGGTACACAAAGGGCGCGCATAAATAACGGCTAGGGAAGCACTGCCCAGAAGAAATAAAAACGTAGACAGACTGGGCACGGAGCCAGCGTAGGGCGTCATCACGGCGCTCCAGCGGCCCCGCCCCACAGGCGGGGCCCCGCCCACCTGGCTGTCGGTGGTCACGTGGGGCTCCGCTGGGCTGCCGCCGGGGAAGCTGGGTGAAGATGGCGACAGTGAAGAAGGCGCCCCTGTGGAGACTGGTGGGCTTGGCGTCCCTCCGGGCTGTAAGTGTCCCGGCCCGCCCAGGGGCGGTCCTGAAGGCACCGTGATGGTCAGGGTCGGGGGCTTGGCCCATAGCGGCTGCTCTCTGAGAGGCGAAGCCGGACAGCTCATCAGGCCAGGAGGGTTGGGAGGGCTTTGGAATCTTGGACCCTCTCTGACTCGTCCAAATCCCTTGAGGGGCATGGGGAAACTGAGGCCCAGAGATGGGGAGCGACTCGCCCGGGTCGTGGAGACCTGGGTCGCCATCCCAGGCGTCCTCATTCCCTGGCCAAGGCTCTTTCTGGTGACCCTGGCATCTGTCTCCCTGTAACTGAGCTTCAGACTTCCCCAAGTCCCTCATTAAGGAAAATCATGATTACCCTGCCAGTTCGAGTGGAGAAACCCAGGTCATCCCCCTCCGTCCGTCTCCATTTCCAGCTCTTGTTGCATTTGGGGACGCTTGGCGAGCTATCCCAGCGTGCTGAGCAGGACTTAGATCGCGTGTGGCCAGTTGTGATTCCCTTGGAATTGTACTTTGGGCCAGTTTGATCCTGGTGTTTCCACCTCTCGCCCATGCTCAGTGAGTGGAAGGAAAGTGTAGGAGACCTAATTGTATAAAGGGTTGAATACATTGTGTTGGGTAAAGCTCGAGCTGAGATGTCCCAGTGGTACTGAAGCCACTTTTGCGGTTGAGTGACAGGTCTCTAAACCCTGGTTTTCTTGATCTATGACATGAGAAAAGATTACCTCAGGGTTGGTTTGGAGATTAAGGAAAACGTAAGTAAAGCATTTAACATTGTTCTAGCTCTTAGTAAGTGATTGCTCAGTTGTTGCCTTAGAGTTTAGGAGGAGTTTAAACTGGTAAAAATTACACTGCCTTGGCAGTAGGGGCCCCTCTCAGAAAAACCACTTCAGTGCCTACTAGACCACCTTCCCCCACCGATTGCTAATTGCAAATAAATCCAGTAAATCCAGCTTGAAAAGTTAAGAAAATTAAATGAGATGGTGGATGTAAATGTGATTTGAAAAAATTCCTGGTGAAATGAAATGCTGGTAGTAGGCCCTCCCTCCATGGGGTAACTTGCACAGACTTGATGTCAGAACCAGACGGTTAAATCCAAACTTCCTCACTTCCTACCTGTGTGATTTGGGTTTTCTGAGGCTGTTTCCTCCTCTATGGAATTGGAATAGTGATAGTTCCCGTCATGTAGGGACTAAATGAGGTGCTGATGTCTGGAAGTTAGCACTGGGCTTTAGTCAGTTTTAGCTGTTGATAAAGGTACCATATCATAGCTCAGGAGGCTGTGGCCCAGGATTTGTGTGGTTAGAGGGGATTATTTCTATGCAGAACTTTACAGAGGGAATGAATTGGGTGTTTAACCAAGGCGAGAGAAGACTGGGGGGGGTACCGAAGGGTGGCAGAGGCAACATGGCCTAGGGGTTAAGAGCATAGGCTCTAGATCCACACTGCTGGGTTCAGATATGAGCTCAGTGACTAGCTAACCATGTGACCTTGGGAAAATTACTTAATCTCCTTGGACTTCAGATTTCTCACAGTAAAATGGGGATTATAATAGTTCCTACCTAATAAGGTTGTTGAGAGGATAATATGGGTTAATATGTAAAAGGCTCTTTTAAGTGCCTGGCAAATAGTAAATGCTTCAATAATAGTAAATGCTTGTTTTGTTGTTAGTATGAAGTGTTGTTATGGGGAAGGAAGTAGAATTGAGTTTATTCTTTTGTCATAAAAGGAACTTGGAAACAGGTTTTACATTCTTTCAACAACATTCACTGGTTATTTATTGAGCCCATATTAGGTAGCAAGGCCTTGGAAACATAACAATGAATAAAACAAAGTCCCTGCCTCATGGAGCTTACATTCCAGTGCGATCCTTTTAGGGTAATATACCAGCAGAGGCTCAACATACCTTTTGGAGGGATATTCAGCTTGCAGGGACCTTCTAACCTAGCCTATTGACATCCTGAAATTCAGTGGCTCATCACCTTAGTCTCTAGGAAGCTTTACTGGCTAAAACCAAAGCCAATTCAGGTGAGTTGTGTAAGTTCCAGCTGATTCATAGCTGGGAATATTTCCTTCCTTAAGGGTTTCAGGAATTTGGGATCCTTGTCAGATTCCCAGTACCCCTCGCCCCTTGCCCCATTGCAATATGTTTATCCAGAGCAAATCTGGTAAAATGTAATTAATTTAAACAGTATTAAGTAGTACTAAGAAGAATAGAGGAAAGAGGGGAAAAAAGCCTTGTATTACTCTGTGGTGGTGGGGAGGGGGAGATTTCCCATAGAGGACTTTATATAGGACAGACTTTACACAGAGGAGACTCGGGGCCTTTTTTTAATGTCTTCAACTGCTGAAGGTTTTATCTCCTCTCAGACTCACTCTCCTTGTCATCACCCAGCCTATGATTATAAGAGAACAGAGCCCCGTCCATCCCCACAACCCCACAAAGGCCAAGACTGCTTCTCACCACACTCAGTAGTTGCCCTCCTCTGGGGCAGGTATGCCCTTCATGCATTTATCTGTTGTTTTAATAACTATTTAATGAGTGCCTCCTTTGTGCCAAGCACAGTGTCAAACGTGAGAGGAAGTGGAGGTTACGACAGAGTCGCTCATAGAGCATACATTCTACTGGAGGAATCATTGAGCAGGCATTATTTGCAGTGCTCTCAAGGGAGTCATTATAGTCCTGAAATAGAAAATAATGAGGGTGAGGGGATTGGCAGCTTTACAAAGGGTAGTCAGAGGGGCCTATCTATGACTGAAAGATGAGAGGGAGCCAGATGTGGGAAGGGCCAGGTGAAGAGCATCCTGGGCAGAGGAACTGTAAGCCCTGAGGCCCTGCTATGGGAGAAAGGCTGGTGGGTCTGGAGTATAGTGACCCATCTGAGGGGTGAGTGCAGAACAGTAGGAACCAGTAATGAGTTCTCGGAGATTGGCAGGAGTCAGATGAGAAGAATCTTATAGGCTATGGTGAGTGGGGAAGGAATGAGTCAAGTTTCTGGCTTAGGCAACAGGGTGTATGTGATGCTTCCTCCTGAGATAGGAAGACTCAAGTCGGACTGGGCTTTAGGAGTAATTAAAGTTCTGTTTAGGGACATCTGTGTTTGAGAGCACAAATGGGTTTGTTTAAAAAAACCTAGGGACTTCCCTGGTGGTGCAGTGGTTAAGACTCTGCACTCCCAATGCAGGGTGGCCCGGGTTCGATCCTTGGTCAGGGAACTAGATCCCACATGCATGCCGCAACTAAGGAGCCCATATGCCGTAACTAAGGAGCCGGTGAGCCACAACTAAGACCCAGTGCAACCAACTAAATAAATATTTTAAAAAAATAATTAAAAAAAATAAAAACCTAAATGCTCAACTGTCAGGTGGTTGGAAATGGGTCTAGACTAAAGGAGAGTTGGAAATGGCCCTGTACTGGGAGCATGAATCATTTACTCCAGAGGTCCCCAACCCTCGGGCCATGGACCAGCATCGGTCTGTGGCCTGTTAGGAACCAGGCCGCACAGCAGGAGGTGAGCGGTGGGCAAGTGAGCGAAGCTTCATCTGCCGCTCCGAATCACTCCCATTACCGCCTGAGCTCCGCCTCCTGTCAGATCAGCGGCAGCATTAGATTCTTACAGGAGCGCGAGCCCTACTGTGAACTGCACATGCGAGGGATCTAGGTTGCTCGCTCCTTGTGAGAATCTAATGCCTGATGATCTGATGTGGAGCTGAGGCGGTGATGCTAGCACTGGGGAGCAGCTGCAAATACAGATTATCATTAGCAGAGAGGTTTGAGTGCACAGAGACCATAATAAATCAGTTGCTTGCAGACTCATATCAAAACCCTATCAGTGAGTGGCAAGTGACAAACTGCATCTTATGGAGTAGACTGGACATAAGCCACACACTTCAAGTGTCACTGTCTCCCATCGCCCCCAGATGGGACCATCTAGTTGCAGGAAAACAAGCTCAGAGATCCCACTGATTCTGCATTACGATGAGTTGCATAATTATTTCAGTATATATTACAATGTAATAATAGAAATAAAGTGCACAATAAATGTAATGTGCTTGAATCGTCCCGAAACCATCCCCTCCCCCCCACACACAGTCCGTGGAAAAATTGTCTTCCACGAAACCACTCCCTTGTGCCAACAAGGTTGGGGACTGCTGTCTTATTCTATTCCTGTTTCTAAGTGAATTTTTTTTGTTGTTCTTGATTCTAAAACAGAGCAAATGTGAATTAAAGGGTGAGAAATATTGCTTCTTGTCTCAGTATTAGTGAAGATGGATACATTCTTTCAGATTTGCCCCCCTGGAGAATTGTGACAATTTCCTCCTGTTACTTTTTGTTTCCTCTTTTAAACCGAAGGTTAGCACCTCATCTGTGGATACTTTCCCAAAGCAAGTGAAAATTGTGGAAGTTGGTCCCCGAGACGGACTACAAAATGAAAAGGTAAGGCTGGAAATCAACCAAAAAAGTTTTTGCAGGCTTCGAGAGTTCCATGTGGGGGGTGCAGAACTATACCCAACTTAGGGCCGGGTTGGGGAGGCCAGGCAGGCACCTGTGACAGTTCAGCCACAAGTGTTGTGACCCCGGGTCCACCTTAAGGCCCTGTGGGGGTTGGGGGGGACGGTAAGTGCTGCGGGAGCGCAGAGGGAAGGTGAGGGCGTGCCTTTGATCCAGCAATTGCACATAAGGGGATTTGTCCAAAGGAAGTCATGAAAGTCACATGCAAAGATTTAGCCTTGCGGATGTTCCTTAAAACTCTGTTGTAACAGCAGAACAGTTGGAAACAACCTAAATGTTCAGTAGGAGGAAAGATAACTCAAATACATTAATGACTTCATAAAATGGAATATTGTGAAGCCGTTAATAATATAGGAGTATATTAAGATGTAATCAGATTATAAGATAGTGTCTATATATATATATATATTTAATCTTATACTTTTGTGTAAGAAACAAAAAAGTTTATATATGTGTGGGAGCACCTGCCTAGAAAAGGATCATAGAACAGTGCTGTCCAGTAGAACTTCCTGTGAAGACAGAAGTGTTCTAGGCTTGAGCTGTCCCGTACAGTAGCCACTAGACACTTGTAGCTGTTGAGCACTTGAAATGTGACTAGTGTGGCTGGGAATTGAATTTTTTAATGTAATTTTAATTAATTAAAATTTAAATAGCCACGTATGGCTCATGTCTAATGTACTAGACTGCACAGATCTAGAAAGTTACCTGTCAGGGTATTAAGAGTGTTATCTCTGGGAGGTTTTAAGGGTGGTTTTCTTTTGTTTTTGGGATGTTTTTCTGAAATAATCATGTATTAATTATTTTTTCAATAAGAAAACCTCTTTAAAAAAATTTTTTTTTAAAGCATGATCAGCCTACCTTTAATAGTGAGTGTTGGTTGGAAACAATAAGCTATAAGCTCTCTGAGGACAGGATCATGTCTGTTCTGCTCACCGCCGTATCTGTAGCTCCTAGCACAATCCTTGGAACATAGAAGGCTCTCAAAAATTACTTGTGGAATAGATTAAATTAAAGCAGTGGGAGAGAAATTGGGGGTGGAAGGGCCTGGCGAGAAGGACTTGGAGTTTTTAGGATTTTTTACCTAATCCTGTAAGTACTAGGGAGCCATGGAAGGCTTTTGAGCAGGAGAGTGAGATAATGGAGACTGCGTTTTAGAAGGATTCCTGTGTGGGAGGAATTGGTAGAGTGACTGTGACCATGCCATAACATACATGGGATAATGATGGTAGATTTGGAGATAGGAGTCCACAGAGTCTGGTGAGCAGCTAGACATGGTGAGGGACAGAGAAGCAGTAGGCTGATCATGTGAGGATGAGCTCCTGTGCCAGCTGAGAGACAGAAGGGGATGGTGTGACCCTTTGGAGGCCACATCTCATAGGACCCAGAAGGTTAGTCATCTCTGCCCTTCCAGGCCATGGCACTTTGTTTATGATGGGGTCATAAAGCAACAAAAATTTAGTTTAAAAGCCTGTATGACAGGAAAATATTGTCTCCATGTCAGTATTAACTCATTTTCAAGTGAGAAACTGCTTCCACTGCAAAATGCTATCTGTAGAATTCGAAGACAAGCCTTGTTCTGCACCTGTTGGCCAGGATTACATGTGAATTCATGATAGTGTTTGAAAGTTGAGATCGTGAAGTGCTTGCTGTAGTAAGAGCTTTGAACTAACAGGCTGTATTCTGAGACCATTTTATTACTGACTTTGCCAACCTGTCTCTTCTGGTTTTTCTCTGCATTACAGAATATCATACCTACTCCAATGAAAATCAAACTGATAGACATGCTTTCCGAAGCAGGACTCCCTGTTATAGAAGCCACCAGCTTTGTGTCTCCCAAATGGGTTCCCCAGGTGAGCCCCAGCCCTCAGGCATGTCTCAGATGAGAGGGATGTAAAGTTTTGCACTTGCCCTGCAAGTCAGTAGAAGTCAGGAACGTAGGTTTCCAGGTCTCTGGCTTTGAGAGCTCTCTGTGCTTCACAGTAGCATGTGCAGCAAAAGAGCATGCCCCGGGAGGCAGGTGGCTTGGATTCAGTCTTGGCCCTGCCCCGACTTGCATGGTGAGCTTGGTGAGGCCTTCCCCTCTCCAGCTTCAAGATGACCTCTCAGGTCTCTTCTGGCTCTAAGAAGTCTAGAATCTCTAGGCCTGTCTAGAGGTGTGGCTTCTGCGTTTGTGAAGGGGAAAGACTGACGACTCCTGCTTCACAGAGATAGTCAAGTGGGAAGAAAGATCCTGTTCCAACTGAGTTACATGGCACTGAGCACAGTGCCGGGCTCGGAGCACATTCTCAGCAAATGGCTACAAGTACCATTGCTGCTGTTGCTCCTTATGTCGAGTTGACAGTGTTAGCCATATGGAGAGACTGGGGATCTCACCCAGGCCAAGGAGCCTTCTCGCTCATCAGCAGTCAAACAAACAGTAAGAGCGTTGGGGAGACTCAGCTCTGCAAAAGGACTCATTCTGCAAGGGTCCTGGAGAACAGAGATTTTGTGCTAAAACGTTTTTCTCTACCTGAACTCTGCCTGCCCTTGGTGGTGACTTGGCAGTGTCTCCTTTGGCTCTCAGATGGCTGACCACGCTGAAGTCATGAAGGGCATCCAGAAATTTCCCGGCATCAGCTACCCAGTGCTGACCCCAAATTTCAAAGGCTTCCAGGCAGCGGTAAGAGACCTGTTTTTGGTGGGGGCCCCTGAAATGAGATTGATGGCATTGGCCTCTGTCTTGTCCCTGGGCTCAGTCCCTGTCCCAGGATTTCTGTCTGAATGACTTGTCTCCAGCAGTAATGGGCACCGTCAGACAGACCTGGGGGCAGTCCTGGCACCGCCACTCCCAGCTCTCTGATCTTGACAAGCTGCCAAACCTCTCTGAGCCTCAGGTTCTGCCTATAAAATAAGGTTAGTGATGGTACCTAACATTGTGAGGATTTCAGAAGATAGGATGCACATGAGTTGCTTAGTAAGCGCCTGGTAGAAGATAAGTGCTTAATAAACGTTAGCTCTTGTTGTTGTTGCCCATCTCCTCTTTAAAGAAAGGTGATTGAGCTCTCCACAAGAGTTAAAGGTGGTTGCTAGTATCTGTCAACTTGCTTATAATTTTACATGAGAACGTCATTGGAGATGTTGATTCCGAATTTAGGCAAAAAGCTTCTTTTAAGAGTGACTTCCAGGGCTTCCCTGGTGGCGCAGTGGTTGAGAGTCCGCCTGCCAATGCAGGGAACACGGGTTTGTGCCCCGGTCTGGGAGGATCCCACATGCCACGGAGCGGCTGGGCCCGTGAGCCATGGCCGCTGAGCCTACGCGTCCGGAGCCTGTGCTCTGCAACGGGAGAGGCCACAACAGTGAGAGGCCCGCGTACCGCAAAAAAAAAAAAAAAAAAAGAGTGACTTCCAGGATGGTGACTGCAGCAGCAGTGTTGGTTCTTGGGGAAGGCCAAGGCTTCTTTTTTATTGAGATATAATTCACTGTATTAACTTCCTAGGGCTGCCATTATAAAATATGGAAAAACTAGGTGGCTTAAAACAATAGAAATGTATTCTCTCACAGTTCTGGAGGCTAGAAGTCCTAAATCAAGGTGTCAGTAGGGTTGGTTCCTTCTTTTTTTTTTTAATTTATTTATGTATTTATTTTTGGTTGTGTTGGGTCTTCGTTGCTGTGCGTGGGCTTTCTCTAGTTGCGGCGAGCAGGGACTACTCTCTGTTCTGGTGCGCAGGCTTCTCATTATGGTGGCTTCTCTTGTTGCAGACCATGGGCTCTAGGCATGTGGGCTCAGTAGTTTTGGCTCACGGGCTCTAGGTGTGTGGGCTCAGTAGTTGTGGCTTGGGGGCTCTAAAGTGCAGGCTCAGTAGTTGTGGCTCACGGTCTTAGTTGCTCTGTGGCATGTGGGATCTTCCCGGACCAGGGCTCGAACCTGTGTACCCTGCGTTGGCAGGTGTATTCTTAACCACTGCGCCACCAGGGAAGCCCAGGTTGGTTCCTCTGAGGTCTCAGAGAGAATCTTTCCACGCCTCTCTCCTAGTTTCTGGTGATGATTGGCAATCCTCAGTGTTCCTCCGCTTTTAGGTGCGTCACTCCAGTATCTGCTTCCCCCTCGCTGGCCTTTCCTCTGTGTCTGTCTTCACATGGGCGCAATCATATAAGGGAAGAGGGACTAATATGACTTCATCTTAGCTAATTACATCTACAGTGACCCTATTGCCAAACAAGGACACGTTCTGAGGTACTGGGGGTCAGCATTTCAACATGTCTTTGGGAAGGACACAGATCAACTTATAATATTCATATATCATAAAATTCACCATTAGACAAAGGTTTTTGCCACTCTGTGTGGGTATTCCTTGAAGAGAAAAATGCTGAAAGGAATCCACCTGGCCGTTGGCAGGTTGCTGCCGGAGCCAAGGAAGTGGCTGTCTTTGGAGCTGCCTCCGAGCTCTTCAGCAAGAAGAACATCAACTGCTCCATAGATGAGAGTGTGCAGCGGTTTGACGAAATCTTGAAGGCAGCTCGGGCAGCCAGTATCCCTGTGCGGGGGTGAGTCTGACCACATTGGTGCTGCCTCTCTTTATTTCCTCAGTACCATTCTGGAATAGGGCCAGGCTCTAACTCCAGTGACCATGCCTCACAGACTCCTTATCCTGGGTGCAGGCAACCCAAGCTCCACACCCAGACATCTTTTCCCAAGTAAATTTGGTCGGAAGAAATCCTGGCAAGTGCTTTCTCCAAACCTGATTTTTGGGTCAGTTCACCAGAGGAATCTAGCAGGACAGACACTAAACAGGGTTTGTGGAGGTCAGTTTAATCCTGGCTCCACCACCAACTCTTCACACATCCCTGAGGAATCCCCTCGGCCTCTAAGACATCTCCGACATCACGTCTTTAATAGCAGTAGTGACAGGCGTTGTCCATGTATTATCTAATTGTAGCCTCACAATCGCCCAGCAAGGAGGCCTCTGTCCCCACTTCCAGATGACAAAACTGAGGCTCAGGAAGGATGAAGAGTCTGCTGTAAGATCACACAACAAACTGCAGCCAGAATGCTGTTTCAGAAGTACACATCTGATCACATCACTCCCTGGTTAAAAACCTGTCAGTGACTCATCAACTCCAGACTTTTCAACGTGGTTTACAAGCCCCTGCGTTTTTCAGCCCCTGTCACTCTCTGCAGCTCACGTCACTCTCTGCAGCTCACATCCCTCTTCTGGCCCTGCTTCCTCAGCACACTGCATTCCAGCCAGCTGGAATTTCTTTCCATTTGTCACATGGCCCAGTTCTCTCCTGCCTCTGGGCCTTTGCACATGCTTTCTGTAGACTCAGGACACTCTTCCTTCTACATCCTACTTGTCAGGGCTAACTCCTGCTCATCTCAGGTCCTCTCATGGATGCCAGTTTCTCCACGAAGCTTTCTCTTCCCTTAGGTGGAGTTGGTGTCCCTCCTCTGGGCTCCCAGAGTCCCCTGAACATCCTCTAACAAAGCACTTACCTGCTTGTTAAATTCTCCTCTGCCTCCCATCCCCCACTAGACTCTGCTCTCCGTGAGGGCAGAGCCCACCTCAGTCCCTGCTGTACTCCCTCTCCCAGCTCTGGGCCTAGCACATAGTAGGTGCTCAGGAACCGACGGGCGGATAGATGGATGGGGAAGCAAGGGCATGTCAGGTCTTCCTGACTCCCAAGCCTGTGCTCTTTCCTCAGTATTCCTTTAGCTTTTCTGTGCTCAGCAGTGATTGGAGAGTAAGAAGAAGGATTAAGATGGAAAAATACACTGAGATGTTTGAGTCTGAAATGTATTTATCCAGCAGACATTTATTATGCCTCATAATATGCAGAGTACTTTGTAAGACTCTAAAAGGTTTTAATGGAGCCTCAGCCTGAATGGGTGGGTGGACATAGAAACTGGCTACACCCAAGATCCAGACTCCTCACCGTAACTCGCAAGACCCCACGATCAGGCCGGTGGCCTCCTCTCCAACCTCATGTTGTACTTCTTTGCCCCTTGCTGCCCATACCTCAGCTGTTTTGTCCTTTGTTCTGTGTCTTGAACACACCTACTCTTCGGTCTCAGGGACTCTACGCTGGTTCTTCTCTCTGCCCGGAACACGGCTCTCCCCCCATCTCAGCTCCAGCTTCGCGTCCTCACAGAGGTCTTCCTGGGCCATCCTACTGTTGTTGGCCTCCTCTGGTTGCTCCTGTCACACTTCCCTTGTCTTTCCTTCATAGCACGTCACTTTTTGAGATTATGTCCTTCCCTTATTAAACTGTTTGTTTGTTTGTTTGTTTGCTGTACACGGGCCTCTCACCCCTGTGGCCTCTCCCGTTGCGGAGCACAGGCTCCGGACGCGCAGGCTCAGCGGCCATGGCTCACGGGCCCAGCCGCTCTGCAGGATGTGGGATCTTCCCGGACCGGGGCACGAACCCGTGTCCCCTGCATCGGCAGGCGGACTCCCAACCACTGCACCACCAGGGAAGCCCTAGATCACTCTTTTATCTCTGTCTCCCTACCTGAAACCTTAAGCTCCGTGGCGGTGGGGATCTTTTCAGTCTTGCTCACTGCGCTTCCCCAGTGCCTGGCACACTGTGGGCAGCTCGGTATATATCAGTTGAATAAATGAGTGTTTGAACCCTCTGGCCACTCAGCCGGAGCAGCCGGTCCCTTGGCCCTCGGCTGGCCCAGCTTTTTCGTTCCCGCTTTGCTTTCACCCGTCCTTAGTCCTCTCCCGAGCATGGCCCCACTCCATGCGGCTCCGCTGGCTGCCCATAGTGCCCTCTTTAGCTTCTCCTCCCCCTTGGTTGCCTGGCTGCCTCTCTGTGTGTCGCCTGCTTCCTGAACTACAGGCCTGTTAGTTTCTTGCCCTCCCTGCTGTGGCGCTGCACTGCCCGCTCCTGGCACTGAGCAGCACTGCCTTCGCCCACTCGCCGGCATTGAGTTAGCCTCTCAGCCAGGCCCGTGGCCTCCCACCTGGCTTCAGGTTTGGGTGCAGGCTAACCAGGGATGTGTGTCAAGCAGCCACCCTGCCCCAGCTCTGCTGGCCAAAGAGCCCGGGGGCATTGACACCAATCCTCCCTGTTTTCCCACAGGTACGTCTCCTGTGTGCTCGGATGCCCCTACGAAGGGAAGATCTCCCCGGCTAAAGTAGCTGAGGTGTGTGTGTGGGGGTGGATTTCTTGAACGTTGGCTCCCGTGCCTGCCCCTGAGTGCATAGGTTGCTCTCGCCACACTTTCATGGTGGGTCACGGATTTCATTTCTTTGCCCAGCTCCTTCATTAAGCCCCTCTGAGAGCACAGCCCTGTGCTCACCCCTGGAGGGCCACCTCCTAGCCTGGCATGAAGTCTCCGAAGCCCCTGCCCTCTACCCCAGGGTGAAAGCCCCTGACTCAGTTTCCAGTCTGGTCAGTGGACAGGTGATGTGAGGTGAGAATCCTCTGCAGAGGGGTTCCTTGTAGTGGTTGGAGAGGCCATTGACATCCTCTGAGAATAACACAGAGCGGGAAATGAACTTGAACAGCCCAAGAACTTATGTCATTTTGTCCTCAAAAGCACCCAGCAAATTTGGTGTTATTGTTATTCCATTTTACAGTTGAGGAAACAGACTAACTTGCCATGCAGGTTGCAAATGGTGAAACCAGGTCTCAACTCCCATCTGCGTACCTCTAAAGCCCTCTTGCTCTTCCCACACACCAGGTAGCACCCGGAAATGAGCATTGCTAACAGTAGCAACTGCTTATTGAGAGTGGCTGCTGTCGTCCAGAATCTCAGCCTTCTGTTGCCGCCAGTCCTCCCTGTATCCCTGCAAAGGCTCGTCACTGTTTTTCAGAAGCAGAAATTGAAGCTCAGGAAAGTTAGGTCCATTGCCAAGGTCCCATAGCTAGTGAGCAGCGGAACTGGGGTTTCACTTCAGCATCACGTCACTCCCGAGCCTGCCGCTTCTGCTGCACCCTCTGCCGCCCACTGGCTGCCATGGCTCCTTGTCATTCTGCCCACATGGGCAGTCGCGGAGGGGGCTCACCGATTTCTTTATCCATCAGACCACCGTTGAGTATCACCACGTCCCTGACCCCACCTCCGCCTTCCTCCCCCTTCTCCAGCACAGCAGTGTGGAGCAGCGTCTCCTCAGGTGGGGCATATACTGCTCTGGTTTTGCAGTGATTTTAGGGGTTGACAAATGCGCTTCTAAAAATTTTAATAGTTATGTACTTCTCTTAAAAATATATAACTAGCACCCCAGACCCATGATTTCACACATCTTCCTACCAAGGATAGAGCTACGCGAAAGGAATCAATTCTACTGATTCTGGTCCCTGGGTCTGACACAGTGTGTGAAGGTGGTTAAGTGGAGGACTGGATGGAGTTTGAAGCACGCACAGGAGGAAAGCACAGGGGTTGGGGCCCCAGGGCCCGCGCCCAGTGGCCAGCTTTGCTCCTTACGTCCCAGTCTCCTGACGAGTAGAAGGAGGATCGTCATTCCCACGCATAAAGTTGTAAGGAGTCTGTGGTCTGGTAGGAATTTAGCGTCTCACACGTGGAGGTGTTCTGCGTAGGCTAAGGACCCCTGGCTTGAGGAATCTGGGGTCCTCCAAGCGCCTGCTTGTTTCCCCAGGTTGCCAAGAAGATGTACTCGGTGGGCTGCTATGAGATCTCTCTGGGAGACACCATTGGCGTGGGCACCCCTGGGACCATGAAGGATATGCTGTCTGCTGTCATGCATGAGGTGCCAGTGGCTGCCCTGGCTGTCCACTGCCATGACACCTATGGCCAGGCCCTGGCCAACACCTTGATGGCCCTGCAGGTAATCAGGGCATGTCCCAGAGTAGAGGCACATGTCCATTCTCCCGAAGGGTATGGTGGCAGGACAGCTATGTTTCGTTTATTCTTTCAGCAAGCGTTCACTGTGCTGAAGGCCCACACCTGTGTGCCAGGCCGCGGGCTGGCCATGGCGGACACAAACACGTGACCCTGCCCTAAAAGTGCCTGCATCTGTCTGTTAGGAGAGACAGTCGAGAATCAGGTGACAGTCCTAATGCACTGTGACAGATGCCACGCAGGGAGGAAGCCTGGGGCTCGGCAAGGCCCCAGTCCCAGCTGGGGAGGCCAGGGAGGATTCGCCAGGGGAGGCCTGAAGGACACGAAAGTTAAGCAGTTGAAAAAGGGAAGCGGAAAGGTGACCAGGCAGCACTGCATTGTAAGACTAAGGTGGGGTCAGGGAGGACTCAGGTGCCCCGGCCACGCCCTAGCACACAGGGCTGTGAGTGCGCGTGCGTGTGCCTGTGTGTAGCGAGAGCGGGCAGGAAGTAGGGAGGGAGGCAGAGGTCACTCAGAGGGAGAACCTTTAATGCTGTTCCCCAAAGATTGGACTAAGACCTCAGATTGGGTTTCTTTTGAGTCTTGCTTCTTGCGGGCTGGCCCAGAATGAGGGTCCCATGGCCCAGCAGCCCCTTAGACGGAAATTTCCGAGTGTCTGACCACAGGCTGCCTTGCTGTAGTGATAGTCCGAGTCCAGCCGGTTGTCTTTAGGTTAGCTAGAGCAATCTGGGGCCACCTCATTTTTTCCCCTCTTTCTAGTTCTCATGTTACCTCCTTGAGGCTCATGTCTTTAAGCCAGATGATTCTATTACCTTCTGGGTCTGTTTTCTCAGAGTTGAGGTTTAAGGAGAGAGGAGAAAGTGAAACAGTCATATTAGGAAAGTGGGGCGACTGACCTAGAGAAATGGGATAGGCCCCTGTGGGGTTAGAGGCTTGATGTGGGGTGAGGGAGTGGGAGCGGGGGTGAGTGAACACAGTAAGCACAGGGGTCTGAAACCTCAACAGTGGGAGAGGGTTAGTTTAGGTCGGTGATCGGGAAGGGCCCCTCTGAGGAGGTGGCTTTTAGGCTGAGAAGGAGAAGGTGAGGAGTTGACCATGAAAGGAAGGAGGGTAGATATTCCTGGCAGAGGAAACAGTGTAGCATAAAAGACTCACACTGTTTTAGGAACTAAAAAGAGGAATAGTTTCTTTCAGTGGGCTTTTCACGTCGACGGAATCATAAGCCAAAGAATTTCAGGCAGCAGATGGTAGGTTTACAAGAA
Source organism: Aethalodelphis obliquidens (assembly GCF_003676395.1). Taxonomy (NCBI): domain Eukaryota; kingdom Metazoa; phylum Chordata; class Mammalia; order Artiodactyla; family Delphinidae; genus Aethalodelphis; species Aethalodelphis obliquidens. The sequence goes on from NW_020837953.1 coordinate 34,407,481, forward strand.
CCGGCTTTGTAGGCTCTGGTCCCCACAGTGACAGCCATGTTTCACCATCCTTGTTTGCAGATGGGAGTGAGTGTCGTGGACTCTTCTGTGGCGGGACTGGGAGGCTGTCCCTATGCACACGGAGCATCAGGAAACTTGGCCACCGAGGACCTGGTCTACATGCTGGCCGGCTTGGGCGTTCACACGGTAATGTCACCTGCGTCCCGGTGGCGGCAGCCCTGAACTGACCAGAGCTCTGCCTAAAGCCGGAAGACAGAAGCTGCTGGATTTGTTCAGGGTTTTTGTGGTGGTGCTGGTGCAGTTAAGAGAAGGGTGCCAAGGGATTAGGGCCGTTCTGTCATATGTTTTGGGATAACAGCGTGGCAGATGGAGGCCACGAGGAGGCAGGCCCTCAGTGTGAGGGGGCACGGGGGTGTAGGGAAAGAGCCCTGAAAGGGTAAAGCCATGACCTGAAGCGAGTCAGTTTCCTCTGGACCTTTGTTTTGTTCTCTGAAAAATGAGGGCGGCAGAATTAGCCCCCCAGGGCTCTGCCGGAGTCAGTAAGGGCCCTCAGTGTGGGTTGGAAGCAGTGTAGCATCTGTGCTTTTGGATTAGACAGAACTGGGTTTAAAACCTAGTCCTGTCACTCACAGGCTGTGTGACCTGACAGATTACTTCACAGCTCTGGGCCTAGGAAATGGGAATAATAACAGCACCTATCTCACAGAGTCATTATGAGGATAAGAAAATGTGGAATGCTTGGCCCAGAGCTAAGCAGATAGTACACATCAGTAAATAGCTATTGTTATCAAGAGGTTTTCAGTGTGGCCCTTTTAGTTGGTGTTTTTTTTTTTTTTTAATTTTTCACTTATTTATTTTTGGCTGCGTTGGGTTACGTTGCAGGGTTTCTCTAGTTGTGGAGAGCGGAGGCTACTCTTCGTTGCAGTGCGTGGGCTTCTCATTGTGGTGGCTTCTCTTGTAGCGGAGCACGGGCTCTAGAGCGCCGCCTCAGTAGCTGTGGCACACAGGCTTAGTTACTCCGTGGCATGTGGGATCTTCCCAGACCAGGGATCGAACCTGTGTCCCCTGCACTGGCAGGCAGATTTTTATCCACTATGCCACCAGGGAAGCCCTTAATTGGTGTTTTTACTCCTGTTTCTCTCTGCCTCACGGTCCTTACTTCAGTATTCAGTGTTTGACCACGGTGGGCCAGGCCTGTGCTAGACTCTGGAGCTGGAGAACCCCACATGCCACGAGGACACCACCTCACAGGCAACTGGTATTCCGTCGTCAGAGGAACAAGGGCCTGGTTGTCTTCACCCTTACACAGTTTTCTGTCCAGTCTGATGTTTCCCTGGGTGTTGAGGGCATGTCGTGACTTACTGCATCCTCTAACTTGTTTCTCAAAGGGTGTGAACCTCCAGAAGCTTCTGGAAGCTGGGGCCTTTATCTGTCAAGCCCTGAACAGAAGAACCAGCTCCAAAGTGGCTCAGGCTACCTGTAAACTGTGAGCCCCTTGCCCCCCAAAGCCCTGGGGACTGTGTGGGAATAGGGACATGTGTGGATGACTCACAGATGGGCATGTGGAAATGGGAATGAAATCAACAGGAGTAGGCACCTCACTGCCAGCTCTGCACCTAGATCTCTCCTGGCGGAAAGGAGGTGGACTGGAGTTGCCTGGCCTCAGGCCCTCCCTGCCTGACCTGAGTATGAGTAAGAGACTTGGGCAGCTGGAGGTCTCCCTTCACCATGGACCCAAAGGCCCAGGAGTTGGATGCCTAAAGGCACTTGGGAACCCAATTCTCTGACTTGGGTTGATCCTCAAGTCTCATCTCTGGGTGAATCCTGCCAGTTGGCCACTCTGCACAGCCTGATGCTGCCATATCCTCGGGGCCATCGCTCGCTGACTTTGTAGGGCAAAGGGGCAGGGAGGAATTTTTCCCTCAGCTGGCAGAGGGCATTTGGTGAAGGGGTGAGGGCTGAGCTGTGGTGGCCACCTGCCAACTCCAGCACCTCTGGAAAATCTCCACTTTGAACATGATTGTTGAAAGCAGCTTATGTAATTAAAGGTTTAATGACATAACCATTCCAGTGTTCTGTTGTACAGATGTGTGTACATAGGGAAGAGGGAATAAAGCATCTTTTCAACATTTCCTCTAAGAGGAAAACACAGACTTCAGTTTATTAATCTCTGAATTTTCTGCCTCTTTCCCTTCTTGAGAACTGGGGAGGTCGATGGTAATGACAGCGCTGACCAGAGCACCCTGGGGAGGTTGTTTCTGAGGCTCGTGGCTCTGTGACCTGGGCTGTTGCACAAGGTCCTCTGGGCCTGGGCAGGTGCAGCTCTGGGCACACTCAGCTCTCGGGACCTCAGCCTCTCCTGCCTGTCAGCGTCCTTGCTGGACTCGGGCAGGCCCAGGGCACTCAGGCTGTGGGACACACGTGTGCATTTCTTCCTTTGCTCGGGTTTCATCATTCAGTATGTCATGCCTTTATACACATCATTCCTTAGCCCTCCCTTTATTTTAAACAAAAACAGAACACCATTTTCTAACGTACTATTATGGTAGGCAGCGTGCAAACCGTTCCAGGCTGACCGCAATTGGCGCTATAATTCCTGTTTTAGTTTTAGGGCTCCCTTAGCGGTATTTTTTAAAAAAAATATCTATCTAATCTAACCATCTTATCTATCTAATCTAATCCATCTACGCCGGTTCTATCTATCTAATCTAATCTATGCCTGGTCTTCGTTGCTGCGTTCGGGATCTTTAGGTGCGGCATATGGACTTCTTAGTTGCAGCATGCATGCGGGATCTAGTTCCCCGATCGAATCGCGGGCCCCCTGCATTGGGAGCACGGAGTCTTACAGGACCGACAGGGAAGTTCCCTTTGGTGGGTTTTTAAACTAGACTTTCCAGAACGGCAGCTTCTGGGCGACCCCTACCCGTTCCCGTCCTTCGGCGCCGTCCCTCTCGCCTCTGTTCCAGGCAGCCATCTGCTTCATGCCAGGGTTACTAAAAAGAAAGAGTTTGGCAGCTGCGAAAACAGTGGAAAACCTGCGGGCGAGCGTGGAGCCGCGGTCTTCGGCCCCGCGCTTGGCTGTGGCTCCCGCCGCGGGACGGCTGCCGGGCGCCCCTGAGAAGCCCCATCTCCTGGGGCGCGGCGCCTGTCTCCCGTGGTCGGGACAAGCGCTGGCGCCTGGGCTCGCGGGCGCGGCTCCGGGCCATGCCGTGCCTTCCTCCGCCCACCGCCCAGGCACGGGTCGGTACCGCCCTCTGCGGGACGTGCCGCGCAGGCGTCCTGAAGACGTAGCTTCCTTGGTCCTCCCGGCGCCCCGTACTGCGGTCTCCCCGCTGACACGTCTCCTGGGGGCGTGGAGGAGGCGGGGCCAGGGCGGGCCGTCGGTTCTTAAAGGGACTGGGCGCGGAGCTCGGAAGGCGACGCCGTTCGAGGCAGCGCGGGGTGCGTGGTGCGGAGCAGGTTCGGGAGGTGAATGGGGGGTCTGGGCGGGTTTGCGAGGGGCCGGGTGGTCCGCCGGGCGCGAAGGAGAGTCTCGGGGATCTGGGCTGCGTTCTGGGCAGAGTCCCGCCAGAGCGGACCCACCCTCGCTGCTCGCAGCTCCCGCTGCCTTGGCTGGGGTGGCCAGGGTTCATTCATTCCCGGCTGAGGCACTCCTAGTTCGGCCCCCTCCGAGCCACCGCCCGAATCCCAGCCTGAGGCTCAAGTGCACTTGATAGCTCACGGCCCTGCGCCCCCTCCTCTCTATTTTACGGACTGGGAAAATTGAGGAGGCGACAGCTGACCGAGGCCACTCTGCGAGTCGGAGGGAGGCCGGCCTCACCAGCCTTCCTGCCTCCCATAGCTCCTCCGCCACCACTTTCCGGGGGCCCGCACAGTGCATGGAGCTCGGTGGGACGGGGGCGGGGGCGGCTTCAGCGTCAGGAGCAGAGTCCAGCGGGAAACAGTGGAGGCGGGGGGCGAACTGCTTGGGGAGAGGGGCGGGGCTTTGATCCTGGAGATCCAGATTCTAGCCCGGCCAGCACTAGCTTTGTGACTTAAGGCAGTTACTTCACCTCTCTGACCTTAGTATCCTTTTTTGTACAGTGCCAGTAATAACACCTGCCTCATCAGGATATTGGGGGAATTCAGGAAAATAATGCAAAAGTGCCCAATACAGAGCCTGGCACGCAGCGGGCGTTCAGTCGAGCTGGATGAGCCCAGAAGAGGATTGACGCAGCTCGGAGGAAGGCGGCTGCGGGCCAGGCCGCCCGGAATGAAAGACCTCAGTGTCTGAGTTTCCTCCCCCGCCCCCCTCCTCCGCTCCACCGTCTCTGCCCGTAGAGTTTGTTCAGGGTGGTGGTGCACACCTGACAGTGGAGCCTGGGGCCAAGGCCACGTCTACACTACCCTGTTCAGTGCCACCTAGAATTAGGCGGGATCCTTAGCTCCAAGCCGGGAGTGGCATCCGCACAGGCGGAACCAGCCTGGCTGACCTGGGGTGGGGCCCACTCCAGGAGTGCAGTGCTGTAACCCCAGAGCTGGGCTCAGCCTGCCTGGCAAAAGACCCCACCCTGAGGCCGTCTGCTATATTTCCTGCCTCCTCCCAGTTGACCTTTGTGGGAGGGAGTCAGGGGGCTGCTTACCCCAGGAGGTATTAGTCACTGAACCAAGGAGCCAGTTTATACCTAGTGATGGCAGAGGGACTGGGAAGGTCCGAGTCTGAGCAGACAGAACCCCTTCCTGGGCTCTTGGAGTCCCAATGCTGCTGCCTTGTTTCCTTCTGTCCAGAACTGTCCAGTCCCCAGACACCTCGGGGAAGGCAGTGTGGAGCCTAGGGTTCCATCTTCCCAACCCCCGGTCAGTTATGGCACTTGTGCCATCAGTCTCCCCACCTGTACCATGTGGCAGTCCTTTAAAATCACCTCATATGACCCTCACACTACCACGTGATAGTTGGACAGTTATAAACTCCATGTTATAGAGATGGAAACTAAGGCCAAGAGAGAAGTGGTCTCCAAGGCCTAAGGCCAGAAAGTGATGGTATCCAGTCTTGGGCCAGGGCTGACTCCAGACCCACCCTATTAACTAGGACGCACCACTGCCTCCCTCTGACGCCAGAGTCCAGATTGAAGGAGGCCCTGAGCAGGCAGCCTCAGCCACCTCTGAGTCTCCGTCCTGGGCCAGGCGCGATGGCGGAGAAGGTGCTGGTAACAGGTGGGGCTGGCTACATCGGCAGCCACACCGTGCTGGAGCTGCTGGAGGCGGGCTATTCGCCGGTGGTCGTCGACAACTTCCATAACGCCATTCGTGGTGAGCAGGCGGAGGGGGCTGGGGCTCCCAGGGGGATGGAAGGGAAACCCTGCGTTCTGCCTCCAAGAGTTGGGTGTCTGGCCAGTCCCTTGGGAACCCAGCACCCCATCTTCTCTGACTTTGATGGCCTCTATGTGCCCAACCAGGAGGGGGCTCCATGCCTGAGAGCTTGCGCCGGGTTCAGGAGCTGACAGGCCACTCTGTGGAGTTTGAGGAGATGGACATCTTGGACCAGGCAGCCCTACAGCGTCTTTTTAAGAAGGTGGGTGCTTGGCAGGCAGACAGGAAAGGGGCATAGCCAAGGGCCAGGCCTGTAAGCAACCTCTGACCCCAGCTTTGCAACCCTGCAGCACAGCTTCACGGCAGTCATCCACTTTGCTGGGCTCAAGGCTGTGGGCGAGTCGGTGCAGAAGCCTCTGGATTACTACCGAGTTAACCTGACAGGAACCATCCAGCTTCTGGAGGTGAGGCCTGAGGCAAGGACACAGACACTGTGAGGGCCCCTGGCCGGGTACGCAGTGCCAAACACGGTGGCAGAGCCCAAGCTGTGTCATCTTTGCTAGGTCTTTGCCTCTCAGCCTCAGTCTCCCCTTCTGTAAATGGAAGCCCATAGCTCAGCCCCACCCACCTGGGAGGTGTAAGGGGGCAGGAATAGCGTGCGAGGCAGAGGCCACTGACGCCTCCCCTCCACGGGCAGATCATGAGGGCCCACGGGGTGAAGAACCTGGTGTTTAGCAGCTCGGCCACCGTGTATGGGAACCCCCAGTACCTGCCCCTGGATGAGGCTCACCCCACAGGTGGCTGTACCAACCCCTATGGCAAGTCCAAGTTCTTCATCGAGGAAATGATCCGGGACCTGTGCCAGGCAGACAAGGTGAGGGCCCCCTTTGATTCAGCCGTGGCTCCGCTCACGGACCCCTCACAGCCCACCCCCGCGAGCCTGAGGACGGGATCCTGATCAGCCTCCACCAAGGAGGAGGCTGGGGTTCAGGAAGCAGCAGTGACTTGCACGAGGTCACAGCACTTGCAGGGAGGGCCCGATACCCTGCTCCTTTCTAGGGATAGACAACCAGCAGGGTGGGCTCTGGATTCAGCTGGGACGCGCAGCCTGCACCCCAACCCCCATTGTCTGACCTGCGTCCCATAGGCCTGGAATGCAGTGCTGCTGCGATATTTCAACCCCATAGGCGCCCACGCCTCGGGCTGCATCGGCGAGGATCCCCAGGGCATCCCCAATAACCTCATGCCCTATGTCTCCCAGGTAAGGGAGAAGGGAAAGGAAGGGGGTGGCCCTAGACTTGAGGGCTACAGCTGGTGCCAAGGTCCTGGGAAAAGCTAACCTGACCTCCACCCCAGGTGGCGATTGGACGACGGGAGGCACTAAATGTCTTTGGCAACGACTATGACACAGAGGATGGCACAGGTGAGCTCAGAACCAGGAGGAGCCAGGAGTGGGAGCCGGGAGGGAGACTGCGGTGGGACAGAGACTGTACTGCACCCAGCGCCCCACCACCTCCTCCTCTGCAGGCGTCCGGGATTACATCCATGTCGTGGATCTGGCCAAGGGCCACATCGCGGCCTTGAGGAAGCTGAAGGAGCAGTGTGGCTGCCGGGTAGGAAGAGAAGGGAGGGAGGGGAAGGAGACGGAGGCCTGGACCAGTGGGGCCCAGAGGGGTAGTAAGTCCAGCCCCTGGCACGGTCCCTGTTCTCCTCTCTGGGCAGATCTACAACCTGGGCACGGGCACGGGCTATTCGGTGTTACAGATGGTCGTGGCCATGGAGAAGGCCTCGGGGAAGAAGGTAGGCTGGCAGCCCACCCTGACCCACCCCCAGCCCCTCCCACTAACCTACATGACGGGCATCCCAGCACCGCCCTGTTTCCCCAAGCCTGCCTTAGGACTTGACGCCTGAGAGCGAGACCCTGCTCTGGACCTCCATTTCTTGAGGGCCTGGTTAGCAAGTTGGCAGATAAGGCTAGGGCCAGCTCAGCTAAGCTACAACCGCCCCCTCTCTTGCAGATCCCGTACAAGGTGGTGGCCCGGCGGGAAGGCGATGTGGCTGCCTGTTATGCCAACCCCAGCCTGGCCCTCAAGGAGCTGGGCTGGTCAGCAGCCTTAGGGCTGGATAGGATGTGTGAGTGCTAGCCCAACCCCTGACCCTGGGTGCTGGCCTGGCCCCTGGGAGAGAGTCAGGGGCTAGGAAAAGGGCCGCCGGGGGTCTGGCCCTGCCCACTCCGGGCTGTCCAAGGTGGTGCGGGCCCTGCACTCCAGCGTGGACCCTGAGCACAGACCTCGCCCCATCACAGGTGAAGATCTATGGCGCTGGCAGAAGCAGAATCCTTCAGGCTTTGGCGCGCAGGCCTGAGACCCTCACCTACCAGGGACCAGAAAAGGAAGAGAAACAACTGCCTGCTCTCCAGCCTCTGGGAGGAACCCAGGGGCCTCAGAGCCTCCCCTACCTCAGACCCCAACGGTGCCCACTCAGCCCACCAGGCATGAGGCCAAGCGCACCACTGACCAGGTATCAGGGGTCTCTATTCCACAGGGTCCAGGAACCCAGGAGGACCACCAAGAGCAAGTGGGGCGAAGCAGGGCCCTGAGACACACAGAACGCCCTCCTCCCGGGCACTAATTTATACTGCTACGAAGGAGCTTCCCAAAGTATTTAAAATAAAGTTTTCTTACACTGGAGCAGATTCTTGCACGTGATCACACTCTACCCCTTGGATAGAATCATCCAGGCCTAAGAGTTGAAGCAATTTCTTTAATTTTATCGGAATCCAGACACAACAAGAAAAACACCCAAAACTACATGGAGACAGAAGACAAGACATGACTCCTCCCCACCTCCCCCTGGCCCTAGAGTGGGGACAATGTGGGGTGAGGCAGCTGGGGGAGACCTTGAGCCTCAGTCCAGCCCTGCAGGCTCCAGGCCCGCGGGGGCGGAGGGTAATGGGGAGGCAGGGCCCAGCCCCCAAATCAGAATGGCTGAGGGGAGGCCCCCTCGAAGGACTCCGCCCCGTCACCCACACTCCTGCGCAGGGGCAGGGAGCCCACAGCAGCAAGGGGGCCCGGGCCACAGACACATTCATGATTGAGAAGCAGCTGGAGTGGAGGCAGGAGAGACACGATTATCTGGGCAGAATCAGCTGGCGGGAGAGGGTGGGAGGTGGGGCCTGGTAGGGCCCCAGGGGCCAAACCCTGAGGTCACAGGAGGGGCCCAAAGTGGGGCTAGTGAGTGAGGTCCTGAGTGAGTGGGTCAGCGGCTGGGCCCCTTTCTCCCGCTGCCTACAGCCCCTCCAATACTGCTGCCAGGGGGGCCCCCCCCTCCAGGGAAATGGGATAAGAAAGCAGCCCACCCCCTGCGGCAGACAGCCAGGTGGCTGAAGTCAGGAAGGGAGGCCTGGCCAGGCCTTGGCCTGCCTACCCCAGAGGCCTGTGGGAAAAGGAAGGGTCCAGGAGGGTGAGAGGGGCTCGACCGGCTCAGATCCAAGATGGTGCCGCGTGTGCCAAGTCCCCCATGAGCTGGGGGACCGCGCTGGGGGCCAGCAACTGTAGTTAGACAGGAGGCAGCAGCTTCTCAAGAAACTCCTTCACAGCTGCCATCTCCTGGGGGTGGGGGGTGGGGGTATTGTGAGAGGCTCCTGGCTGGAGGGAGGAAGGAGAAGGGCGGGAGTGGGAAGCAGCCCCTCGGCACTGACCTGAGGACAGGAGCTGTGCGTGACCCCGGGGTAAGTCTTGAACTGGACCCTGGCGGGTGTGACAACGGACCGAAGCTTCTCGGCTGTCAGGGCCCCAAACCGTACGGGAACCATGGGGTCCAGCTCCCCGTGACACTGAAGGATGGTCAGGTCCTTGGCACTGCCGTTGGCTGCCTGTGGGCCAGACGGGACTCAGAGAGCAAAGCCAGTGCTTGGGCGCAATCCCCCAGCCTCAAGGAGACAGAGGGCAGGAGCGGGGTAGTGGAGACACTCACCTGGGGGAAGGCCCGGTGCAGAGGCAGCCAACAGCTCAATGCCACAATGCCAGCCAGAGGGTGGGGGCAGGTGAGGGCTGTGTAGAGGGACAGGGCTCCACCCTGGAGGAAGGAGAGAATGAGGGCTCATGAGGGCACAGCTCAACTCCCACCCCCCACCCCCCTCTCTCTCCCCTCACCTGTGAAAAGCCTCCCAGGACGATCCGATTGGCAGGGATCCCATTCTTCATCTCATGCTCGATCAAGGCCTTGACTGGGGGGAGGGGGCATGACTGGGTGGAGGGAAAGCTGCCACAGGGACCCAAGGAAGGGAGCCAAACAGGTATTGCCAGGCACTTTCCTCGGCGGGCAGAGGGGGAGAGGGAGGATGCCGAGGAGGGGCTGGGGCCTTACTGTTCTCTGCTGCCTTCTTAATGCCAGCCTCGTCCTCTGGGGCATCTGGACTCAGCCCCATCAGGTCAAACCTGGAGGAGCAGAGGCGTTGGCAGCTCCTAGGAGACCTGGGCTGGCCCCAGGCAGCTCCCTCAAGCTCCTATTCCCCCTCTCCAAACTCACCAGGAGGGCATCACCATCTTCATGTTGAGTGTCACAGGGATCCGAGGCCTGGGGAGGGACAGTAAGAGGGGCCATGATGCTCAGGAGGGATGAGGAAGCCACAGCAGAAAGCCCAGGTGGGGGCAGGGCAACCCCTGGGGAACCCTCCCAGCAGGCAGGGCCTGTGTTTAAGGTGTTGCCAGGCAACCTGCCACGTGGGGCTGGAGGCTGTGGCTGGGGGCATCGGCAGTAGCAATGGAGAAGCACAGCCCAGCACTCGGTGTGCGGGGTTCCAGCTCAGTCGGTGAGTACTTGGGGAAGGGGTACAGGGGGTGCTAGTTCTAGGAGTCTCAGGTCTAGGAGGCCTTGGGTCTGGGGCTGGACCCTATTCCTGAGGGTTCCACAGGAATGATGAAGGCTGAAAATGGCACTTGTGACTGCTCTGGGCCCCAGGCCCCAGGATGCAGCCGGCAGGAGAACAGGCCTGGGACCACAGGACCACCCCCCATCCTCAGCCCCTCCCCTTGCTGGGGTGACACTCACGCGTGGGGACAGATGTACTTGACGTGAGGGAGCCGGATAGTAGAGAGGGCGTCAGCCCAGCTGTGCCTGTAGGAGGGAAGAGAGAAAAGACACCGATGTGTAGAGGGAGGAAGGGAGGGCGCAGGCCGCTCCAGTCCCGCCCCCTGGGCCCTCCCCCACTTCCCCAGAAACACCCCCTCCCCAGCTCACTCACCCTGTGTCTCCAAGGCCATGTAAAAAAATAACCTGGAAAAGGATCAGAGATGGGGAATAGGGCAGTCACCGTCCTGCTATCACTCTCACTCTGTCCTCCAACTTCTGGCCACCCCTCCCCCACCCCCAAGGACCTGGAGGGGAACTGAGGTGGCAGCCAGACAGGTGATTAAGCCCCTGCCTCCCGCCTGCAGGCTGCTCGCCCTCTCCTCACTGCCACCTCTATTTTCCCCACACCCCCTCCAGCCAGTTCCCCAGCTGGCCCCTTGGGGGCTGCGTGGGTAGCGGATGACCCTTACCGCAGCTGTTTCCCGCTCAGCTCCAGACACAGTGGCAGCATCGGTGAGCAGGGGCACAGACATGGTGTTACCACACATACACTGCAGGGCTCCACGGCTGGGGCCTGTGCACATTCGGGACAGTGGTCAAGAGCAAGAGGAAGGGGAGACAATCCTGACACAGAAGCAGAGCCTCAAACCCAGGGCCTACCCGGGCCATCAGCCCTCAGGTTCTATCCTGGGCACAAAGAAAAGCCAGGCAAGAAGTTCTGGGTCCGAGCAAGCGGGCAGGAAGTTTGCCTTCACTCCAGGGCTGAAAAGCAGGGGCAGCCACCCTAGTGGCCCTGCTTCTGGCCCCCCACACAGCCTGAGGTTGCTGGAGGTGGGCAGAGGCAGGGCTTTGGGGCCGTGGGGCAGGGGAGCCAGGGCATCCCCTGCTGCCTTCTCCCCACCTAACACTCTGTTGGCAGGTAACTGCCTCCTCTCCCTGCTCTCCAATCATCCCCCTTCTCTAGAGCCCTTGCGTCCCCTCCTTCCCAACTCCCGGCCCTACTGGGAAATGAAGGGAAGGAAAACTGCCGGGAAATATGTTTCCAACCCCTACCCTCAACCCCACACACATTTTCTCCAACTTCCCTCCCATCCAGCCCCCATCAGCCTTCTGGCTCAGCCCTTCTCAGAGCCCCTGGGAGCTGCCCATGTCCCCAGAAGGCACACAAACTCCGATCCACCACCCACCTCCTAAACAGTGCCCCCCGCCCCCCTGTATGAGGCCACCTGCTGCTGCCCACTGACTCCAAATAGGTCCCCCAGCTCGACCATGCTCTGGGACTCCCAAACGCACAAAAGAATGCCAAGCTGGCTGGCTCCTCCCGTCCTTAGCATCCTCCAAACTCCCCGGCAGCTTCTGCTACCTGCCCCTAAGTGCCGACCCTTCCTAGCAGCGCCCACCCCTCCCACCCCACCAACTGGCTTCCCCCTCCCCTCTCCCCCGAGCGCCCCTCCGCACAGTAGGATCCCTCACCTCTGACCCTGGGGTTCCTCTTCCCACACAGGAATGCACCTTTTGTCCTAAACTGAGATTCCCTTTCTTCCCCACAGAGATACTTCCACCCTCACCCCAGGCCCCTCCTCTCAGAGTGGTGCCTTCCCCCCTGACCTGGGGTCTTCCTCGCCACAGTAGAAACTTCCACCCTGCCCTATGGTCTCCCACTCCCCACAATGGGAACTTCTGTTCTGACCGAGAGTCGCCCTCCCCACAGTGACAATTTCTATCCTGACCCCGGACCCGCCTCTGGCCACAAAGGGGCGTTCTGCCTTTGACCCTGGAGAGCACCCGCCCCACAATGGGATCCTCCACTTCCGACCCCGAAGTCCCTCTCATCACACCGGGACCCCATCTTCCTCCCCCTCTCTGCCCCCAAAGTCCCCCAGACCGGCCAGCGCCTCTTCGCACCTCACTCCCCACCCCCATCCCTCACAACTGCGGTTGCCCCTCCCCACTCGCCAGTACCCTCGCGGTGGGCCGATGCCCCGCCAGTGCCCTCCCCGGGCCTGCTGGCCCCGGACCACGGTACCTCCACTCCTGGGGGTTTCGAGACCTCTCGGGCGATTCTCCTCTCTCTCCCGCACAGACACACACTCTTCCCCCTCTGCCGCCCCCGCCGGAACTTCCGTTCGAGTCCCGGGAACCCAGCCATCGCGCTGCCGGAAGTAGCCTGGCCAGCGGTACGGAACCCGGAAGTGGGCGTCGGGGTTTCTTCAGATAGGAGCTGCCATGTTGGGTACGGTGGGGCCACTCCCCATAACCAAGCCACGGAGTCTCCGGCCGAATCTAGACAGTGCCTCCGTGGCTCCCACTTGCTCCCACCACCCGTGCATCTCCTGGAGGAAACCTGTCCTGAAGGAGAGGCATTCCTCACACTAGCAGAGCTTCCCACCTTCCCATCCATTTATGGTCTTGGGTTTCCACCACTGGCCCTCACGTCCTGTTCCAGGGTCATGGATGAAGTCATATACTCAGCTGAAAAGACACTTTGAGACCATCTAGTCTTCCAACCTTACTTTAAAGATGAGGAAACTGAGGCTCAGGGGAGGGAAGTAAACAGCAACCTCAGGATTACACTGTGATGCTGCCCCTGCACCTGCTTCCTGAGCTGTAAAACGGTGACAATAACCACCCAGCTTACTTCACAGCTTTGCTGTTAGGCTCAAATGAGGCCGTGTGGAAATGCTCTATACAGTGTAAAATCACAGCGTTGAGGACATAATGACTCTAAAAAGGACCTGGGAGAAAAGCACACTGGCATCAGCAGTGTCCGAGACAACTGGTCAGGAATCGGAGGTGTTGTCTTAGCTCTGCCCTCAGCAAGCAATACCACACAGACAGTGCACAAAATACCACCATCAGCGAGCTCCAGTTGTTAACAAAGAGGGTTTCATTTGGTCACCGAGTCACCCTTTGCTCCTTGCAGCATCGGAAAAAGTGGAATGGGGCTCAGGGTCCACATAAAGGCTGGAAGCGGAGGCAAACTGGGTTTGCAGGACCATGTCCCTGACAGGGCCTGTGGGCATCTGCACACAGGAAATGAGTCATCCCTCAGCAGCTTAGGACTCATTTGCCCAGCTTAGTGTACACTAGGTTTTTTTGAACTGAAAGAAAACAGTATATCTGGAAGCTCAACAAAGCACTTTTCCCCAGGTTAAGAGGCAGTTTGGTCTTAAGTGCTCAGCCCGTCACAGAGCAGGAAAACTTTGGGTCCAGAGGACCAGAGCAGGCCAAGGATCCAGGGTTGGAAAAGGGGTGAATGGATGAGGACAACACAGTTGCTCCCACTCCCAGAATCCCTGCTGGGTCTGCTTGTGGAAGAATAAACAATTCCTCCTGCACCCCAATCACCTAAGACACTGTGGCACTTTGAGCAAATTCTTCAGAGTGAAGCTCAAATTCAGAGGCCTTGTCTCAGAGGCTACCGGTTATTAGTGCTAGTGGGATTAATGGTTAGTCTGCTCTAACACTTCTAACTTTATTTTCCCCCTACTCCAAATTAAAACATAGCCCTTCTTTATCTCCAAATGACCCAACTGAAATAAATAGGCTGTGGCGGAGGAGTGAGTAGGACCCTTGGTGCGTCGAGAATTGTATTTGCATTCTGGTTGATTTCAGGCTGCATTTTTAGAAATTGAGGCTCGGGCAAGGCTTGGTGGTGGCAGGCTTTCCCCAGGATAAGCTGGAGAAACAGGCTAGCAACGGTGTGGGCCAATCCCTCAGAGGCATTCTCTCAATAGGATTAAATTCAACACTAATTTCCATTATCAAGTGTTTCTATTTTCTGCAAAGGAGAGAATACTGACCACTTTAAATCCCCTCTTTTAGGATACTTAAATTCTGTCCAATTGCCGTACTGACTTTCAAATCTTAAGTCCAACTTCTCGGGTCTACCTTCAGACCTTAGGGGCTGCTCACTTCACTTTCCTCACCATCATTTCTTCTGATGAGCTCCAGAATCTGTTCTCCCTTGTTTTTGTAAACATCACAACTTACTTCCTTACCTAAGAAATGGAATAGAAGGTTTTTAACCTCACCTTCTTCTTTACAAAATGTGGGTGGGTGGGTGTAGGAGCGTTTTTAGCCTACTGTACAGAATTAAACCTGACCTTTCCTGGAGATACTGATCTAGTGTCGATTTAATTGTGGCACTTATCATCTACCTGGTCCCAAACAACAACAGATTTCAAAGTTTCATACAGTTCTCAGTAAAGGTTTCATGAGTACTACCAAGAACTCAAAAGAATATACAAACATTAAGTCTGGCAAGGATTTATTAGGAAGCTTATTAGTCACAGTGAATAAAAATCCATGAAGAGAAGAACTGAGATCTCCAAATTGGCAACTGGGCTTACAACACTAGTTAGAAGCTAATAAATATTAAGGATGTCCCAAGAGGAATCTTATCTAAGTCCCAATCTTACCCTGACCAGGATCCCAACAAACACAGAAACGATGCCCATGCTCTCCTCAGACTGCTTACCTGGTTAGCAGGAAAAAAGAACTTCTTCTCAAGCTATTACGCATTATCAGGAGATTCTTGCTCTTCTAACTATAACCATGGGACACTAGCGCACAACAGACAACTCCAAGCTGGGCAGCTTGACAAGAATGGTGAAAGGTGACAGGGAGAAGGAGCACGCAGGGACAAGGACTTCTAGCTCGACACCCTCCTGGTGGTTAATACGAACACAATGCTGAGGCTTCACAAAGTTTACTGCAGCCCAGGAGGAGTCTCCATTTAAAAAAAACAAGTCACACAAAAATCCTGCCACAAAGCATCAAGACACTTGGGATCCCGTGGCCACATTAACTGGGAAGGCAGGCATTATCCATGACTGCCAGGTGGTGACCACCCCAAGACCCAACTTCCGCAGGGCCCCAGAGAACCACGATTGTCCCTCGGCACCCACACGACCCTTCCCGGGGGTGTGGTGTCTTCCGTAGGTCAGGTTTCTGCAGCAAGCCCCAAAGACAAAGCTTGGCAGAGGCTGTGGCAGCCAACTCTCTCTGGAGCCCCATCTCTCTCTGTCTTTCCCAACAGCATGTCGTACATCTTCACTGACACAACGCCTCTGTGGGAGCCTTGGCCAGCCCTTAGGAAATAAAGTGTGTCTGTGGGGTAACCTGATGGACCCTGTGGTCAGCTGGGTTGGCCGATGCTTCATAATTGCAGATGGTCACCTCATGTCGGCGAAGCTGCAAGAAAATTGAGAGGCTGGGTCAGCTGGCCATTGCCTAGACCACTCAACGGAGTGGTCCTTATTCAGGCTCATTTCTAGAAGTCATCATCTAATCTATTCCCCGTTCTGATACTTTTTATCCTGAGAAGCCTGGGTAAGATCGAATCAATGATTCACCCCATCACTTAGAAGATCCATTCCTCTACTATAATGGAGGCACCATGAGAAGAAGACCATGTCTATCTTGTTTATCACCCTATCTCTGGTGCCCAGAACAAGAAAGGTTACCAACAATGTTAAATGAAGGAAAGAATTTTAAGGTGAAAAACTGCATTGATATCAACTGTATTATTTCAACCCCCTTAAAATTCCTATAGCCTGTCAAATGAGACAGACAGTTTACAGTGATGAAACCGAGAAAAACTAGACTGGGAGCAATCAATGTCTCACTTGCTCTTTTTCCTTTCCTTCAAGCTCCTACCACCACAGCATGCAGATATACAAACATATGTACACATATTAGAGGGGCAATAATACTTCCAACCCCATCTTACCTCAGTCCATTCTCCTCTCAGGCCAATATAAAAGACCTTTGTGGTATCGGCTCCAAAGTTTTTTGAAATATGAATTGAGAGATGATAGACATTTGAAAAACGAGAAATTCTAGAGGATGAAAGAGCGGAGAGAGAAGACAACAATTAAGAGTTCAGTGAGAAGCTCACTACCCATGTCAAAAAAGTCAATTCCAGCTCCATCTTGTGGTAAAACCCAGGCAAATGTCAGAGAACAATCTTGGGGTCTTACGTCTCATTCTTCTCCTTTGGGGAAGCAATGAATACAGTGAACATTTACTGAACATCTGCCAGATCTTGTCCAAGGCAATAGGGACAGAAAAATGAATCAACACTGCCCCTGCCCACAAGGAACAGGAATGAGAAATGCTGTGCGACCACGCAGGGATCTGAAAGCAAGTTCAGTAGGAAAATGAGAGAGGTAAGGTGGTCACATGTAACTTGGCTGCTGTAAGCCCACTATGCAAAGAGGAATTCTGAAAACATCTTTCCTAAGACCATACTAGGAGCTCATTCAAATCTGTCAATTGCTTCCAGGTTAACAAGTCTGTGGCTTGCACTGAACCTCTGCCAAAATCTGACCAAGCCTAGGATCAGGGCTCTCCACTGTTTTAACTTGTTTCTGATGCTAAGGAAGCAGGAGATGGGCCAAAAACAATTGCAAGCCCACTAAATGCTAATGCACAGATGCTCACTGCAAGTGAGGGAGCGCCTGCCATTCTCAGAAGCCGAAGAGTGGAAGAGAGGCCCAGTGCTTACTTTGTAGCATACTCTAGTTCTCCTGTAAGATCCCGGTTCAGACTAAAGGTCTGATCTGGCTCCCTGTCTGTATCATCAAAGCTCATCTGTGGAATGTTCTTGTACCTGAGAAAGGAAAGGGGAGAAAAATCAAGAAATGTGCATCATCACATTTTTCAGGTTCTCAGAACTTCCTACTGACTCCTCAACTGCCCTCGGTTCTATCAACAGGAGATCAAATTTTGGAAATGGCATTTTACTGGCATTTATACACAAATATCTTTAATCCAACAAGAGCTCAGAACTGCAACATAAGCCAGTGGCATCTTTGAGTGGGTTAAGAGCGCATGAGAAGCAATACACAAAGCGATAGCTCAAACTGGGTCACATGCAGCAAATGCATGGAGAAAATAAGCAACTCAGCACATTCAGACCAAGCTGAGGATGTTAAATAAAACAGCTTACTCATGGGGAAAAAATACTTTGGCAGAAACATCTTAAACACAGTTAAGAGATAAGATCAGGTAACCCAACACTCAAGCATTTTTCTGTGTTCAAAATTACCCTATATACAGAGTCATCTTACAAGTCTTAAAAAAATACAACTTGGGGATTTCCATTTTGAAGAAAGCACAAAAGGCCGCCAACTCACAATGGGCTTTGGAAAGTTAAGTAAAACTGCTAGTGAAGAAACAAATTTTCAAAGACATATCTAAGAAACAGCAGTCTCCTCTGTAACTCACAAATGCTAAAGGACTGGGCCACACATACCCCCAATCTCTAGTGTCTTATTAACACACCCACGTGGGAGGGGCCTAGATATTAGCTGCAGCAAAATGCAGGTAACATTTGGAAAGCAAATGTTTGCTTCAAAGTGTTTCTAAGAATGATGCACAGAATAATAATAGTGAACATTTATAAGCAGCATTATGAGAGGCAGTGTAGCACTGTGGTTAAAAGCAGTGTCTCTGGAGCCAGACTTCCTAGGTTTAAAGTCTGGTTCTGTCACTGACCAGCTGTGTAATTTTGGGCAAGTGATTTAATCTGTCTCTTAGTTCATCATCTGTAAAATGGGGATAGTGATAGTACATATCCCATACGGTTGATGTGGATATTAAACTGAATCAATTCTAAGAGACACACTTGTTAAAAAATTTTACTATGGAAAATTTCAAACATACATAAGAGTAAAGAGAAAAATATAATGAATCTCCACATACTTATTACTGAGCTTCAATATTCAAGATGCCAATTTTGCCTATCACCCCCATTTTGTTTGCGCTTGATATTCTGAAGCAATCTCAAACGTATCATTTCATTCATAAATATGTCCGTATATATCTCTACAAAGTAAGGACTTCGTAAAAAAAATATGATACCATTTTACAATGAACAACTTAACAATTAGCAATAATTCTTTAATATCATCTAACACCTAGTTTGTGTTCAAATTTCACTGATTTAAGGTCTCAAGTTAACTTTTCTGAACGTATCAGTGACATGTCATAGTTGAACAGATACTGCTTTTTTCTTTATCAACGGTACATAAAATAATGGTGCATTTTATAATCAATGACATCTTAGATTTGATAAAGTGCAAAGTGCTTAGAACTGAGGGCTCTATAAGCATTTGCACCTGCCTTTCCAAAACCAGGCACATACTATGGAATTCCCTGGCGGTCCAGTGGTTAGGACTCTGCTCTTTCACTGTTGAGGGCCCAGGTTCAATCCCTGTTCGGGGAACTAAGATCCCACAAGCTGTGCAGCGCAGCCAACCCCCCCACCCAAAACCAACCAACGAACAAAACAAAACGGGGCACATACTACATTCCAGATCTATTCTAAGCTCTTTACATGTTATAGCTCATTTCTCTCCACAATCTTAAGAGGTTCAGACTATTACTGCCATTTTACATATGGAAACATTGGGATACAGAGAAGTATCGCCCAAGTCATGCAGCTAGCAAGCGGTACAGCCAGAATTTGAACCCGACTATTTACCCCAGAGCCCCCTCTTAACTACAACACAACATGGATGTCTAGTCTTGTCCAGTCAATCCATCTCACAAGTAAACGAGTCCCAGAAAGCATCACCTCAAACGTACTTTGTTTCCTTACAATGATTAAATATGTGGATTTGCTTTCAAATTCATGTTTCTAACATTCAAAAATAGTGTCCATTTCTTAAATCTCTCATTTAAATTGATCAATTTTTCAGAAGAATTTTTTATGTAAAGTTCTTCTGATATTTGCTTCTGCAGCCCTCAGAAAGCAGTGTCCCCTCCTCTAGAAAGGCTACGCTGGAATAAGGCAACTTGTCAGAAAGAGAGTACTAGCTCTAGTATGAACAGATTCCATGTTACAAGGAGTATATAGAACTTTGCTAACTAAAGGCCATGTAAACTCAGATGGACTGCTTCCATCTCAACAAAACACACAGAAAGATTGTAATTGTCTGAAACAGCAAGGGAAGATGTTGAAGCTAACCCCAAAGTAGACTCCTTAAAGATCATTTGAGATCTGCAGCTGGGTTATTAAGAAAACTGCAAAGTCATCAACAGTTGGCATTTATAGGACGCCAATGGTGCCACAGCAAATACTTTGAAGAGAGACAAGCTGTTGGCGCTAAAGATACTTAATCTAAAAATGTCGTTAATTCAGGAAGAGACAGATAAGTGTATTTCAATGCAGAACAAACATAAGACTTTTTTTTAAGAGGGGGAGGAGATATTTAACCCAGTAAAAAGAAAAAATTAGACTATTCTGGAATAAAGTGCTACCAGAGAAAAGAGAAAAAGGGATAGGAGCTTCTTGAGGGCCTAGACCCTTGCCACTTACAGTCTCATCTCAGAGGGGTGTGAGTCATCATCTTCTCCCATTATAATGATACCTTTGAGCTTGACATTGCCTGTAAATCTGCCAGAATGCAAAAAAGAGGGTTGTCAACCTGGGGTTCAATCTCTGCTGAGCTGTGTGACCCTGGGCAAGGCCCTTCCCCTTACTGGGCTTCAGTTTACTCATGTGTCAGACTTGTGCTAGGTAATTTCTAAGATCATGTCTGCCTCTGGTATTCTTTGGTTCTAAAAAATTTACCTTGACTTCTCAGTTATCTTTTAACAAATACATCTTTTTTGCACCAAGAAAGCTACTCACACCCACCTCAGTAATTTACCCCATTTCCAGAAACAGAGGTGTGCTCTTGACACAACCATGGAATGAATCCTGGTAAGGCAAATGGGTACAGCCTCTTTAGCCTGAGGCAAGCACCAAAGAAATACTTACGGAATATTAAACAGAAGCTCTTCATCTGCATCACTTTCAACAAACTGGAGGGGAGAAGGAGGAGAGAGGAGAAAGCAACAAATATTTGCTGAGCGCCTACGATTTTAGGCATCTTCCACCCTGCTTTACAGCTGGAGTGCAATGCAGATAGTCAACCGCCCTCAGTCTTCCAGCACTTATTAACTTCCTGCACCAACTAGCCTCCTGAAATTGTGTGCAGAGATCTGTGCCTATGCGGTCCACAGCTTTCAAATGGCTCTACGCCCCACAATGGTAAATACTCTAGATAGGATAACGTGCTTCATCTCCCTAGGCTGGTCTTCGGTCTTCATCAGGTGATAAGTAATCAGGCAACCACTAGGACCAGTGGTCAAACGGTAGGGAAAACGCCCTGATGGGTCATCCTCCCTCACTACCCCCCGCAGCCCTGGAACTGAACGTTGGCCGTGTAAAGCAAAGCGCCCTTTCCCGTCTCTGGGCCTCGGCTCCTCTATCTACAAAATGGGGAGATTCGACCCTGTTCGCCTCTCAAAGGGGTGTCAGGAGACGGGCACGGGAAAGCGCTTGGCAATCGGGCCGTGGTTATTTTTAACTTCAGAAATGAGACTGACAGAGCAGACGGGCGGCCTGAGGCCCCGCGCGGGTCCCCGCCCGCCCACCCAGGCGCCGGAAGGCCCACCTTGGAGCGGTCGGTCCGCTCCTCCCACGGCTTGAAGACGCCGCGGCCGCTGCCCTCGCGGCTCTCGTTGAGACACTGCAGCCGCTCCAGGTCGATGCGCAGGTACAGGCCGTAGGCCAGGCCGCGCTGCTCGGGAGGCTCCTCACGTTCGGCGGCGCAGCGACAGCCGCCCCCGCCGTGACTGTGGCCATGCGACATGGCGACGCCACCGCCCGCGCGTCCCCGTGCCCTGCCGCCGCCACCCGCGGCTCGCTCGTTTCGCTCCGGCCGCCAAGCGCGCCGCGACCGCCGCGTCGTAAAAGGCGCCCCTGTGCGGCGCAAGCGCGTGGGGAGAAGAGGGAGGGGCTCGGAAAGGGTCGACGTTTGCTAAGGCGCTTCCGGGGGCCGGGAAATTAAGATTGGCTCTTTCAGTCCTGGAGACGGATGCTATTGGAGTCCCAGCTTCACAGATGGGGAAACTGAAAAGCAGAGATTAAACTGGTGTTCCGAGTTTAAACAGAGATTAAACTGGTGTTCCGGGCTGCGTTTCGAATCCTCCTCCTCCTTAGGCTAAAGTCTGTTCTCTTTTCGTTTACCACCAACTTTTTTTTTTTTTTTTTTGAGGTACGCGGGCCTCTCACTGTTGTGGCCTCTCCCGTTGCGGAGCACAGGCTCCGGACGCGCAGACTCAGCGGCCATGGCTCACGGGCCCAGCCACTCCGCGGCATGTGGGATCCTCCCGGACCGGGGCACGAACCCGTGTCCCCTGCATCGGCAGGCGGACTCTCAACCAGTGCGCCACCAGGGAAGCCCACCACCAACGTTCTTTGGGAGCTGGTGGCGCAGTGATAAGGCCCTGAAGAGTAGGGAGCACAACGTTATCACTGCCGCCCATGTGCACGCTTAGGCGCTTAGAGCTCACAAACCCACTTTCATAACCACTTTCTTCTGAGTGGGCTTAGTGGTCGAGACCACAGGATTTATGGACAGCTGAATCTGGAGACAAGTCCTGGGTCTGTTATTGACTGTGTGGCACCCTGAATAAGTCATGTTCCCCATCCTGAGACTTTTTGTTCCTCGTCTGTAAAGTGGGAATGGTAATATCTGTTTCATAGGATCACAGTGGGTATTAAATGAAATAATGCTCTTCAAGAACTCGGCGTAGTGGCTGACACATGGTAAGAATTCAATAGTTGAGTCAGATCTTGGTTGAAATCCAAGCACTGCCACTTACTAGCTTTGTGGCCTTGGGCAAGTGATTTAACCTCTCTGAGTCTCAGTTTACCCTCTGTAAAATAAAAGGATTGGACTAGATGACCTTTAAGTCCCCTCCCCATGTGATGTTTCAGAGCAGTTCTTTCAAACAGCTGGTTGTGACCCATTGATATGTCTTAAAATCCATTTAGAGGATTGTGACCGGCATTAAAAAATTAAATAGAATAACATAGAAAATTCAGAATGTATTACACATTTTAGTCTCCACTTATGGAACTTTTGTTTCAGCTTCTTGTATACTCAGGTGCAACTTAAAATGTTTTTCATCTTTTGGGTTGCGATCAAGAGTGGAAAGCCACTATTTAGAGTTGAAATGATTCTGGTTTCGGGGTAGAATGCGTTCTTACTTCTTGGTGGAGACGGGGAGAGATAGGAAGTTGAGAGAGTTAAGAGATACTTTGGATAGCCCCTACCCTTCACTCTGGCTCTGAAGTATCCAGACCAGACTGGGGGCTGCAAACGAAAATAAACATCTGCTCAAGTTCCATTCAGAAATATTTTGATGTCCTAGTTCAATTCTTTGTGAAGCAGGCAAGCTTGGTTCTGGTTCAGCTAGCTCAGTGTTATGACTTATTCCTGCCTTCATGTTACAGTTTCAGGGAAGGGGACTGGCAAGTGCTAAACGCTTAGCGAATATTTGCTTGATAGAATGATACACTCAGTAGCCTTTCTTTGGAAGACTGTATCCCACTGCAGGACTAACCCAGGCCTTCTACTCACTTTTGGCTTCTTTCCTATCATTCGCATCATTGTCATCCTTTAGTGGTTTATCGAGCAGTGTGTGCCAGACATGGTGCTAAGCACATTATGTAGTTCGTGTAGTTCATCTCAGTTATTTGTCACATGATCTTTGAGAGATAGGGAGTGTTACCCAATATTATCCCCAATTTGAAGGTGAGGAAAATTGAGGCTGAAAGAGGTAAATTAACTTGCCCAAGATCAGATAAGTTTGGGAAATTACTAGGTTTTGAGCCTAGTTTGTTTTCCTGAAACAAAAGGTATACATGAAGTAAATATGTTGTATCGATTAGCTTATACCATGTAACAAATCACTCCAAAACTTAAAATCTTTAAACAACAGCATTTAGTATTTCTCATGCTTCTGTAGATCACCTGGTCAGTTCTTTTCTGGGCAAGTTGGGTAGGCTGATTAGTTTGGAATAGCCTCACTCACAAGTCTTGTTGATATGGACTGTCAGCTGAGGTGATGGCAACAAGTCTCCTGCAGACTACCAGACACAGACACATTGTTGCAGTTGCTGAGTTCCAGGAGCACAGGAGGGAAGACCCAATTGCACAAGCACCTGTTAACCATCAACCTCTATCATTTTTGTGAATGTCCCGTCAGCCAAAACGAGTTTCATTGGCCAAATCCAAATTCAAGGGTGGAGAGACAGACTTCACCTTTTAATTGGAAGAACTACAAAATACTGTGGCTCCCTGCTCTTCCCCCCGCAATAGACCCATACTGGTTACCTTTTGTTGTGTAACAAATTACTCCCAAATTTATCCGCTTAAAACAACAGTCAGCATTCATCTCACAATTTCCGCAAGTCAAGAATTTAGGAGGGGCTTTGCTGGAGGGCTGGAGGGTTCTGTCTTCGCTCTCTCATGAACCTCAAGTCTTCTGAAAGCTTGATGGAGCTGGACAATCCACTTCCAAGATGGTGCTCTCGTATGGCTGGCAAGTTGGTGCAGGCTGTTGGCACGAGGCCTCACCATATAGACCGCTCCGTAGGACTGCTTGAGTGTCCTAGTGACATGGTGGCTGGCTTTCGCCAGAGCAAGTGATCAAACAGAGCAAAGTAGAAACCACAATGTCTTTTATGGCCTAGCCGTAGAAATCACATACTGTTGATTCTAAAATATTGCACGGTTCCATAGGTCAGCCATATGCAGTGTGAGAGGGAACAACATAAGGGTGTGAATACCAAGAGGTAGAACTCATTAGAGGCCCCCTTGGAGGTGGCTACCACACTGCCATACATATTAAGTGACCACTGAAAATGTCTTTAAATTTCTCTTGTATTTAATTGGTAATTTGGATGAGGATAGAATCTCTCAGAATTCTGAAGCTATTGCTCTGTTGTCTTCTAGCTTTGAGAAATACAATGCCATTCTGACTCCTGATTCTTTGTGTGGGTTTCCCTCATTCCATTTCTGGAAGCTTTTAAGATCTTCTTTTGGTCCCTAGTGTTCTGAAATGCAGTGCTGTGGCTCTTTTGTCATTCATTGTGCTGGATACCTGACGGACCTTTTCAATTTAGAGACCCTAGAACAGAACGTGAGCATACAGGTTAAGACACCTGCACGCCTGTGCACAAGGCCCCTTGCAGGGACACATTTTAGGGGTAAGAGAAGAGGGGTGGGGCTCGGGCCCTGTTCTCTCCCATTCCACCACCTTCTAGTGCAGAGCTCCAAAGGCTCAGAAATCTGAAGGTGGCCTCCAGGTCACTGCGAAGGTTCTTTTGTCCAGGTAGCAGAATATTCTAGCTGTATTTCTTGTTTGTTTGTTTTTGGCCAGGCTGTGCGGCTTACAGGATCTTAGTTCCCCCACCAGGGATCAAACCCGGGCCCATAGCAGTGAAAGCACAGAGTCCTAACCACTGGGCAACCAGGGAATTGCCTAGGCTGTATTTTATTTAACTGTTCGTTAGCTCCATTTATAACTTTTTAAGTACACCACCATTTGTACTCTTGCCTCAATCCCGCAAATACGGAGTATGGCCTGCTGGGCAAGTTGCTTAGCCTCTCTAAGCCTCAGACTTGTCATATATAAAATGGGAATACTAAGAGTACCTACTCTGTAGGGTTTTATTATGAGGGCGATATGAATAATGTATGAGAAAGGTTTGGAACAACATCTGGTGGGTTGGAAAAGGGTAGATAGTGTCCATTACTTAGTGTCAGCTCAGCATCCCCGTCTGGTTCAGTGGGAAATTGCAATTGCTAAGGGGGTTGGATTTGGAAGAAACCAGCTCTTGCAAGGTAGCCTGGCTCTGATTTGCGGATAATGCCTTTTGCCTCTCCTTACTCTGTCTCTTCCCTTGCACTCCTATGTTGCAGGGATGTCTGAGGACAAATGGGAATTCTCACCGACTTCTAAGATTACCCTGGGGCAGGTAGGAAAAGCTTCCGATTTTTTCTTTCTCCTACTCCCAGGTTCATCTGCAAACATTTCTGTAGCAAAAGGACTGCTGAATTTGTATCCACCTTCCCTCCTCTCCTGTCTCAGTTAAGCTGGGAGAAATGAACTATTTTTCTGTCACTTTCGAATGTTTCCTTGTGGCAAACTGAGAGTATTGTACTAATAATAGCTAATAACCATATGGCACTAATAATGTGCCACACACTGTCCCAAGAGCTTTACTTATATTGTTTTCTAATCTTCGTAATTATAGGTGTCCTATTATTTTCATTTTATAGGTGAGAAAACTGGGGCACAGAGAAGCTAAGTAACTTGCCCATGGACACACAGCTGGTTAGTAGTGGAACCAGGATTTGAAGCCAGGCAGTGGGCCTCCAGAGGCTGTGCTGAGGCTAACCACATTGAACCACCTCCAAATATTAATTAACATTTATTAAGTACTTACTCTGGTGCAAAGCTGAGACCCCAGAGCTCAGGCTGTTAACCACCATGTTATGCTGCATGTACCAGGTAGGTTACATTGGACAAATCATTTTCCTCAGAGCTTCAGTTATAACAAAAACCCTTTACTGGGCTTCCCTGGTGGCACAGTCATTGGGGGTCTGCCTGCCTATGCAAGGGACACGGGTTCGAGCCCTGGTCTGGGAGGATCCCGCATGCCGTGGAGCAGCTGGGCCCGTGAGCTACAACTACTGAGCCTGCGCATCTGGAGTTGTGCTCCACAATGGGAGAGGCTGCGACAGTGAGAGGCCCGCGCACCGCGATGAAGAGTGGCCCCCGCTCACCACAACTAGAGAAAGCCCACGCACAGAAAAGAAGACCCAGCACAGCCAAAATTAAATAAATAAATAAATAAATGAAATTAAAAAAAACCCTTTACTAAATGCCCATTCCATGTTGGGTACTTCACCTAATTCATCACTGACGTCCTGGCTGACATGTCTTGAGCTCTTTTTATGTTCCAGGCACGATTTTAAGCACTTTACATGTTTAACTCATTAAATCATCATATGATAGCTCCACAAGGTTGGTGTATTTTCCTCATTTGGGGAGGAAAACACTGAGACACAGAGAGGTTAAGTGACCTGCTGAAGCCTGGAAGTGTGGAATTCAAAGCTGGGTGGCCTTGTGGAGTACCTGAGAGTCCAGGCTACTGTGATTGCCTTTGGAGTTAGCAAATATTTCCAGTTCTCTGCATCAAGGTGCATGGATGGATTGTACTTCCCTGTCCCCTTGAATTTAGGTGCAGCCAATGAAATATGATGGATGTCACCTCTGGACGTAGCTTAGGGTCCAGTGCAGTATTCTTTTTTTTTTTTCTTTTTCTTTTTGCGGTACGCAGGCCTCTCACTGCTGTGGCCTCTCCCGTCGCGGAGCACAGGCTCCGGATGCGCAGGCTCAGCGGCCATGGCTCACGGGCCCAGCCGCTCCGCGGCATGTGGGATCTTCCCGGACCGGGGCACGAACCCGCGTCCCCTGCATCGGCAGACGGACTCTCAATCACTGTGCCACCAGGGAAGCCCCAGTGCAGTATTCTTAACTTGCCTTGAAAATCTTAGAAGGCCTCCCTCAGCCTGGGTCCCTGCGTGAGGATGACGTAAAGCAGAGCTCCAACAGACCCTCATTGGACATGTAGTGTGAGTGAGAAACAAATCTTGGTTGTGTTGAGCCACTGAGATTTGGGAATTGTTGCTACACCATAACCAAGTCCAGGGTTCCTTAACCTCTTCTCTTTCTTTGCTTTGGAATAGTTCACGTGGCATTGGTATCATCTAATCTTTAAGGTTGAAAGAATTCTCCTATGAAATCTTAGGCCTGGAGCTATTTCATAGGGCAAACTCTACAACTACTTTCTCTATTTTTTTCTATGGTAATTAGTCTGTTTAAATTTGTCATTTCTATATGGGTCAATTTTGGTAAGTTGTATTTTTCTGGAAAATTATCCACTTTATATAGATTTTCTGGGTTTTAAATACTGGGAAATTTTGCATAGACGTCTAGATTTCTGTCTTTTCTTTAAAACTCCATGATGTGGCCACACTGGGCCCTGCCTTCTGCCTGGAAGCAATCAGGTGGAGCTGTGTAAATAGCCCTTTTTCCTTCTGTTCCCACCACTTCCCACTGTCCTACACCAAACTCCTGGTATTAGCGACCCCTGAGATAACAAGAAATTAGGTAGTGTCTGCCTTTTTGGTGGTTGTTAGGGGCTATGGTTTAAGGGACCTGAAATAGGAGTCCAAAAACAGAAAAGCTGAACTAATCCTATCTGGGGCAGCAGGGGCTAAGATTTCAATTATTAGGAAGGACTCAGTGACCTCAGAATAGTCCTCATCTTGTGATCCTAAAGCTTTAATTCCTGTCAAGAGAAAACAAAACTTTGCCTTTCATTCTGCATTTAGAGGGAATGAAGGAAGGACAGTAAAATTTATTGAGCTCCACTTCTCTCATTGAATCCTTACAAGAATTCCTGTGAGGTGTCATTATTCCCATTTCATAGATGAGGAAACTAAGGCTCAGAGAGGTGTCACAAAGCTGAAGAGTGGTGGAGCCAGGATTTGAACCTGAATCTGTCTTATCCCAAAGCTCATGCGCTGTTTTCCCAGTGCACGAGGCATTCCCAAACCAGGCTGCTCATCAAACTCATTGGGGGAGGCCTATAAAGTGCCCCCGGTCCGGTCCGGGAGGATCCCACATGCCACGGAGCGGCTGGGCCCGTGAGCCATGGCCGCTGAGCCTGCGCGTCTGGAGCCTGTGCTCCGCAACGGGAGAGGCCACAACAGTGAGAGGCCCGCGTACCGCCAAAAAAAGTAAAATAAATAAAATTTAAAAATAAATAAATAAATAAATAAAGTGCCTACTTCCACATCCTACCTCTGACCAATTCAGATTTCTGCAGTGGGGCCAGAAGTCTGTAAACAATGATTCTGGGAATTCCCTGGCAGTCCAGTGGTTGGAACTCCACGCTTTCACTGCTGAGGGGCCGGGTTCGATTCCTAGTTGGGGAACTGGGATCCCACAAGCCACGTGGTGTGGCCAAAAAAACCAAAAGAAAACAATGATTTGTGTAGTTACTTGATTACTGTCTCCCCTACTAGACGAAAGCTCCATGAAGGCAGAGGCCATGTCTGTCTCATGCAGTGACACAGAGTGGGGACAGCACAGTGTTTGCTGTGTGACTGAATACGCAAGCTTCCCGGCCCTGACACACAGGCCAGCTGTGAAAAGCTTTCCACTACTTGTGGAAAATTCTCTGGAGCAGCTCTCAAACTTTAATGTGCGTTATAAGAAGAATTGCTTGGATTCTTTTTTTTTTTTTTTAATGCACATTCTGGGGCCCCAAGCCGAGATTCTCTGCTTGCGAAACGTGGGTATAGGTATATAAAACTTCGATGGCTTGAACTTTCCTCAGATGTTTCTGAAAAGAGTTGAGACGGTAGGCATCACAGAAGTATGCAGGCCTGTGAGGACAAACTGCCTCTGTCACCACATAATCAGGTCAGCCAAATCGCCAGGGAGACACTCGAGTGGATGTGGAGCCTTAGTGGAGAAACCCTGTGAGAGGGGCATCTGTTAAGGCGATGAGCCAGGTAGAGGATTCTTCTGGACATCGGTTACACGAAGCACAGAGAAGTCATTCCTAGAAATGATTAGGGTCTTGGCCTGGGCATCTTTCTGCATTGGAGGTTGGCTTTGTTCCAGAAGCCTAACATTGGGTACGTGTTTGCGTGTGAGATGGGAAATGTGACTGAGAACATGTGCTTGGGAGTCAGACCAAAAGCACACAGCACCATTGGTCACCACTGTGTGACCTTGGGCAAGTTCTTAATTTCCCTGTGCTTCAGTTTTCTCAGTTTTTAAATGGGGGCCGTGACAACCTACCTTATAGTAGTACCGTTGTGATAATCGAGATAATGTATGTATATGAGACCATGGTTCCTGGAACATGGTAGGTATATAACCAGTGAGCTCAGTTACTCTTACCTGACCACGAGCGCCAGACTTGATGGCATGTTACTCTATATCCCAGGGTCTAATACAGGTCCTGGCTCAGCAAATGTTGAATTAATGAATAAGGGACAAAGGGCTAACTTACAGACACCGGGTAAAATCATCCATCGGATACCACATTCCATCATTAACTTCAGTGCATAGTAATTTGGAACAGTGAGAATTAGATCCAGTAAAGAATTGGGAAAAGTCAGTCCAGACCATACACCAAGAATACCCTCTTTAGGAGAGAAGGGATCATCATAAAACCGTGTTGCCATGCGATGTTGAGGTTTGATGTGAGAACCAAGGCTCTTGATGGATGTAGGGGCTGAAACCAAGCCCTTGGCTCCACCCACGAATGCTGCAACTCTGGCAGCTCAGCCAGGGCCAACACAGCAGGTTCTTATTAAGCCCTTGCTGCCACGACCTTTCTGCCTGTGTGCTCACTGTGCTCTCATTAGGAAGCCAATGTAAGACTGAGGAGACCTATCTGGGTCCTCCACACCCGCTGGAAGTGACTGAAAAGTAGAGTGGCACACACTTTGCTGTCAGAGAATCTGGGTTTGAAATCCTTTCCTTTGCCACTTACTAGCTATATGGCTTTGGCTGTCATTTCACCCCTCAGAGCCTCAGCTTCTAACTGTAAAACGGGGTAACAGGTCAGTCCCAGGGTTCCAAGTGCAGTAAGGGACAGTGCATGGTCCCCACCAAGTGCTCATTTTCATCTGAGTTTCCTTGCTTTGCTCATAGGGTTCTCTCCCTTTGAGTCCCCTTTTCCCAGACCTGCGGTGCTACAGTACAGACAGAAATCCAGCATCCTTTATGGCCCAGCCCAGGGATTAAGATGTCTGCCTCACAGCCCAGAAACCAGACATTGTGACCGACTTCCATTCTCTGACACAATAAGGGAGAAAGGAAGAAAGACAACAGTACATGGTGTTTTTGTTTTTTTTTTAATTTAGACATGGAATTTTCCTTCCTTTTCATATAACTTATCTAATTAAAATATTCATCTTGGTAGTTACCACAAAAAAGTAACATAGAAAATTGTATTTACATTTTGGGACCAAAATACAAATGAAGAGCAAGATAATACCTTGCTCCTTTCCCTCCCACTTCCCGGAAAGAAAGGAAAAGCCCCAAAGAAACTGCTCATTACACCAAGGATCACAAAGGTTAAGTTCATTTGCAGTTCGGTGATTTGTATGTAGTGTAGCACAGAAAAAAAAAAATTGCACAAGTTTTCACAAATGAGACCAAAGGTTCAACATCATCCTGTGTCTGCTCTGCAGGCATTTCAATAACCCAGGAGAGGCGGTAGCTTAGAAACTCAGTTTTTCCTCTTCCCTCTTCTCACCAAGTCACATCCCTGATGCAGACAGTCTTGGAGGGGGAGAGGGAAAGATCTGGCTCTATGCAAACAGGGGTGATCCAAAGATGGACAGTGATGTTGCGATGTGTCTTTTCTTCCCTCCCTGACCAAAGACTCCTAATAAAGGAAATTAAATCATACACAACTGTATCAAATATGAAAAACTGGTTTCAATGGTAAAGACTTGAACACACAGGTAAGAGACAAATTCAAGGCGTGGACACCTAGAGGAAGCTATTCTAGGCAACAGGTGTCTGGCACCTGACCCAGACGCTCATTTGGTTTTAGATAAGAGGCTTTCTAATATCACATTTGGGGAGCAGGCCGGGGGACTGGTGGAATGGTAATACAAACAATCAAGAGAAAGAACGCTTTACCCAATTCAAAAATACAGCAAATTAAAACACAGCAATACTTGTGTCCCGCAGGTACCCTGCACAGCAACGCACACTGACACAATGCTTCTGCTGCACAGACTTCTTGCTGCATCGCTCTGCAGTCTTCAGAGTTAGCCTAACTGAGGTCTCCAGGATGGTTAAAAACAGCGGGCTCCATATTCTGGGCTTTGAGTGAGCTTGTCAAAGGGACTGGTAACTGCCAAGCTCCATGGGCTATCACACTAACCACGCCCTCAATCTGCTTCTCAGGTTTCTTAGGGATGGGCTTCTCCAATTTATAGTATCTACTTCTACCTGGGTCACAACCAAGTGGGTTCCTACTAGATGAGTGTCCTTCAACGGCCAAGAAGGACACTGACACTGTCCTCCTAGTTCTGATTTCTCCCCCTATGTCAACTCGAAAGTGAGATACTCCCTTCCCAAGACTGGTGGATGCCCTTGTGGCTCCCCCATCCTGATGCTACAGCTCAAACCCTTTCCTTAAACTGGCCCTTACCTCCAAGTTCTGGTTTAAAGATTCAAAAAGTAGAGTTTCAAGCTGCTAAGTTCTCTGCAAAACATAGCAAATTGTTGTGCTCTTTCAATCACATGATCTTACCTTTTAAAGAAAGGCAAAAACAAAACCAATTTCCAACACAGCATTACCTTTTAAAACCATTCACTTCTAGTAGCAATTCACAGGGACTAGGAGATTACAGTGCTGGATTTTAAAACTCTAAAGTTGTATTCAGGGGCCTACAGAAAGCCCTGCCATGTGGTTGGGTCTTGCCCATGCCAGTGGGGAGGAGGAAAAACAGGGGAGGAAAAAAACCCTAAAGCTTTGAATTAGAAACTGGAAATTGTAAAAATACTGGAGTTCTGTGCCCTCTCGTGAGCCTCAAAAACAGTGGGACCTGGCAAAAAGGATGGGGGGAAAGACTCTAGAACTTCCCTTAATAAATAATTCCCTGAATGAGTAGGAAAGAGATGCACCTGCACAGGACCTCAAAGCAATTGAGGGTCTCAGAGGTGGGGGGTGTCCGACCTGAACGCTTCCTGTCACCACACCGGGGCTCCCCCTCCAGGACAGGCAGCCCAGGACCCATTCCTCGCTCTACGTGCAGCACGTGCCACACAGGTTCTGGGGACACCCAGTCCTCTCTATGGGCCAAAGTCTGCTCAGGAGAGATGAACTGGGACAGGGGAAAGGCTTTCAA
This sequence comes from Aethalodelphis obliquidens, assembly GCF_003676395.1. NCBI lineage: Eukaryota > Metazoa > Chordata > Mammalia > Artiodactyla > Delphinidae > Aethalodelphis > Aethalodelphis obliquidens. The sequence goes on from NW_020837953.1 coordinate 34,439,652, forward strand.
TAGGCTTTTGTCTAACAAAGAACCCTAAAAATAAAAGGCTAAGTGTGTGGTAGAGGACCGGAAAAAAACAAAAAAAACCCCCCAAAAAACAAAAAAAAACCTGGGGGTAATATAAATACGATCTGGGGGCAATATTTATTAATTAAAACTATGTCTTATAGTTTACAAAGAAGGTAATTAGCAACAAAGGTACAATTGACCTTAAAATCCTCAGTGAGCGTGAGGCTTCACATCTTCAGAACTCGGAAGTGCTCGCCAGGCAGGGAGGCGGCAGCTGCGGACACAGGCACAGGCACGACGCCTGCTGACTGTGCAGGACTCGGAGACCAAAAGCCTCCACGAAGCGAAAGATCCTGGTCTTCTCTGGAAGTTCCATTCCCCAACCCCCCCACCCTGTCCTCGTATTCCTCCCCGCAAATTTCATTTCCAAGCTAAGTCATTTCCAAGCTAAGTCCTCAGTTTATCGTCGGGAGAATCTGTTCTTGAACGCTTTAATCGTCTTGGCCATCATTGGGGCAATTTCTGTGAAAAGAGAAATAAGGCAGTTGTTTCAGATCCACGGCAGTGTGGACACCCGCGGTTTACAATCAAACAAAGCCTTGTTACTCTTGGCTCTACACAGCCAGACAAATGGATACAAGTAGCAGTTATCTGCCAACCCCATAGAAAAGCAGCAGCCCAAAGGTAACACTTCGCCAGCACCTGCCAGGCCCCTGACAATCACCCCCTCTAATTCTCACAACTTCACCAAGACTCAGGCTGGACCCTGTACGGTAAGTGGCAGAACTGGAGTTCCAGCCTTGCCAGACTCTGAAGGCCGTTCTGAGCCACAATTTAACTCTGCCTCACCAATATCCAAACCAGCCAGAAGCACCCCCTCCCGCACCTGTCTGTCCAGTGTAGCAACAGGTCTGAGATGAGCTAAATGCACACACCACCTAAGAACGACTAGCCTGCCCTCTAGCCTGGTTAACCTGAACCGAGCCAAAGTGCAGGTCAGGACTCCCACCCTCCTGTGGGCCCTGAGGTAAATACAGAACGCTGCTTTTCTTAAGTTAGGACACCACTGTAGAATATTGGGGATCGTCTACAGTAGTAAAGTTAGTAAAATACGAAAGAGACCCAACTAGATATAAAAAAAATACTTGGAAGGTGGGGTTATAAGGTTATAAAACTTCAATAAAATTATTTAGCTGTTAATAATAACAGTTGGAAACTCCATGTTATTGCCTGGAGAAACAGGTTTACATTTAGGTTGAAAAAAATAAAAGAAAAAGAAAGCAGAGTACCAAAATGAATATTCACTACGATCATAATTTAAATGACACGTGAAATATGCGCTACGAACAAAGCAGGGGAAGGAGGCCCCGACATTTAGACCAGCTGTGTGCAAGGCATCACATACGCTACATCTAACACACAAAGTGTGATGCAGCAGTAATCACATTAGAGGGGTTCAAATACTAGTTTTGAAATAGCTGAGCAGGAGCTCCAAGTTACCTACTCTTCACAGTCGGTTTCCTAGGATCACAGGAAACAGTGCTGCTGACCACGGGTGCCGAGTGCGCACTGCTGGTACTCGGGCCGTCGTAGGCTGGCTCCTCGGGGCTGGCGTTAAAGCTGTTGCTGCCGCCACTGCCCAAGCGGCTGCTTCCTGAGAGGTACGGCGCCGGCTTGATCCTGCGACACAGAGCAAAGCCGCTAGTCAAGAGCAGGAGAGATCTGCCCCCGGCACCAACAGCCTGAAGCTGGCTGCTCTGAGGACTCAGTTCTGCGGCTTTGACCAGTGGACCTAGAACCCTAGATTCTGGTGATGGCTCGGAAGTGACTGTGGTAGGCCTTCAGAATGAATGATAATCTCAACTAACTTTTCACTGTTTAGGTGTAAATCTGTATTTTGACAATGCTAACGTACTTAGATAATTTAGTCATCACAGTAATATGTTTTTTGTTTAAGTGGGGCAAGGGAAGGCCTTAGGGGATGTGTCCCAGAAGCCAGGCCCTGTTCTCTGTTTAGTGTTGACCACCACCCCACCTCCGACCCCACCTAAGGGCAGGAATCATTATCCCGCCCACAGTGCAGTCAAGGACACTGAGGTTCAGGGAGGTCAAGTGCCCAGATGGTCAAGGTCAGCCTGCAGAACCCACTCTGCACTGCCACGCTTTCACCCCCAAAATGAGTCGCTCTTGCCCCTGGGCTGCCTCTCAGGGCTGAAAGATAAGCTCTTGGGCTCTTGCTCTGAGCAGGCAGAAACCACAGGGGACAGAGATCTTACCTGATTTTCTCAGGCACAGCTGCACCTCCTGTTCCAAACTTCTCCTGCCTCCTCCGAACATCACGAGGTGGCTTGGCCACAGAGTTGACAAAGGCCATTTTTGCTTGTCGGCCTGCGGAGAAATGGAGATTAATACCTGCCTTCTTGAGCTGAGATGCTAAAGGTAGGGGATTATCAACCCTGGAAACCCCTCTGTAGGGTAGCATGCATAGTGGCAGAAGAAACACCTCACCCTTTGCCCTCTTCTGCAAATGCAGGAGAGATGTGGGGGCCAGAGGTGATACCGTAGCTGAGCCCACCACGGCCCTGCTGTTGACCAGAGCACAGGGCTCATTATTCTGCCAGACCCACGCTGCCCCCTGACCTTTGGGCTTATTGGCGTGCGCAGATCGGATATTCTTTGTGAGGAGTCGCAGCCGCTGCTCTCGCGCATCCTGAAGCCGCAGGTACATCTCCCGCCACGACTCATACTCCTCTGGCCTTTCATCCTTAAAGTCTCGGTGACAATGAACTTTCCATAATTGATCCGTTTCTTCAATTAATACCTAAAATCAGAACCAGGACATCATTTACATGCAAGTACTCTTACACATCTCTTTTCCATCCTTAATCACCCAGGGGGACCAGCTTCCTAATGATATTTTGGTCCTCTTAGTAGTGGTAGTATATTAAAATACCACAGTTCTAGGAAAGAAACCCTAATCACTGAATTAAAAAATGTTAATTGTGGGCTTCCCTGGTGGCGCAGTGGTTGGGAGCCCGCCTGCCGATGCAGGGGACACGGGTTCGTGCTCCGGTCCAGGAAGATCCCACATGCCGCGGAGTGGCTGGGCCCGTGAGCTATGGCCGCTGAGCCTGCGTGTCCGGAGCCTGTGCTCCGCAACAGGAGAGGCCACAACAGTGAGAGGCCCGCGTACCGCAAAAAAAAAAAAAAAATGTTAAGTGTGAGGCACTATACTAGCTGCTTTTGGGGGTTGTGGGGCTAGGAGAGAAGGCAACACAAAAATTAGTTTAAGATCAGTCTTTTCCTTTAGAAAATCAGTACAGGGTAGGAACTGGGATGAAGTCAAATCCAGGCATTTCCCCATCACTACACTGAACTGCAATGGCCAGGGGCCACTTAAGAAGGATATGTCATAGATCCTTTGAATTAGAGACAGCTAATGCAATCAGATGAGCATCTCCAGCATTAGGAGGATTTGGGGATAGATCTGTTTGTCTCTAGGAGGCACCCAGCCAATCTTATATTCACCAGACACCTGAGTGTCAACACATAGCTCTGTCCCTGCCCTGGATCCCAAGGGTTGTGCTGCTAGAATTCTCCCTTGACCTCTGTAACTAGGCAAGCTCAAGGGAGGTGTGGGAAATGGTCCCCCTCTCCCACCTTTCAATCCCATCTTGATTCTAGCCCAAGAGGCCTACTTAAGATGCCACAAGCAGGTGCTAAAAACCTGCCTGTTTAAAGGCCCATAGACAAACCCAGAACAGTGATCCGACCACCACCTGCCCATCATCGTGGCAGATTCAGAGACAAAGCTACTTCTGGAGATGCAAGCCAGCACACTGCCCTCTTCCCATCCAAACAGGATACTCACGTGATTGTACTCCTCTATGCGATATAACTGATCAGGTGTACACCTCTCCAAAACAGGTTCAAGGAGAGAATATGGGACGCCTCCCACTTCAAAGATTGCTGCAGAGAATCAAAGGGGAAAAGCACTGAGTAGCGGCCAAGTCACCCGGTGTCCCAGTGCCACAACAGCGTGCTGAAGAGCAAGAGAGAAGCATGTGACTTACAGTCAATGTTGTTTTTAAGCACCCGGATGCACTGCTCGTGCAAGGTCATCATTTTGGGGAGATAGGCACACTTGGAACCAGAATAGACCTGCATCTTGGAATTCATTCTTCGTCCGGTGAATCCAGCTTCTTCCTCTTCCTGGGATGAGGAGAGTGCTGTAGGGCAAGAAAAACAGGAGTGTAAGTTATAAAAGGCACTGAGCAACACAGTGAAAACTCTCCTTCCACCCCATTCCCCAGCCTCTCAGTTTCCTTTCTCAAAGACAACCAATGCTACCAGTTTCTTGTGTCCTTCCAGAGAGTCTATGCAAAAATAAACTAATATTTATTTTATTCCTTTTTAACCAATCAATAACATACTATAACCATTCTGTCATTTACATTTTAGAAATCACATCAGTACATAGATTTTCTACTTCTTTTTTTCAACGGCTGCATAGGATGCCACTGTGTGGATGAACCATGATCCATCTGTTAGTCTCTTGCTGAGGGACACCTATGTAGCATCTAATTCTTTTGCTATTAAAACTAGCCTTTATTTATTTATTTATTTTTTGGCTGCGTTTGGGCCCCTGTTGCTGCGCGGGGGCTTTCTCTAGTTGCAGCAAGTGGGGGCTACTCTTTGTTGTGGTGCGCAGGCTTCTCATTTCAGTGGCTTCTCGTGTTGCAGAGCATGGGCTCTAGGCACATGGGTTTCAGTAGTTGTGGCACACGGGCTTAGTTGCTCCGCGGCATGTGGGATCTTCCCGGACCAGGGATCGAACCTGTGACCCCTGCATTGGCAGGCGGATTCTTAACCACTGCACCACCAGGGAAGTCCCTAGCCTTTTTTTTAAGCCCCTATGGAATGTACAGAGTAAAAGGCTGCTGGTAATAGCAGCAGCTAAGATTTAGCAAACACTATGTGTAAAAACCCAGAGCTCAGAGCTTTACCAGCATTATCACTTTCAATCCACCTCATAGGCAGATACCATTATTACTCCCATTCACAGACTATGAAACTGAAGTCCAAGGAAATTAAGTTGTACCCAAGTTCATGTAACTTGTAGTAAAAGCCAGAGCTGGGATTCAAACCCAAGCCATCCAACTCCAGAACCTGTGCTCTTAGGAAATGCACCAAAATCTGATGACAGACCACGAATGAATTTTTAAAACCATTTTCTCCATTAAAAAAAGAAAAAAAGACAAAGACAATTACCTTTTCGCTTTGGTTGGAAGGCAGATATCAATTCAAGGGAAGGAAGTGGGCGGTAATTGGCCTGTATCACAGGTAATGGAAGGTCTGGTAACACTGGCAGCACATCGCTGGGGACCTGCAGAGAACAGACCAGTGACTGGAGAGCCTCTTTCTACAAGCACAGCTCTTTCCCACAGTCGACGCCCAGCAGTGTTGACGTGGCAGATAACTTCACAGGCACATCCAGCCTGCAGGAGGGGCGGCAGCTGTGCCTGACACCACCTAAGTCAGGAGATACGGAGAGATGGGCCCAGCACAATGGGATGCCTCAGAAAATACTTTTCTTGGGTTCTACTGACCCTGGTGGCCAGACAGGCCGGGAGGAAATTACTTCACACTGAAATTCAACAGGCCACGGGAAAGCCAGCCCAGACCAACAGCGGTGGGGTCGTCCCGGGAGCTCTGCCAGCCCAGGCGCTCTGGCTGGGAGGGGCCACAGGGCTTACCTTTACCTTTTTCAGCTTGGCTGAATGGGATCCAGCTGGCTGAAGCTTCTCTGACTTGTTTTCGTTCACCTTAGGTAGTTTCTGAACTGAGTCCACGTTTTTGCTAGTGCTCTTTGAATCATTTTTTTTTAATCCTTTTTCTCCAGGAGTCGTGGTTGAAGTTTTCACGATCTTTTTCTTTTTCTTCCGGGGCTGGTCATAGCTGAGGTATGACTCAAAAGACATGGTGGGCTGCTCGAATTCATCATCCACGTCTGCCTCCTCAGCTTTAAGGAAGGAGCCCACGGACTTTCTATCTAAATGAGAAGGTTTTACTTTTCCTTCTTGAGCCTTTAGGTTGTTAGAAACCTTCTCTTTTGCCTTGGGCAACAGGTCTCCTGCCCCCTTGCCTGTGTCTAAGCTTTCTAGACTCTGCTTGTTTTTGTCTGATTTGGTTTTCTCTGGGTCTCTGTATTTTGGCTTTTTAAGGTGGTTGTCTGATGCCACCTCCAAGGGGGGTAAAAGCTTCTTGGTGCTGCCCTCTTTTTCCTTCTCTTTCTTGACACCACTAGAGGGCGCTTTCTCCTTTGTACTGTCCCCTGAGGGTGGCCTCCGCCGGTTTTCCTCTTTGGAGATGGCCTTGTGTGATTTTTCTCTGCTCAGAGACGACTTCTCATCTCCTTTGGAATTCACCGGACGTTTTTCTTTATGGGAAGATCTGTGCTCCTTGCTCTGACTCACGACCTCTTTCCCCTGGGCTTCACCCAGGTGTCGTTCTTGACTGACCCCCAGTCTGTCCTGAAAGGCATTACTGTGGCCTTTGCCAGGCTTCTGGTGTGAAACAAAGGGCTCGTGGTCCTCCTCCAGGGATCTGTAATGGTCCACAGACATCTGATGAGGGCTGGCGGATGACAGTGGGGACTGAACATGGCCGTAGTCCGAAGATTCGTGGTCTGAAGAGTAAACTGGAGAAGCTCTGTGGTACCTCTTTCTCTCGTCTCTCCTCTCATGACTGTGAGATACTTTGTGAGGCCGGTCAAGCTCCGGGAGTTTTCTGTGTTTCTTCTGCCTGTTATCAGGACTGCACGACTGGCTGCCGGAGGCTCTCCAGCTGCCTGGGTAGTCCCCCTCCCCCTCCCCCTCCTTAAGGGCATCCCTGGGGCGCTTTCGAGAATTGCTCTTCTCAAAGTCCTGTTCATCAGGCTCAGTGTTTCTAAAATAAAAGAAAAAGCAGATGAAGCAGACATAAATCTCAGGGTAATCCTTGTTCAGAGGACAACATCACAGGACCTGAACTCACGAAAGAGATGAAGAGTTTGGAGTTAGAAACAAGGTCTTGGGGAGAAGGTAAATGGGTTCTGCTCAAAGATACTCAGCTAAGGTTTAAAACTGGGAAAGCCCAAATATTCAATAAGTGGAAAATGACGAGTTTAACTACAGGACACAAAGAAGATCAAACATCTTGGGAAGTGAAAATACTTAAAAAGCTTTTCAACACAGGGAAATATTTAACTTGTTACATTAAAAAAGAGCTGTCATTTACATCAGTTTATTCACAACTACATAAAAATGCCTTTTAAGAACAGGTTAGAAAGAAACATTCCAAAACGTCGATAATGCTTATCTTTGGATGGTTGAATTAAGAAATTTTTATTCTTATTTCTATTTTTAAATGCTTTCTAGTATTCTATAATGATCATGGATTATTTCTTATAATTGAGGCAGAACTGAGGAACATTTCTTACCGTTCCACAGGAACCAGCTTCTTCCACTGGGCCACTAGGTCCTTGGCAAAGCTTCCGACATGTTCGTGTTTTCGCAAGCTATTTACCGTTTTCCCAACCCCGGTCTCCTACAAAATTGACAAAGGAATTGTTAGAGGGTTGTAGAACTAGGCTCACAATTTTCTAAAGAAATAAGACCTCCTACTTTTCAACAAACCTATACTTCCTTCCAAAAACATACCTTGCAAGTCTCAGTACAAACTTACTTTGTGTCTGTGCCCCAAACCTCTAATGATACACAGTAGCAAAGTGCACCAGATTCAGAAGAGGAAAACACTAAATTAAAACACTTCTAGAACTTTAGCAATAATAACAAGAGTGATCATGGCAGGTGTTAGGCACTGAGCTAAGAGCACTGCATACAGTGTCTGAATTAATACTTATCATATGATAACTCTGTGAGGTTAGGACCTGCCCCATTTTACAAAGAAGGAACAGCCTAAAGTCACAAACTTGGATTTGAATCCAGGACTAGATGCCAATGTTCTTTTATTTTTTAGAAAAAAAACTGAGATAAAATTCACTATTTTAACCATTTTAAAGTGTACAGTTCAGTGGTTTCCAGAATACTCACAATACTACACAACCATCACCACTAATTCCAGAACATTTTCATCACCCTAAAAAGAAATGCTGTTCCTCCCAATTCCCCCCACCCCTGGCAATCACTAAGCTAACATTCTATCTATGGATTTGCCTATTCTGGACATTTCATATAAATAAAACCATACAACATGTGGCCTTGTGTCTGGTTTCTTTCACTTCTAAAGCCCATGCTCTTACTGTACAATCCCTCTGGTTGGGAAGGGGAGGGGATATAGCTATATAACGTCTAAAATTACACAGTTCTTACCGCAAGAATGTCTACTGTAATAGGCAAGGTGGAGAGTTTCTTCAGATATTTCAATAGCTGCAGAGAATAAAATAAACATTAATTTCTATAAAATCATAATCATTCACTGGAACAAATAAGAACAATATCCAGTGGTTAAGTACTTACACTGCTCTGTAGTATAGAGTATGGCTGTTATCCTTATTTTACAAGTGTGAAAACAGACTCGAAAAAGTTAAGGTACTTGCCCCAGGATGCAAGTAGGGCAGGATTCACTTAGGTCTGCGGCTTTAGATTGCCTGCTTTCAGCCACTATGCTACACCAAGGGGAAATCAGACTTAGAGAAGAGAATCAAACCTATCAGCTCTAAGAAAAGTAATCAACCACTATCTTTCTGCCCAGTTTTGAGAGACACTTTCTGAGAAAGGAGCCAATTTTAGGAAATTACTCATGCACCCGGCATAGAGGAAAGTAAAAAGGAGAAGAGGTCTCTACAGAAAAAGGGTATCATGTTTCCAGAAAAAGTGTGTTTAACAGAACTGGGTTTTTTCGATGTAAGTGGGAAGCCAGCACCAATTTCAAGTTGCTAGAATCAGAGCTTTGCCGTTGCAAATGGTGAACACAAAATGTCTGGGTAGATTAGAGAAGCAATCTGGGTTTGGTCACATTTCTTTTCTGTATTCTCTTGAGCTAGCTCAAAATCAGATAGCAGAGCTGTTAAGACAGAGTTCCAGAGTCAGAGACAGGCTTCAGTTTGGCGCTGCCACTTCCTTGTGGGGTGATCTTGTGCAAGTCACTAACCTCTCTGAACCTCAGTTACTTCATCTGCAAAACAGGAACTGGATCCTGTCTGTACTTCACAAGCTGTGAGGATTCAGAGAGACAAACCATGTGCAGTCTTTAGCCATAGTGCCTGGAATGCTATACAAGCTCAATAAATGCTTATTAATCATTTCATTCATCAACTGACCATTCTTTAAACGGCTACCCTTGATCCTCTACCAGATATTCCCCAGCCAATTCCTACTTGCTCCACTTCTACCCAAAGTCATGACTGCTATGCCATTCTCTAGGAAATATTTATGTATATATAAGTATACCTACCTTTCGAGGAGTGCTGAAAAGTACAAGTAGTTCAAAATAGATTAACTGTGACTACCTTTATATTTAAATATCTGACAACAAGATCTGTTCTTTTCCTATGTGTAGCCCAGGCTACAATTAGTATGCTATATTGCTACTAGGTGGAGTAGCAAGTATGTTTTTCTGGTCATTCTACTTCAATAATTACTGAACCTGGTTGCTAGGCAGAGCAACTGGATCACATGTGACAATCTTGTTTTGACTGGGAACATATGAGAAGCCAAGTGGTGTACCTAAGGAGTTTCACCTTCATAGTTGAGTGAAAATTATCCTCCACTTCGAATTCGATCACCACCACCATCCAACTCAGGACAAAGTATATGTGTATTTCTTGTCATCAAAGCTATGGGTGCAAAGATGAATGCCAATTCCTTTTCTTAAAGGAAAATTTAGAATCATTGAAAAGGTTAAAGACAGGTTGTCTCCTCTAATGCCATTCCCTGGAAGGCATTTATATACTATTTACTGTGCACTGGCTACTATGCTACGTCCTTACATGTGTTACCTCATTTCATCCTCATTAACCAACTCTATAAAATGGATATTATGTTCCCCATTTTACAAATATTAAAACTGAGCCCAGTGAGGTTAGGTAACTTGCCTAACAAGCGAGTAGGTCAAGTGTGTTTACCACAGCATGTACTACAAAGTCAGGAGAAATAACCAACGTAAAGACACTGTCCTTAGAAGACCGGAAAAGGAAATGGAGCAGTAGTTCATGTGCCTCTTAGCACACTCGACACAAAGCAGAAGAACCCCTCCTTAGTGTTACGTTGTCAGGCAGTTTAGAGTCCACAGAGGAAAGAAGGTCACCACCAGGACAGAGTCCCAGGACCTCTACAAAGGCCACATATAAGAACGGGGCCACGGCTTCCCTGGTGGTGCAGCGGTTGAGAGTCCGCGTGCCGATGCAGGGGACATGGGTTCGTGCCCCGGTCCGGGAAGATCCCACATGCCGCGGAGCAGCTGGGCCTGTGAGCCATGGCCGCTGACCCTGCGCGTCCGGAGCCTGTGCTCCGCAACGGGAGAGGCCACAACAGTGAGAGGCCCGCGCGTACCGCAAAAAAAAAAAAAAAAGAATGGGGCCAGAAGTCACTGAAGGTGTGTTCATCTCAAAGCCCAGCACTAATTGGAAGTATAAGCGCTGCCTTTCTGCTTCATTTTGGGTTAGGAGGGATGGCTTAAAAGCAGATGAAACTAAATCCCTAGAGATATTCAAACCAATTTAGCCCAACATAAGAGAAAAAGGGCTTCAGAGCCCCTCTATTTTCAATGAGGTTCAAAAAAGAACAAAGCGTTAAAATGATAAAGCACTTTGGGTATCCTCAGGTAGGTGGAAACTTGCTGTTATCAAACCTAGGGACCAGTTGTAGTTTTCAAGAACTGATAACAAGTCATTGAGAAATGTCAAACATTTGCACAGTCCACGCTTAAGAATCTCAGTTATCCTCTGCACACTACTTCATCACAAAGAGCTAAAGATGTTCATAATGTCGCCCTCCTTCTCTGCTTGGCTTCAAACTGTGTTCTTCGTAGTTTCCACGTTCAAACTGTAACCCAGGACAGGTAACTTTACCAGCCATGAAAATTGTTTCTACTTAAATAATAGGAACCAAGTGACCCTGGTTTGCCTGATACCTTTTCCCCCAAGTAAGCCTAGATCATAGATGGGCTTAAAGTGAAAAGAGAGTTACAGTTAAACACCTATGTTTAATACGAGGAAATCTATGAATACAGGTGTGGAATCAACCGTTTGGCTAATAATGGTTTGAAATCAAGATTTAGTTGTAAGTTCAGTACTGCCATATAATCATCTTGCAATTTCAAGAACAACCTGTGGGAGCTTGTTGGGTTAACAGAAGGCTGAGAAGGCCAGTGTGCCAGCTTGCAGTTTTCCCTCTGCATTAGCTCATTTGTGAATGCCAACTATTGTGCCCTTTGCAAAAATGATCTTCATAATGCAAAGTCAGAAGCTCAGGGTGAGTTTCTATCTGGGAAGAGAAAGCCCAGATTCTCACAATCACTAATAGTTCAAATAGGATGTGAAGTCAAACAAACCTTTTCTTAATTTGAAATTTCATGCACATCAACTACTGGAAAAGCTACTTCAAAATTTAAATTCTAGTGGGAAAATGACGGTAGACACTACACAGTGCATTGTTTTTAACCCGATGGAAGACCAAACTGGGGAGATGGGGGCGATTTACATCATATTGCTCTAGGGTTTTAAAAAAAATCAGTCATAAACCTACAGTGTTTGGGAAAACAAGCTAGTACTCGGACATAATGACCATTTATTAGATGCCCACAAAGGGTTACTGTAAAAAGAAACTTGTAAATGTGTCTGTCCACTAGGTACTGATGCCATTATAGAAAATATAACACAAATCAAGTGAAAGCATTTCGGTTTTCACAGACTTAAAGCTAAAATGTTGTCCTGAAGAAGTGGATCTTTGAGCTAGGTATGCATGAGAAGAGTTAAACAGTGGTCTGATAGTGAGACGCGTTGAGCAGCCTTTAGAAACGGAGGGAAAAAAACCTCACCTATGACAGGCCAAGAAGAGGTGAAGAGAAAGGGGCCCTTCAAGAAAAATTGTAAAGAGTGGAGATTAACATCTGCTGAGCACTTCTGCCTTTTGGTTCTGTCCTGGGAAGAAGCAGGTGAGGAAACTGGCTTAGCAAGGAACATCCCTAATGTCCACGGCTGGCAAATAAATTAGAACTCAAATCTCCTCACCACTTTATTTCGACTGCCTCCCTGGATTATTTCCTCTTCAAAAGCCACTCTGGGGTTCAGAGATCCAACTCTTACAACACTGTACACTCCAGCTATAATGCTGACAGAGAATGTCAAACACCTTGAGTGTTTTCATCAATGTATTTCAATTAAAAAAAAAAATTCTAACATCCACGGGACACTCTCCCAGACACCAAGAAGCTGGATGGAAGAAAAGTCGCAGAGAGAGAAGAACGCATTTAACTTAAGAGAATAGTTAAGGGGGAAAAAAACTAGCTGAGTGCAATTAAAAATGGTTGCCCATCACTCGTAGCAGCCAGAAAAGGTAGCTCTTACCTTTCTAACAAGGCCAGAAGGAAATCTAGCTGCAACTTCTAAGTCTTGTTTTTTTTTTCTTTCCATTTACAACCTAAGTTTTTAGTTAGGGTGACGTGAGGTTTATTTTGTTTCGAAAGAGATTTACTGAGAAAGCGAAAAGGTCCACGCTCTAATAATCAAGCCAAAGCAATAAAAACGTCTTAAAGACGCAGGACCACACACCGAGCCTAGACTCCATCAAGCACAGGCAGAACCACCTCCTCCCAACAAACATCAAAAGACACTAAGAAATCAGAAACATTTCGCAGGGTGAGGAATGGAGCGGGCAGGAGTTAACTCCGGGCGAGCTCTCCCGACAGGAAACAGCTGGCCCGGGACGCCGGGGGAGGGCTCCGGGAGCCCCGCCGACACGCGGTGTCCGCCCGGAGCCCGCGGGCGCCCGGCCCGGGAGGCAGGGAGGCCGGGCCCGCCGAGGCGCGCCGCCCGCCGTGCGGGGTCCCACCGCGTGGGCAGCGGCCAAGGGCCACTAACTTCCCGATCGCAGGCCGCAGACCGGCGGGGCCGCGCTCCGGGTCCGAGCCCCCACGGCCCCGGCCGCTCGGGAAGGAGCCGCACCCGGGCCCGCAACCGTTACGGGGCCGCGCCGCGCCCAACACCCGGCCCGCTCCGCGCTGCCCACTCGCTCACCTTCTTCGGGTCCGGGTTCGCGGCCAGGCGCGCCTGCAGCTTCTCCACAACTTGGAGCGCCGACTCCGCCGCCATCGCTGTCACTGGCGCGGCCTCCTCGCCGGAACTGGGCTCGCGTCGCGTCCTCTGGCTGCTGCTCCGCCCTCCGTGCCTCCCCCGCGGGGACGGAAGCGCGACTGGTCCCTTCCGGGCCTCGGTGAAGTGGGGTGTAGGGGCCGCGGGGGGTGGGGGGGCCGGCCGGTTGCAGGCCCCGCCCCCACGGCCTGTGGTTGTTGGGGTCCGGTCCTCTGCGCCCTCCCGGAGCCGCGTGCGCCGGGAGCTGGAGCAGCTTGGCCCGAGCGCGTCGGCTTCGCACTGGTCGCCGCTGGGCAGCCTCGCTTCTGGTCCTCGTAGTGCGGAGCCACGGCCTGGAAAACCACTCCGGTGTCCAGCCAAGGCAGGATGAGACCACTGCGCCGGACCTTGCCTTTATAAATCCTAGCCCGCCCCCTTGCGCTGTGAGCCACGCCCCAAATAACACCTGTGTGTGGTTCCAGGGTGGGTTTGCGGCTCAGGAAATCAGGGATTGACGCTAGTGACCAGCCTTGATTGGGGGCACTAAGCCCAGTGGCTGAGCTAAGTTTCACTCTCAGTACAACCCAATGAAACGAGGCATATTATCCCCATGTTACAGATGAGGAAACTGAAGCTCAGGGAGACTAAATTAACTTGCATGTGGTCATGTAACAGGAAAGAAGTGAAGCTGGAATGTGAATCTAAACAGTCCAGGTCCACTGTGACCGCACATCTCTGAACAGGTCAAGGATTTGAGGCCCAGAGAGTGAAAGTGATTTGTCAAAATTCAAACAGTTTAGCTACAAGAGGTAATAGCCCGTGTCTCACTTTCCCAAAAAAACAGTGTCTGGTACAGAGGTACCAAATAAATACTTCTTGAATGAATGAATGAATAAATGAATGAATGGCTGTTTCCTCTAAATCAGTAGGACCTCAATCAGACAAGCCCAAGACACCATCTTTGAGGGCCCTTACCCTCATCCTAGAAGCACTAAATTTTACTATTAATAAAGTATTATTACTACTAAAAAAAAAACAAAACTACTAAACAGTTGAAAATTGGTTTAAAATACCAGCATTGATTACATCTTTTTTGATTAGATGATATCGGATTACATACTAATCTGATCACCATCAACAATTTCGCAGTGTACTGAGCCTGACCTCCCAACCAATGTGGGAAAGCCCAGGGGCTCTTCAGGTCTTGGCTCTGGGAAAGGTAAAAGAAACAATGTAAATTGTTTCTTCAAATGAGCTTTCATTCACTCCATAAATTGAGAAGCCCCCCTCTCCCCCCCCCCACTGTGTTCCCCCCCCCTCTGCTTGGTGCCCTTTCTTCTGCAACTAACACTTTTCAGGGTGTAAATTGTCAATTTATTCTTCTGTCTTCTCACTGAGCTGTTTATTTATCAAGTGCAGTGACTGGCCTGTCCAACGTTATTCTATTTTTTGGCTGCACCGTGTGGCTTGTGGAATCTTAGTTCCCTGACCAGGGATGGTACCGAGGCCCCTGCAGTGAAAGTGCTGAGCCTTAACCACTGGACTGCCAGGGAATTCCCTGACCCGTCCAACTTTAAATCTCTGTTGCCCAGCACAATCCAGTCCATATAATCAGCATTGGATAAAAAGTCCATAAAGATTATTTATTTATTTATTTATTTGCGGTACGCGGGCCTCTCACTGTTGTGGCCTCTCCCGTTGCGGAGCACAGGCTCTGGACGCGCAGAGTTAGCGGCCGTGGCTCACGGGCCTAGCCACTCCGCAGCATGTGGGATCTTCCCGGACCGAGGCACGAACCCGTGTCCCCTGCATCAGCAGGCGAACTCTCAACCACTGTGCCACCAGGGAAGCCCGTCCATAAAGATTAATAATCACCCATTCAGTGCTCTAAGACTCAATCATGGGGTGTAATGGAAAACACATCAAACTGGTGTGAGGAGACTTGGTTTCTAGTTCTGGCCCTAGAATCTCCCTTTCCTGCACAGCAAATGCTTTTTGTAATGAGGTGGATAGACCTAGAGTCTGTCATACAGAGTGAAGTAAGTCAGAAAGAGAAAGACAAATACCGTATGCTAACACATATATATGGAATTTAAGAAAAAAAAATGTCATGAAGAACCTAGAGGTAAGACAGGAATGAAGACACAGACCTACTGGAGAACAGACTTGAGGATATGGGGAGGGGGAAGGGTGAGCTGTGACAAAGCGAGAGAGAGGCATGGACATATATACACTAACAAACATAAGGTAGATAGCTAGTGGGAAGCAGCCGCATAGCACAGGGATATCAGCTCGGTGCTCTGTGACCGCCTGGAGGGGTGGGATAGGGAGGGTGGGAGGGAGGGAGACGCAAGAGGGAAGAGATATGGGAACATATGTATATGTATAACTGATTCACTTTGTTATAAAGCAGAAACTAATACACCCTTGTAAAGCAATTATACCCCAATAAAGATGTTAAAAAAATGCTTTTAAATTTACATTTTCAATGCCTTCCATTTTGAAAATGTAACATTGGTGTAATGGAAAAATGGGCCCATTCCTGATGCAGAATTGCTGACTAACTGACCTGGCATATACTTAGGCCACATGGAACACTTTGTGCAAGTCACCCAGGGAGATCTCAACAACGGGAATGAAAAGACACAATGTATGCTGCTGGGGGGTATGCACCCCATCCCTACCCCAACTATGCCAGCCTGAGGCAGGGTTACCTGCAAAGTAAAGAACTCTTACACTTGAATATTTGTCAATTATGTGTCATTCTGATTACAAAGAAAGTTTTTAACCAGTTCTAAAGTGATACCCTGTTCACTGGGGGATTACCATCTATCTAATCCTTGGTTTATGCAAGGATTTTCAACAACAGAATGAGTTCTCTAAAGTCTGAGGCTGTTTTGTCCACCTTGGATCAGCAACGCCTAGCACACAGGTGACATTCCATAAAGGTTTCTTGAAAACTGAACGAATTATTATTCAACTTAAGGCCAGCCCAGAGTGTCATCTGAAAACCTGAGGGGGTTAGCACTCTACAGCCCCTTGTGAGAGGACTTAAAAGACTCATCTTTTAAAACAACAACAAAGCATGTTCAGAAGGCATGTTTAAGGCTATCCTGGGAGACAAAAATGGGCAGGGAGGCTCGCTCTCTCCTGCTGTGCACACTTTTTGCAACAAATATGTTCCACTTTTATAATGAAAACAACTTAAAGGCATTTTAATTTTGGAAAAGAGCAATCCCAAGCTGGTTGGCACTAGAGTCATTTAAAACACTGAAAGACAAGGGGGGGGGAACAAACAAAAACAAAACAAAACAAAACAAAAAACCAACCACTTTGTCTTTGATAGCAGAAAGGGGCCCTTGCCTTTCATGGAATGGTCAAGTGGGATTCTGTGGGCTGGACAGTGTGCTGGGTGAGGAATACAGGTGGGTGAAGGGCTTCCCCCTTGGACCTCGCCTGGCCTGGGCTCTGCCACTCCTCTCTCTAACCAAGTGGGCGGCATCTGAGGTTTGTTGGGCGGTGCATTTAAAGGACACAGGATTGGAGCTCAGTGACACCTCTACCAATGTTGGCTGTGGTCAAGTTACTTAAACTGGCTGAAATTGTTTCTTTATAGATTTCTTGTGAAGTTTATTAATACGTTATATTAAGTAACTGACATACAGTAGGTTTTGTTTTTGTTTTTGTTTTTGTTTTGCGGTGTGTGGGCCCTCTCACTGTTGTGGACTCTCCCGTTGCGGAGCACAGGCTCCGGACGCGAAGGCCCAGCGGCCACGGCTCATGGGCCCAGCTGCTCTGAGGCACGAGGGATCTTCCTGGACCGGGGCATGAACCCGTGTCCCCTGCATCGGCAGGCGGACTCCCAACCACTGCGCCACCAGGGAAGCCCAGGTATTTTTTTTTTAAAGAACAAATTATTAGAGAAAATTCATTGCCTTGGTAAAAAGAATATTATGGTCTGCTGTAAAGGAGAATATAAAACCATCTGGGCAGTTTCGTTGTGCACAGCTGTAGCCGCTGTTCTCTTCCCCAACGGGCTCATTTTTCTGAATTGACTACATTCATCTTTGTTTCACATACTTCAAACATGTTCAGTTGGTGGTTATTTTACTTAGGGATGGCATCTTTATGAGTTTCACAGGCTGGATTTGCCCTCCTCAAATGTGGTAATGCAAGCAGAGACTGCCAGCTCCAATGGTGTCTGAGAGTCAAAGTCCACACCTTTCATAGACTTGCCTTGAAGTTCAGTTAAACTCTCTACTAACTAGTTAGGGATATCAGGCCTAGAAACCTCCGGAGGCCCTTTGTCTTAAGAGGGCAGACTGAAGCATTCTGTAATGCCCATGGAGAGCAGTCCACTGAGAATCTGTATTTATGGGACCGGGGCAGGGACGGGGGTGGGGGCGGGGAGCTACTATAAAAATAAAGAAGTATGGGGCTTCCCTGGTGGTGCAGTGGTTGAGAGTCCACCTGCCGATGCAGGGGACACGGGTTTGTGCCCCGGTCTGGGAAGATCCCACATGCCGCGGAGCAGCTGGGCCCGTGAGCCGTGGCCGCTGAGCCTGCGCGTCCGGAGCCTGTGCTCCGCAACGGGAGAGGCCGCAACGGTGAGAGGCCCGCGTACCAAAAAATAAAAATAAAAAAATAAATAATAAAGAAAGAAAGAAGTATCAAGGATATACTTTGATACTACGAATTTATATAAATTGTATCCAGGTAGTAACCTAACCACCCGTCCCTTAGCTCTTTACCTTGTTTCATTTTTGTTACAACATCTGTTACAATTTGAAACTGCCTTATTTAGTGGTTCATGTTTTTATAGTCTCTGTGAGCTCTGTGAGTCCCCTCTGTGAGCTCCATGAGGCATCACTGTGGCTAAAACTACCTAGAACATAGTAGGCCCTCAATATTGACTGAGTTGAATGAAAGGTCTCCCTCACGGAATTATTGTTTCGATCTAATGAGATTACATGTGAACATACCTGGCAAAGTGCTATCAACCAACAATGTTATCTTCATTAATCCTCACCATCCATTTTACAGATAAGGAAATTGATGCTTTGGAAACTTAAGGGACACCATGCCCTCAGCTCCAGAAAGTGAGAGTGTGGTTGTGGTCTTTGCTGAGAATGGCCCTTAGAGGAAAGTTGTTAGAAAAAGTGTGAGCTAAATAAAAGCTAATTGCCTGGCACACACAGGGCCGGACAGTAAAGAGGAGGAACAGAGAGGACGGAGGGAGAAGAAGGAGAGATCGATTGATTGGATTGAGTCTGGATCTATTAAATTTTCACTCCCACTATCAGCAAAGCTTTAGGAACCCTCTGAGTTTGGGTGTCCACAGGTTACAAATTCTCAAAGGGGTCTGTGTCTCCCTTATCTCTTTGGGAAAACCAACCAACCAACCAACCACTGGGTTAAGCAGAGAAGATTAAGAAGGCAGCACCACCACTGAGGTGGGAAGAACTGCTGCTTGTTGAGTGCCTTATAGGTGGCCCAGCTCTGGGCTACCTTTATATGTTATTTCTCCACCTTCCAACAATCTCATGAGGCATTTTAAGGATGGAGAACCCAAGGCTCAGAGAGGTAAAGCAACTAGCTCAAACGTGGTAAATGACAAACCCAAAACATGAACCAAGGTCTGCTCAGCTCGGAAGCCCACACTGGCTTGCACTCCATACGTGAACACCTGCGTGCTGGTCACCTCTCCTCCTTCCCTGGCTCATTGCTTGACGCTGTCGAGGCCTGCTTCCTCATCGGTTAACTGAGGAGGCCTGATGTATCAAAGCAATGATAACAATAACAATGGTGGTAACACTACTACCAATTCTTGGCACTTGCAATGTGCCACACATTATGCTAAGCAATTTGCATTAACTATCAACTGTACCTATAATATTTTTCATTGCAATATAGATATCATATAATCTCCATTTCACAGATGAGGAAACTGAGGATCTGTGACCTACCTAAAGTCACAGAACTTGTAAGCAGCACAGCCAGGAGTCAAAGCCAGGTTTGTCCAGCACCAAAGCTCAAGCTCTTTGACCTTAAGCTGCCTTGTTTCCCCTTTTGCCAGAGAGGCCACTTGGGAATACACCATCCAACTGACACACTTCATTCCTTCATTCCTTCATTCACTCACTCCAGCCTTGGTGCTGGAATGGACCGAGAAAGGGGAAGGGCAGCACCAGATGCATTGGTGAGGAAGGCAGGGGGCAGATTATGGAGGGTCTTAGAGACCATGGTAAGGACTTTGTATTTTATTGTGAAGTTTTATGGATCCCAGGTAGGGGAGTGGTAAAACCTATAAACTAATTATTTTAACACTGTAGACCGGGTGTCAAGAATTAAGGACTACAGGGCTTCCCTGGTGGCGCAGTGGTTGAGAGTCCGCCTGCCGATGCAGGGGACACGGGTTCGTGCCCCGGTCTGGGAAGATCCCACATGCCGCGGAGCGGCTGGGCCCGTGAGCCATGGCCGCTGAGCCTGCGCGTCCGAAGCCTGTGCTCCGCAACGGGAGAGACCACAACAGTGAGAGGCCCGCGTACCGCAAAAGAAAAAAAAAAAGAATTAAGGACTACAATTAATTCGATACTGTGCTTTAAAACAAACTCAACAATCCCTTATAACAGTCATCTGATCAGAGAGACTTGACCTAATCACCTTATATAAAGTAGTGCACACATGCACACACACCCACACACCTCTGTCACTATATTTTTCTTCAAAGCACTTATCATCACCTGATATACACTTGATCCTTGAACAACACTGGGGGGTTAGGGGTGCCGACACCCCTCGAAAATCCCCATATAACTTTACAGTCAGCCCTCTGTATCCATGGTTCCCCATCTGTGGATTCAACCAACCTTGCCTAGTAAACATAGTCGTATATATATGTATGGGAAAAAAATCCGTCTGTAAGTGGACCCATGCATTTCACACCCATGATGTTCAAGGATCAACTGTATTTCATAAAGTGTCTGTCTCTCCATCCCTAGAATATAAATTCCATGTTTTTGTTCACTGCTTTATTCATCAACACCTAGGACAGTGCCTGGCACACAGTGGGCAGTCAATAGATATTTATTGCATGAACAAATAACAAAGGTCTGTTATATGCCCCTGCAAAGAACAGTGTACATTTGCTATCTATGCTTGTTCATCGCCTCAATCAATATGAATGTTGGTTTCTATTCTCACCACTCTACTGAAAACAACTTTTCAAGGTCACCAGTAAAATCCCAACTGCAACATCGGAAGGTGTTTTTACTGTGGTGGATCTCTCTGCTATACCTGACACTGGTGATTTCTCCTCTCTGGGAAACTCCATTTGTTGGCTTCCATGACATTTCCTCTCCTGATTAACTTTGAAAGTTTCCGACTGTTCCTTTTCTGTCTCCTTCATGGTCTCCTTTCCCACCACTTCTCTCCCCTTAAGTGATGTAGTTCCTCTGAGTTTAGTCCTGGGCCCGCTACTGTTATGATACCACACTGTCTTTGGGCATTCTCATCTATTCTCATGGCTTCTACCACCATCTCTAGGCTGGTGATTCCCAAATCTATAGGTCTAGTCCCAAACTTTAGATTGCCTGGATGGAGAGCAGAATCTATCTGGATGGATACTACTCCTCGATGTCCCCCACGGTCCTATGGCTCAGCAGGTTCAAAGTGGAACTTGCCATCTTCTCCTTCAACCTCCTTTCCTCTAGTGAGCTAGGAGCTGCTGAGACCGAGATGACTGAGAACACTGCTGCCCCAGGACTTCCATCTACCCCTTCACAGAGGAGGGCAAAGATCGGTTTTTAGCCTGAGAGGAAATGCAAGGAAGCACTCACACCAAAACGGCTGCCCCCATAGCTGGTCTATTAGAGGTTCAGCCTTGAGGACTGCCTGTGCCCAGTAGTTCTGCTCCGAACCCTCATCCTGGCTGTTTATTGGGCATCTCAAATGCGAGGTGTGCACACTTGACCTCACCATCCTCCCTTCCTAAATCACTGTTCCCCACATCTGTAGCGGGCGCCGTCATCTACCCGTGTTCCTCCAGGCTTGAAACCTGAAAGTCATTCTTTTTTCTTTTTTTTTGCCGGTACGCGGGCCTCTCACTGTTGTGGCCTCTCCCGTTGCGGAGCACAGGCTCCGGACGCACAGGCTCAGCGGCCATGGCTCACGGGCCCAGCTGCTCCGTGGCACGTGGGATCCTCCCGGACCGGGGCACGAACACGTGTCCCCTGAATCGGCAGGCGGACTCTCAACCACCGCACCACCAGGGAAGCCCTGAAAGTCATTCTTGATTCCTCTTTTCTCTCCTGTGACATTGAATTAATCCTGGTGATTTTCATTCCCAAACGTTTCTTGATTCCATCTTCTCCTCGAAATTCCTACTGCCATGAACCCTCCTGAGCTCTTAAAATATGTTTGCTCTCTCAAACTCTCTCTCTCTGCACACTTCTCTAACAATTGCTTAGACTCCTTTTATTTGTGGAAGGGGACATTTTTAGGCAGAGTAAGGCAGGCAACAGGATCTAGCAAGAGTTTTATTTTCACTGAGTTTCTTTTTACAATTAACTTCTTTTTATGTTGAGTAATCATGATTTTTTTCATTTGGACATAAAATTTCCTTTTAAAATAAATTTATTTAAGTTAAAAATAAAGAGTGAGTCTCTTTACATAAAAATTAAGTGGGTACTCAGTGGTGAAAATTATGAAGGTGGTTCAAGAATGACAGAGGTGTAGGAAACACTAAGATAGGATCCAAAACCCTTAGGAGAACATATTAGCTTGAACCATACGAAACTGATGATATCTGACTATTTTTATTTTGACCTACAAAAATGACAATTTCATGTGGTTCAACCTACAAAGTCCTAAGTTTTCTAGCCCTTGCCTATGTTCCAACACAACCAACTGCTTGCCGCTGTCCTGCACACACCACATTATTTCTCTACTGTGTATCTTTGCCCAAGCCAGTCCTTCCACCTGGATACCCACACATTCTTAGGACTCAGGTGTCCCCACCTTCAGGAACCTTCCCTGTCACCTGTCCCCAGATGCAAGTGAGATGCTCCCCCTCAGTGCTTCCCTAATGCAGTTAGCATGTCTGTCTGCATGCTTGGGTCTCCCCACCTAGACTATGCACTCCTTTAGGGCAAAGACTCTTTTTAAAATGAATCTCTGTAGCCTCTGCCTGGCACACAGTAGCCCCTCAATTAATCTGTAGCTAATCAAGTGAGTGAGTAAATGGAGATCTATAAAGAAGGGAGGCCTCAATCTGCCTAGAGGGCCAAAGGAAGCTTCAGAGAGGAATCATTTGACCTGGATCCTGAAGGCTGAGAAGGAAGGAATTTGCCAGGTGAAAAGTGAGTGGAAGGACACTCCGGGTGAGGCAACAAAAGGAACTGGAGGTCTGAGAGGGTCTGCAGTGCTGGAGGAAATGGAAGTATGGCTTGAGTGGAGGGTAAAGGAAGGGGAGATGAGGAAAAAGGCAATGCTTACAGTGTACCCCCCACCCAGTCTTGGTCAAGATACCCCAAACCAATAAATACATCCGCAAATAATTCCAGTGGGTGTTGACTGAAGGGGTGTGAGGCTGGCATAGTTTTCTACCTTGAAAACAAAAAGTTGGTAATCTGAGCACAGATGCAAAACCAGCCGTGCAGAACCACACTGCTCAAACCGCGTGACCTCCCTGCAGCCCTCAGGGAACGGACTCTCTAGGAAAGCCGCCGTGCAACCAAGAATCAGAGAAGCTCCCACCGCAAAGACCAGGCTTGATCGGCAAATCCATAGGAAGATCACTCCTGGGAACAGAGCTGCCTAAGACAGGCGGATTGATTCAGAGACAAACATGGGTTAGATCCCTCCCCACCAGATGAGAGGTCCCTCTGACCTAGTAGGAAGGCACACTAGTTATGGTAAACACAACAAAAATCAAATGGAAGACTTAGTATTGTTAGGAGAAATGGATGTTTTAAACGTTTTCTCATTTAAAGGACAGCCTTTTTTACTACTGTCCCCACATTATAGAAAAAGAAACTGAGGCTTGGTGAGGTAATGGGAACCACTGGGACTGGAATTCAGGTCTATGGCTGTGAAACCCTCTGTATCATGGGGAAAAGGGCACATTCAAGGCCACGTATTAATATGATGTGCACAAACTATCAAGGGGGCACTCATACCTCAGGCTTCTCATCCTCAGCCTCAGGTTAGGATAATTTCTAAGCAGTTGGCTATCAGAGTTCCAATCTCTCCCTTTCTCAAGCACCAGTACCTCTTTCAGTAAACACTTCCCTAATCACCTACAAGAATCACTGTTCCCTTAAGGCAAGACAGTTCCTCATTTTACTTCCTGGTTTTAACGGGGCAAGACACAGACAAATCTCTCTGCCTGTCTTCTCATCAAAGTGGGGGAGTTGTGCTTGTCGAATAAGCCGATAGCGAAATCAATGCTACTTGTGCCGAGAACTGCAAAATAAAGACATCATACTCTTGAAACAGGACTTGATTCGTTCAAATATTTACTGAGCTTCCTACTGTGTAGCAGGCACTGTGCTTGGTGCTGGGCCCCCTAAGATGTGCAGACAGCACCAAAGCTGTGAGGAGTCCAGCCTAGTGGGTGTGATGTTATTCAAAAGAAAAATTCCATTAGGGAAGCCCTAAAACTATCAGCAACTAGAGCACGATCCAAAGACTTAAAACAAAAATTCTACTGAGGAACAAAATACTTCTATAGATACATAAAAGGATGTTCAATCTCACTAGTAATCAGGGAAATGCAAATTAAAACCACAAGGAAATACGCACCAGGCTGAATTAGTTTGTGATAGCAACACTGGGCCAGCAGACCTGAGGTTGCAGAACAGTAAACACGATCTGGCGCTGAGGAGTACAGGTACAGCAGGGCACTTATTAAATCTTTTGCTAATCCAAGAATAGAAAGGCTGGAGCAGAGACAGCAAACTGGCAGCTCGTGGGTTAAATATGGCCTGCTGCCATGTTTTGTTTGCCCTCAAAGTGTTGACAAAATTGAGCTAATTGCCAAGAGTTAAAAACCAGGAGATTTCTCAACTTCTCTCAAAAAACAGTTAAGATCTAGCAGTTCTTGGCCAGTCTACATGTGGCTGGAGCTGAGTAGCAGCCGAACCCCTCCTTCCACCGCATCCCCCCACTCTGCCATCCTCTGGCCCTAAGGCTGCTGCGCTGACTTCCATTACCTCTAGCCCTGAAGTGTGCTCCCCCTCAATTGAAGACTGAATGAGATCCACTCCCAGGGATAAGATCCAGAAAATGGTATTACCACCTCTGCAACAGGGCCAGGAACTACAGCGGGAGACAATTTCTTCAGCAAGATATTTCATATCATTAACCCAGATCCTTACAACCCTGCAGGAAACCAGGGCTCAGAGAAGTTAAGAAATTTGCCCAAAGTGTGGCAAAGCTGGAATGCAAACTCAGGAATCTCTGATTTAGCTAATATTGATTAAGCACATTCATATACTTAAGCACCTTTAAGGGTCGTACATGAACTAAAAATTTAATTCTCACTTCAACCCTATGAGATAGGAATGATTATTATCTCCATTTTACTCATGAGAAAATGAAGGCACAAAAGGTTCATGACCTGTCAAAGTTCACACAGGCAGTAAGAGGCAGAACAGGGATTTGAACCCAGTCACCTCACTGGAGAGCCTGAATCTCAGTGCAATGCTGACAGGCCTCTGGAGCATCCTCAGAACAAGTCCCCACCGCCCAGATCTTGGACCTCGCCAATATACAGTTCAGTGGCTCCCTTCCAAGACATTTTGTGTTAGCCTTTAATACCAAAATGGGATACCACATACCATCCTGCAAAGTATTCCACCCCACTTATCCAGATCAGCATGGTCTCCCATTTCTATGGACACACTACAATTTGTTTAATTTATCTCCCTGTAAACATCTGTCTCCCGTTTTTCCTTACTTTTTTTTTTCAAACTGATGCTCCCCCAACACCTGCCAAGAGGCCAAGGTTGGGAGAGCCCAGAGCTTATTCAGGGGTGCAGGTCCAAAAGAAAAATAAAAATTGAGGCAGAAACACTCTCTTTCACCTAAATTTATGCACTTGAACATACCCTCTATAGGATAATCCTAAGTAGAATTATGGGGTACAGGTCATGTACATATGAGATTTTGATAGATATTCAGTTGCCCTCCACAGACGCTCTACCAATGCAAGTTGCCCTCCACAGACGCTCTTCCCACCAACACCCTAACACGGGCCTGTTTTCCACACCCTTGCCTCCACTGGGTATATTTTTTCTATTGCTTTCTATGCACCACTCTCAAGCTGTCCCCCTTAAGCTGCTTCGTTATTTTTATAAATCAGTTCTGTTTCACCAGTATGATTACAACTGTAAAAAGAACATAACAAAATAATTTATGTCTAGTTTAAAAAGAGGAGGGGGGCAGAAAACACACCAAAATGATGGCAGTGACTGGATTTATGTGGGCATGATATAAATGATTAAATTTTTTCCCCAGTATTTTCCAAATGTTCTTAAGAGTGTTACTTTGATAACAGTCAGGGAAACCTTCTCCCTGCTGCCCCCTATTCCTATACCATGCCTCCGCTTTGACTTTTTTTTTTTTTTTTTTTGAAGAAAACAGGCCCAGAGTGTGTCTTTGGGGCAGCAGGGAGGAGAGGAGCTAAAGAGACGTGTGCCATCAGCCAGATTTTGTGGAAGACGTGCCCACCAGCCCCATCCCGCCCTCAGGTGGATAGTGAAGGTGGTGAAGAAGGAAAGAAAGGAGCTGGAACTACTCAGGGAGGGCCTGAGGCAAGATGGAAAAGATTAGGGAAACTCTAGGGCTTAACAGTCAGAAGGCCAGCAAAAAAGTAGACAGCTGTTTACAGAGCCCCGTTAGGATCACAGGGCCACGAAATGCTTCCTAAACCTGCGTCCGCCCAATATATCAGATTCCAGGAAACAGCCCCATTACTCACCTAAGTTTTCCAAACCTGAAGTCCCGAGCATCTTAGATTCTCACCTGTCCACCCCAGCCATCAGATCCTATTGACTGTGTCTTCCTAACTCTCTCAAAATCCATTTGCTTCTCACATCACCTTAGTTGGGGCCCTTATTCTTTCTTGCCTGGATCACTATACGGTCAACACCACCACCTCTGCACCCAGCCCCCCTCACTTCCTGCAGAGCTGTCAATTCAGAGCGTATCTGGCCTGCCAATCTGATCTGGGTAGGACATTTCCATGGTGTGGGGCCTGCGGCCCTGATCTCAGCCCTGGCTGCACGCTGGAATCACCCAGGGAATCTTAAAGGTGATCCCAACGCACCAAGTCCCCATATCCAGAGATTCAGAGAAAGCATCCAGGGTGGCCCTTTTCCATTTTGTTTCCCCTCCTCCTCCAGACAATATATTGAACCCTACTGTGAGCCAGGCACTTGCTGGGCACTGAGTAGTTTCAAGAGAAATGAGATACAACCTTTGCCCTCAAGGAGCTAATAAGCTAGTAAGAGAAATGGTTTAGGGTAGGGCCCAGATTTTTAGTTTTTTTTTTTTTGCGGTACGCGGGCCTCTCACTGTTGTGGCCTCTCCTGTTGCGGAGCACAGGCTCCGGATGCGCAGGCTCAGCGGCCATGGCTCACGGGCCCAGCCGCTCCGCGGCATGTGGGATTTTCCCGGACTGGGGCACGAATCCATGTCCCCTGCATCGGCAGGCAGACTCTCAACCACTGCGCCACCAGGGAAGCCCCAGATTTTTAGTTTTGAAAGCTCCCCCAGGTGATTCTAGTGTGCAGCCGGGCTGAGAAATGCTGCCTCCAGGGAGCCTTTGTATGGTGTTCAGGAACTCCACATCATTCAGTCTTTCAGCAGATATTTATCGAGCACCTGCTGTGTACCAGACACCTAGCCAGCATGGAGACTAAGCAAAGAGTAGCATGAGGGCCCTCATGAAGCCTGCGGTCTAGCAGGGTCAGTCTGGGGCTCTTCGTATTTTAAGCCTTAGTTCTGCCTCCTCCCACCTCCCACTCCTTGTTCTAGTCAGCCTGACTGATCTGGGATTCCCCAAACTTGCCCCACTGTAGCTTCAGGGCCTATAAACATGCCAGGCTCTCAACCCAAAAATCTGGCCCCCAGCCTCCTGGCCTAGTTGAGACTCAGCTTGAGAACCACTTCCTCTGAAAAGCCTCTACCAAACCCCAACCCCAGATCTGCCCGGATTAGCAATGCACCCATCTCTGTACCTAGGGTTATCATCGTCTATTTCATTGTCCGGCATCCTTACTATACTGTGAATTCCATGAGGGCAGGGATAGTGACTAAACCATCTGTGTATCCCCAGGGGAGGCGCTGATTAATTGTTTGGTGAAACCATAAATGCGAGAACTTGAATGACCAAGAGGAGGGTCTGTGTAAGAGGTATCCACCTAGGACAACGTATGGTATGAGCAAGTTATGAGCAGATTGGAAACTAGTTAGAGGGGGTTTACAGCTTCAGAAGCTTCCGCTTCAGGGAGCTAGGCTCTGGATAGGAGGTTCAAAAATAGACAGCTTTATAACCACCAGGGAGGCAGATAGATAGATTACGTAGCATCAAAACTGAGTAAGACAGTGGTAGCCTTACTTCTCTTTGAAGAAGTGCCCTGTGTGATGGAAATAACAGAGGATTTGTTCTAATTTGTGTTCTAATTTGGACATTTGCTTGTTATGTGACCTTGGGTTAGGTCTACCCCTAATATTTGTAGGGCCAGTGGCAGGAGTGCGAATGGAGGCCCACATACCACATGTCTCAATATCTAAAAGTTATCAAATAAACTAATAAACCATTTAAATACAGTTTCTGTTCTATTTTCCTACTTTGATAAACATACCTTCATAATGACCTGGAAGTCTAGGTTTGAATTTCAAATTCTTAGAGTTCTTGGGAATATGGTGGAACAAGGAAAACTAGCTCAACCTACCTGCTTCTCTTCCCACCAGTGGTAGGTAGAATAATGCCCCTCTTTCCCAAGATGTCCACAGCCTAATCCCTGGAGCCTGTGAATGTGGTATCTTACGTGGCAAAGGCGAATTAAGATTGCTGATCACCAGACCTCTCCTCCAGGTGGGGAGACTATCCTGGATTATCCTGGTGGGCCCAACATAACCAC
This sequence comes from Aethalodelphis obliquidens, assembly GCF_003676395.1. Lineage (NCBI taxonomy): Eukaryota > Metazoa > Chordata > Mammalia > Artiodactyla > Delphinidae > Aethalodelphis > Aethalodelphis obliquidens. The sequence goes on from NW_020837953.1 coordinate 34,468,092, forward strand.
AAGGATCCTTAGAAGTGAAAGGGAGAGAAGAGTCAGAGTCAGAGAAGATGTGACGACAGAAGCAGAGTTTGGAGTGATGGGATTGCTGGCTTTGAAGATGGACAGAGGGTGCCACCGGCCCAGAAACATGGGTGGGCTCTAGAAGTTGGAAAAGGCAAGCCAACGGATTCTCCCCTAAAGCCTCAAAAAAGGAGTGTAGCCCTGCTGACACCTGGATTGTAGCTCACTGAGACCTGTTTCTGACTTCTGGCCTCCAGAAATGTAAGAAGATACATTTGTGATAATTTTTAACAGCAGCAACAGGAAACTAGTTAACCGCCCAGGCTCTGCCCTGAACCAGGAAGCCTCGTGTTTACCTGCTGGGCCATGCCAGTCACAAGTCCTAAGTGGCCCTCCCACCAACAGCTGCCCCTTGGTCACCCCAACATAACACCAGTGTTCTTGGGAGGAGGGACCCAGGAAGGAGACTCTAGAAGAGAGCTGGGGCCATTTGAGCAAGGAAATGTGGGTTTTCTGTACTTGTGGTTGGTCTGGAAGTGGGTATGGGCTCCAGGTTGGCATAGTTCCTGGGTCATGTGGGGAGGCACACAGCTCCAGGGCGTCCAGGGAAGGACCCTTTAAAGCACAGAGGCCAGGATCCCACAGGCTGTACTGCCTTGAGTCAAATGGCTTCACCTCCCTGAGCCTCATCTGGAACATCAACCATTTGGATCATTACTGAGCATCTTGTCTGTGCCAAGTGTTAGGCTTAGAGACAGCTGAATGGTAAGGAGCTAGTTGGCACTGAGCAATCCCTCAATAAACTTTAATTTCCTTCCCTTTCTACTTAATCTCAACTAAACCAATAGGCTTGCAAATTAAAAATAAAAATCCCGGGGCTTCCCTGGTGGCACAGTGGTTGAGAGTCCGCCTGCCGATGCAGGGGACGCGGGTTCGTGCCCCGGTCCGGGAAGATCCCACATGCCGCGAAGCGGCTAGGTCCGTGAGCCCTGGCCGCTAAGCCTGCGCGTCCGGAGCCTGTGCTCCGCAACGGGAGAGGCCACAACAGTGAGAGGCCCGTGTACCGCAAAAAAAAAAAAAAAAAATCCCTTTCTTAAGGGTGGCTTCCATTTGCTTTTCGAGGAGCCTGAAATACTCTGCAAGGCCCCACAAGCCCGACCTTCCCTCCCCACTCTGCCTCCTCCTCTACTCCGCACACAGGCTTGTTCTTCCTCGACTGCACCCAGGGCCGTTGCTGCCCCTGGTCTTCCCCCTGCTGTCCCTTCTGTCTGCAGTGTTCTGTCCTCCACACACACCCACCCCCCTTTCACCAAGCTGACTCTTTCAGGGCTTGGTTTAAATGCCATTCTCTTGAGGAAGCCCTGCCCAGTTCCCAAACCCCACCAACCCGAGCAGGTTCACCTGCTCTCTTCTCTCCCAACTCCAGGGAGCACTGCTCTGTAGCACTTAACATGACGGCCATCACAGAACTATTTGTATTTCCTTATTTTGGTTAAATATAAGATGAATCTATTTTCATAATTTTTCATTTCATTTTCTTCAAGACAAAATCCAAAATGTGTTACTTTTTTTATTGTGGTAAAATAAACATAACATAAAATTTACCATTCTAACCATTTTTAAGTGTATGGGTCAGTGGCATTAAGTACACTCGTTGCCATGCAACCAGTACCACTGCCCATCCCTAGAACTTTTCATCATCTCAAACTGAAACTCAATACCCATTAAACAATAACTCCTCATTTTCCTCTCTCCCCAGCCCCTGGTAACTACTGTTCTTCCTGTCTCTGTGAATTCGACTACTCCAGGTACCTCATATAAGTGGAAATCATACAGTATTTGTCCTTTTGTGTCTGGCTTATTTCACTAAGCATAAGGTCCTCAAGGTTCCTCCACATTGTTGCACGTGTCAGAATTTCACTCCTTTTTATGGCTGAATAATATTCCACTGTATGGATGTACCACATTTTGTTTATCCATTCATCCATTTACGGACATCTGAGCTGCTTCCACCTTTTGGCTATTGTGAATAATGCTTCTATGAACATTGGTGCATAAATATCAGTTGCTCTGCTTTCCAATCTTTTGTGTGTATACCCAGAAGTGGAACTGCCGGATCAAATGGTAATTCTACGTTTAATATATGTTGCTTGGGCTTCCCTGGTGGTGCAGTGGTTAAGAATCCGCCTGCCAATGCAGGGGACACAGGTTCTATCCCTGGTCTGGGAAGATCCCACATGCCGCAGAGCAACTAAGCCCGTGAGCCACAACTACTAAGCCTGCGTGCCACAACTACTGAAGCCCATGCGCCTAGAGCCCATGCTCCGCAACAAGAGAAGCCACTGCAATGAGAAGCCCATGCATCGCAATGAAGAGTAGTCCCCGCTCACTGCAACTAGAGAAAGCCTGCGTGCAGCAACGAAGATCCAATGCAGTCAAAAATAAAATAAATTTATTTAAAAATGTATATATATATATTGCTTTTCTCCATTCTTTAATACTCTCCCTGCGCCCTTCCTTCAACACAGCCTTTAGCGCCATGAAGACAGGAACCATGTCTGTCTTACTCCTGGGACCAGCACAAGCTGGTGTTTCAATCAATGTTTGTTAAATGAATGAATGAATGGCAATTTAGCTGACTTGGGTGAAGGGTGGAAACCTGAAGGAGATAGAAACGGAAGAAAAGTGGCAGCAGTTCCTGACAGGGATTTTTACTCCCAGAAGTCCCAAGGAGGGTGCCCACAAGTTTGTCTTGTTTTCCCCAGTTTTTTTTTTTTTTTAAGGTTTCATGCCTTTCTACGGGGCTCATCCTGTCTACGGCCTTACACTTGAAACTCTTAGGTAGAAGTATATAAAACTACATCCAAGTATCTATGGTTCACTCTCATGAGGCAACAGGAGCACACTGTGAATTGCTGCTTTGAGTCAGAAGGAAAAGGGTTAGAAATCAAGCTCCACCACGTCCTGGTAGTGATTCTGAGCCTCTCTCTCTCCTTATCTGTAAAACGGGATTATTATATAATTCATAGGGCAACTACAAAGATTATCTCAAATACGTAAAGAGCCTGGAACCAAGGGGATGTTGTCAATACATGTTCCCCTCCTTATCTCCTCTAATCCCCTCCCCCCACCCCCTCCCACACACAGATTATGTGTGCTCAACTGATTGGCATGATCATCTGTTTTGGAAAGCCTTAATGGTTCTGATACACCACACATTCTCTTCACAGAGGCTCAATCCCAGATCAGAAATGTTAGGCACATTGACAAACACTTGACCACATCTGAAATGATGATGATGGAAATGCCTCACAAGGAGAGACAAACTATGTTGGACTTTGCATGACACTTTCACATATATTATCTTTTTTGAGCCAGGCAGGAAACAGAGGGAGAGCTGAAAGACTGGTCTAAGGTTACACAGCCTGCATACGGCAGTAGGGCATAATGCAAACCATTCAGGAGATTTGGGTTCAAATTCTGACTCTGCCATTCACTCATGCTGTGATTTTAGGCATGATAAAGTGAATGAGACCCAGGCAATCTGTTTAAATAAATAATAATGATTACTTGAGGCATATGACTTTTAGACACTTGTCCTCCAGAGTATGATATTTTGCCTTCTTAGAGAAAGGAAGGGAAAAATCAAATACACAGGGGAAAGGCCAGCATCACGTTCTACTCAAAGTGTGCTTGGAAGACCGGCAGCATCAGCGTCACCTGCTACACTGTTAGAAATGTGAATTCTCAACTCTACCGCAGATCTACTAAATCTGCATCCCTGGGAGGCCCAGGAAAACGTATTTTATTTAATAAACTCTCTAGGAGATTTGTAAGCCCGCTAAGGTTTGAGAAGCACTTGGCTACACACAATGCATAAACTGACTCATCCTGATCCTGCTAACTCCCAAGTTTATATCAATTTCCCCCACTTAACCAACTGCTTCTGTGACTTCTCCATTTAGATGACTAAAAGGCATTGCAGATGTAATGTGTTTAAAAGCAAACTCTTGATTTTCTCTCTCTGAACCTGCTCCATTTGCAGTCTTTGCCACTGGGAACTAGCACAGCCACTGACCCAGCTCTTCAAGCCAAGAACCTAGGTGGCAATCTTGATGCCATTCTCTCTCAGGCCCCGTATCCAATGCAATCCATCAACAGATCCTGTCAAACCAATCTTCAAACATCCAGAATCGCACCCTGCTCACCATGTCTTCACCACTACCAACCTAGTCCAAGCCCTCTCACTGCAAGTGCCTCGACATCCACTCCTTGACCCTACAGGCTTCTCTCCTCACAACTAATCTTTTAAAACATACATCACGATGTCAGTATGTCTTACTATTGGTGATGTTAATCTTGATTGCTTGGTTAAGGTGGTGTTACTGAGGTGTCACTTTTTCTAGACCTTCTCAGCAGAAAGAGCTAGAAAATATGTGTTTATACTAACTCATGTACCTACACACATTTATCTCTTTTGAGTTCCAAGCAATACCAACAACTTCAATCCAGCACCACAGGGTTCCTTCTAGCATTTCCCCTTTGCTTACTGGTAATTCTTCTGGTCACTTCTTTTTCAACACTGAGAAACCTGATTCTCATTATCTACAATATATTTACTTATTGTTCAATCCTAGAATAAGCATCAAGTAATTTCAGAATTGCTAACTCACATTCCTCCTCCTCTCTCTTCCCCTCCCCAGTGTGATGAACACATTTACCAACTAGAATACAGTGTTTGTGTACAGTTCTTTTTGTCTTTAGCCTTACAGTTTCCAATCAAACACTACTTTCCAAAGTTACTTAGCTCAGATCCTTTCTTCTTCTACCTCTTTAGTGAAATATCAATATCATATACCCGCTAAGAGCAATGCACTGAGGGGGGCACATCATCTCTGTAGTATTCCTCCCCAAAATGCACCAACCTCAGTCTAATCATGAGAAAACAGCAGACAGACCCAAAGTGAGGGACATTCTACAAAGTAACTGACCGGTACTCTTCAAAAGTATCAGTGTCATGAAAGACAAGGAAAGACTGAGAACTGCCACGGCCTAGATGAGACTAAGGGTAGATAACTTAATGCAATGCGGCATCTAGATGGGATCCTGGAATAGAAAAACTGGTGAAATGCAAATAAAGTCTGTAGTATTCTCTCAATACTAATCTCTTCATTCTTTGTTTTGGCTGTACCACATGGGATCTTAGTTCCACAACCAGGGATCAAACCCGTGACCCCTGCCTTGGAAGTGCTGAGTCTTAACCACTGGACTGCCAGGGAAGTCCTTTAAGTTCTTAGTTTTGATATCATTGTGCTATGGTTATATAAGATGTTAATATCATTTTTTAATTGAAAATTTTATTGAGATAATTGTAGATTCACCTGCAGTTGTAAAAAATAATGGAGATCCCTGTACACTTCAGCCAGTTTCTCCCCATGGTAATATTTTGCAAAATTATAGTATAATATCACAACCAGGATACTAATATTGATACAATCTACCTATCTTCTCCATTTCACTTGTACTCATTTGTGTGTATGTGACATCAACTTTTTAAGTCTTAAATCATTCCAAAATAAAAAGATTTTTTAAAAAGGTTGATGAATTGGCACAGTTGAGATTCCCCATCCCCACCTCCTCTGAGAAAGGGGAAGGGTCCACCACCATGCCAGCTTCAACCATCTCTGTTACTCACAGCCCCTATAGGTATATAAATATGTGAAGCCTGGAGCATGTAATTTCTAGGGGCCATTCCAGCAATAAAATGCTATGAATCTCTGAAAAAAAAAAAGGTTGATGAAATGTCACAGGCATGAGGGGAGGAACCTACATCAGACTACCTCAATTTCCTTTCCAACCCCCCTCAACACCTTCCCATCACATAATAAACCCAAACTCTTTATTACCATGGCCTTTTAGGCCTTAAGTGGTCTGCTCTGCACCTCTCCAGCCTCTTTTCTTTCCATTCTCCCACTCCCTTGCTGTGTTCCAGTCACACTGGCCTCCTTGTAGTTTCTCAAAGTGGCCAGGTCCTTTCTCATGTCAAGGTTCCCTCTGTCTAGAATTAGCGCCTTCCTAGATACTCACAACAAGGCTGCCTCCCTCACTTCAGGTCTGTTCAAATGTAGCCTGCCCAGAGGTCTCCCCTAACCACTCTTTTTATTTACATCCTCCATCATCTTCTACCCAGTTAACTTTCATAACACTTAATCAATGCTTGATATTATATATATGTTTGTTTACTAAATGTAATCCCCATGAGAGTAAGTATACCCAGAGCTTAAACAGTACCTGAAATACACTAGCTTTTGATATTTATTAGATGAGAAACTAGATAGATGTTACCTATTCTATTCTATTCTTCTAAACAAAGGCTTTTTAGAAGTTTCCTGTAAGAATGTGGAAGCCAGTGCTTGTCATGGACCTATGATCTCATCTATTTTTTTTTTTTATTTTTAAAAAATGTTTAATTTTTTTTTTTATTATTTATTTTGGTTGTGCCAGGTCTTAGTTGCGGCAGGTGGGCTCCTTAGTTGCAACACGTGTGCTCCTTGGTTGCAGCTCGCCAGCTCCTTAGTTGTGGCCAACGGGCTTCTTAGTTGCAGCATGTGTGCTCCTTAGTTGCGGCTTGAGGGCTCCTTAGTTGTGGTATGCGAACTCTTAGTTGCGGCATGCACGTGGGATCTAGTTGCCTGACCAGGGATTGAACCTGCATCCCCTGCATTGGAAGGTGGATTCTTAACCACTACACCACCAGGGAAGTCCCCAGTATGATCTCACTTAATTCTCAATAATCCTGTGTAATAGCATTATCTCTATTTTGCAAATAAGAAAACGGAAGCTCAGAGAGGTTAACGTACAAGCTCAAGTTCAACAGTACAACGCCGGTCTGAAGTTAAAGCCCTTTTGTCATCTCTAATAGCTGTTATGGCTCAATGGGAGTCAGTCTAGGCTGAACCCACCAGTCCGGACAATTATATGCTTCTAGCTTGGATGAAGGAGATGTATTTGTGCAAGAGATCTCAAACAGTCTAGACATCTTTTATACTTAACTCCTGGAGGCCCTCCTTGGACCTTACTTTGATATGTCAAAACCTCCAAACTGACCACAGCCCTCCAGATATGCTCTGGTCAGTGGCATATATTTTGAAAGACTGGACCAGGATACTGGATTAACATATCTCAGACTAAGCTCCGTGGCCTGTAATCGCTTTTCAGAACTTGCACTCACTGACTTCATTTGTTGTTGCCATCTTTGAAAACATGAGAAAAGTATAGCCTTGAAAATTATAGACCAAAGCCTATCACTTCTACAGAGAACACTTGATATTCTGGAAGGATAGGAGACTTCCCCAAATCTATACTTCCATATAATTGCCCCCAAAATATGACATAAGTTATAACTGGGGGGAAAAAAAGACCCTTAGATACCCACTGATCACATAAATCCAGGACTATGGTGCTTTACAGAGCTATTAAATAATCTTGTCAACTTTTACCTGATCTTTTCCTTCTCCTTGGATGATTGATTTTTACTGTGGATGAAAATGATGGAAACAAATGGCATTTCCTCTTTGCTGCAGAGTACACAATATTCTGCCTATACAGGGGCCACCTACCTCACATCATGGATTCAAGGTTGCCAAATCTGACTTCCACTCTTTATCCCCCATGGGTTTGTGTCTCTGAAACCATTTTCTTTAGAGCACATCATTTTCTCTTCACCTCCATTACCCTCACTAGCAAATGATTTTTTCATAACAGATACCTCTTAGGATGTCCCAGCAAAATTACAAATTAAAATTTGCTACAGACTTCCAGGTTTGCTTGCAAATAGCTGTAATTCTGACTAAAACTCACAAACACCAGATGCCACTCAGCTATCTCTACTTGCCATCCCCTCTCCAACTGCCTCATTTCAGGTCACATCATCTTACATCAGGAGTATGGCAAAATGTTCCTGGTGCTTCTGCCTCTGGCCAGTCTTAATGCCCCTGGTAACCCGCTGCTAGGAGGAGCTTTCTAAACACAAAGGAAACTGATAATCATTTGACCATTTGTGTCGTAATAACTTCACTTATATTATTTTCACTCTTCATAATAACCAAGTCACATAGGAATATCTATCCCTACTTATCAAAGAAACTGAATTCAGAGAAATTATGAAACTCACCAAGATCGGAAGGTTATTAAGAGCCAGGACTGGGATTCCATCCCTGGTCTCTGCGGCTCCAGAGCTCGTGCCCTCCCCATTACAGCCAGCGGCTTCCCAAAGCCTTCCTGTCCTGCCCCCAACACTGCTCTCGGCTCCAGACACAACTTAACATCCTTCTTCCTGCTTCCATACCTTAGTGATCACTATTGCCTTGTCTGAAATGACTTTCCTCAACCCTTTTCTTTGCCTGGTTCACTCATGACACCGACATTTAAATCAAGTGAGTTTTTTGTCATCAACTGCCGCCGCCCCTGCACCCCGCCCCCCGCCACACACACACACACACACACACACACACACACACACACACACACACAGTAATCACAGAACAGCCTGAGCAAACCTCCGGCACACCATCCATCAGTTTTCTAACCTGCTGTATCCTAAAGTATGGGGTGGGTACATGGACACAATATTAAATAATATTGAATCGCAAAGTGAGAAAGGTATCCCCTTTCCATTTCTCTTTTAATCTCTGACTACAAGGAGGAAGTTTCACTGCGGTGGTGGTGATCAGGTGGTGGGGAAGAGCACGGCCCCTGGAGCCAGACGGCCTGGGTTCACTCCCTGCTGTGCTACATAATAGCCATTGACTTCTCTGTGCCCCAACTTCTTCATCTGTACTACACAGATAAGAGTATAAATGGGGTCGTTCCAAGGATCAAGAGAGTTAATAACATTAACTCATTACCTGTCCAGGGTTGGTGCTCAGGAGCAGATAATTACTATAGTTCTCTTTAGCTCCTCTCTGACTACTGCTACTTATTCTTTTTTTTTTTTTTTTTGCGGTATGCGGGCCTCTCACTGTTGTGGCCTCTCCCGTTGCGGAGCACAGGCTCCGGACGCGCAGGCTCAGCGGCCATGGCTCACGGGCCCAGCCGCTCGGCGGCATGTGGGATCTTCCTGGACCGGGGCGCAAACCCGTGTCCCCTGCATCGGCAGGCGGACTCTCAACCACTGCGCCACCAGGGAAGCCCTGCTACTTATTCTTGAATAGAGCAAGCCTCAGGCCCAGAGCCTTTAGCAGGCAACAGAATCTAACCAGCTACTGATGTTCCATTTATAGTAGGATATAAAGAGATATAAATTTAACAATTCAGTCCCTTTAAAATGAACATTAGGCAATAATACAGGCGGTACCTGGATATGGCAAAAAAATAATAATAAAAGCAGTACTGGAACGAATAAAGTTAGAGAAGTATACTCACGTGTTCTCACACACACACATACACACACACAGATAACTATGTGAGGTGATAGGTGTGTTCGTTAACTTGACTGTAGCAATAATTTCACATGTATACATATACCAAATCATCACATTGTATACTTTAAATATATATAATCTTATTTGTCAATTATACCTCAATAAAGCTGAGGGAAGAGAAGCTGTGGAAGCATATCGTTGATTTATTCACTTGTCTCCCCCACTAAACTGGGAGTTCCTCGGGGACACAGACTAGCTTTCATTGCTGTATCCCCCAGATCCCAATACACTGCAGGCCCACAATAGGAATTTGCTGAATGAATGAGTTACAGAGAAGTATACAGCCTAGTTCAGTAGTTCTCAAAGAATGGTTCCTGAATCGACCATCTAGCCTCAGTATCAACTGGGAACCTGTAAGAAATGCAGATTCTCAGACACCACCCCAGATCTACTGAATCAGAAACTCTGAGGGTGGGGTCCCAGCAGGCTGGTTTTTACAAGTCTTACAGGAGATCCTAACGCACTCTTAGGTTTGATCATCACTGATCTGTAAGACAAAGATACAGAGCAGGGCTGGAAGACAGCCCAGACAGAAGCCAGAAAGCAAGAGCAGAGGTGAGAGGAAGCCGCTCGCATGACAGCAACTCTGTATCAGGACAGACCCGCAGGTTGAGACGCTGCCAGGAAGAGCAAAGATTCTATCATGGAAAAGATCAGTTCCTTGTGGATCTACCAAGTACCAGGCCAGGAAGCCAGGCCATCTGGGCTGGGCTTGGCTCTGCCTTTAACCAGCTGTGTGATCCTGAACATGGCCCATTAGCTCTCAACCTGTTTCTTCACCCATCGATGCTCCACTGAGAGGGTCCTGCCCTTCAGGAGTGTTCCTCCATATTTGGTGCGGGACTCTCCCAGATGATTCTTTCACTCCTTCTCTAAGGTCTAACACCTCTCCCCCATCCTTACTCTCCTGCTTCACTGAGAAAATGGAAGCTCAATCAGAAGAGATTGAGAAGCTCATCGATGCTCCACTGAGAGGGTCCTTCACCCATCGATGCTCCACTGAGAGGGTCCTGCCCTTCAGGAGTGTTCCTCCATATTTGGTGCGGGACTCTCCCAGATGCTTCTTTCACTCCTTCTCTAAGGCCTAACACCTCTCCCCCCATCCTTACTCTCCTGCTTCACTGAGAAAATGGAAGCTCAATCAGAAGAGAATGTCCACAGATCTCCATCCCACACCCACCACCTACCAACATCTACGCCCACACACTCAGCCTCTTGACTTACCAGCCACAGTTCTACCCAAACTGAACCCCTTCACTTATGTGCTAAAAGTAACCCCTCTCGCTTATTCAAAGGTATTGCTACAGCACATCTCCCCTCTCCCACATCAATTTTTTATTTTCCTACTGGACTTTTCCAATCACCAGAAAAAGCTATTTCACCCATCTTTGCTCCCCTTGACAGCAAAACTCCTCCTAAGAGCTGTCTATACCAGCTGTCTCCACTCACTCTGCTCAGGCTGTCACCTCTACCACCCTGCCAGCACCTCTCCAGTCAAGGTCCCTAGTGCCCCCACGTTGAGAAATCTAATGGTCAATTCTCAGTGCTGGCTTTACTTGACCCACCGGCAGCACTTCCCTGAGCTCATCACACCCTCCTCCCGCACATGTCCTCACTTGGCTTCCAGGACACCAAACTCTTCTGTTTTTCCTTCTACTTTAGTTAGTCCCTCCTTCTGAGTCTCCTTTGTCAATTGCTCTTCTTTTCCCAGACCTCTTAATGCTGAAGTACCCCAAGGTTCAGTCCTGGGTCGTCTTTTCACCACACCCACTCCTTTATGATTTCATCCAGTCTCAAGACTTTAAATATGGATATCCTGATGCTGAAGACCCCCAAACACATGTGCAGCCCAAACTCCAGACTCTGGGCTGCCTATTCCACATCTCCCCTGGGATGATTAATAGACGTAGTAATCATGTTCAGAACGGAATTCCTAGTTTCCTGTCGAATCTGCTCCAAACACAGCCTTCCCTATCAAAATTAATGGCAACTCTGTATTTTCTGTTGCTTAGGCCAGAAATTTTAATCATTCTTGATTTCTCTTTCTCTCACATCGCTCATCCATTCATTCAAAGAAATCCTGCTGGTTTACCTTCTAAACCTATTATCTGACCATTTCTCACCACCTCCAATACTGCCACCATGTCAGACCCAACATGATTGGATTATTGCAATACTTTCTAACAGGGCTTCCTGCTTCTGCCCATTCCCCCACATTCCAGTCTCCAACAGCAGAGGTAGCTTTAAAATGGAAGTCAGATCATGTGATACGTCTGCTCTAACTCTTCAGAGTGATCTGTTTTACTCACAGTGAAGGCCAGAGTCTTTATAATGGCTTATGAAGCCCTACACAAGCAGCTTCCTCACCCGCTTACCTCTCTGACCTCATCCCCTCCTACTCTGCCTGGCTCTACTGGTCTCTGTGCTACATACCCCTCTGGTGGAGGGCCTTTGCTCTAGCTGCTCCCTCTGGAAAGCTCTACCTCACAGATCCATTTGGCCAACTCTTACCTCCTTCAAGTCCTCTCAAACCTCACTTTTTCAACGAGGCCTACCCTGACCACCTTCCCCATCCCCCTTTCCCCACCCTACCTTTTCTTTTCTCCACAGCGCACATCATTTTATGACATACTTTATAATTTACTTGTGTCTTGTTTATTATCCATCTCCTTCCACTAGAATTTAAGCTCTACGAAGGCAGAAATCTTTTGTTCTTTTGGCCACACCATGCGGCATGAGGGATCTTAGTTCCCTGACCAGGGATCGAACCCATGCCCCCTGCAGTGGAAACACGGAGTCCTAACCACTGGACCACCAGGGAATTCCCAGAAATATTTGTTTGTGTTTGCTGATATAGCCTAAGAACTTTAAACAGTGCCGGGCATATAGAAGGCACTCAAAAACTTTACAGAATAAATGACTTAAGTAGGACACATTTTTTTAGATAGTTACCTATCTATTTAGTATATTTACTGGAGAACAATATACTAGAAGTAGGGGAATTCCCTGGTGGTCCAGTGGTTAGGACTCAGCGCTTTCACTGTCGTGGCCCTGGGTTCAATCCCTGGTCGGGGAACTAAGATTCTGCAAGCTACATGGCATGGCCAACTAAAAATATATAAAGTAATATAATAAACATGTCAAACCTGTAAATTCAGTGACAGGTCCTTTTATGACTTTTAAAGAAAATATCTGGTAAATAACAGTACTTCAGAAGTAAACTAGAGGTGGATTACAAATTGAGAAACTCTGCCCGCTATATACAGACAGGCAAATTCAAATCCTCTGCCATTCTAGAGGGCCTTCACAGCGTTAAGGGTTGCATCCTAGAACTTTCAAACCTGGCTGTGCACACAAATCATCTAGGAAGGTTGTTACAAAAAGGATTCCTACTTCTCCTCGAAGCTCTTTGGGGTTGGGGCTGGAATCTGTATTTTAAACATGTCTCAGGTGATTCTCCTGCAACCAGTCCAGTGCTGGGCAAGGATTAGGACTTAGGGACTGCTGGACCAGATCACCTCTGAGGGCTCTTCTAGCTCAGAAGTTCTGACTTTGTGATTGAAACACAACTGACTACCCTGGAAAGCAGGATTTTTCAAACTGCAGATTTAATGGGTTAGAACCAGCATCAGGAAAAAAAAAAAATTAACAGAACAGACTATGAAATGAGAATGCATTGCCTGTAGTAAGGGTATTGTTTCATGAAATATTTTTCAGAGGTGAGTATATATGTATTTAATAGAGTGGTGATATAAAATTTGTGTGTGTGTGGCAGGGTGCTGTTGTCAAAAAACTCTGAAAGCTATTGTTGAGAGAACGAATCTCAACTTTCAGTGCTGCAAACTGCTAAGCCCCACAAAGTTCAAGTCTCTGAGTGGAGTTCAGGAATCTGCATTTTTAACAGCTGACTGATGCAGGTGGCCCTAGACCACACTTAACTGAGCTCTGTGAACTCACACCCGCCCCCGGGACCCAACTCATGCAGTGCTTTTCAACACTGGGGGAGGGGGAAGAAGGGGGTTGGAATGCCCTGGGAAGGAGCAAATCCCAGCCCTCCATTTTTTGGGTGGTGCTAAGGGATGATCTGGAAAAGCATAGTTAATATCACTGTACTGTAATATTGGGGAGGAGCCCTATTTTGTTCTTTATAACATTAAAAAGGACACTGGATTTTTTTTCTACCTGAGAAGTGGGGGAAGGAGGAACGTGTACTTTTTGTCCACTTTAGCAGCAAGGACTGTATCTGTCTGGTTCAATGCCATGCTTCAGGGAGGTAAGCACTCAAGTATTTGCTGAATGACTAAGGAGAGAAATGCTGAACTGAGAGAACAGGAAGCTGTGCCTGGTTCCTCTCCAAGTTACTGTCATTCTCAAGGCCCAGCTTTTTGAAAACAACCCCCTGAATCTGAGCTTACTCAGCGCCTTTACAGTGAATAACCCTCATCTTCATCTTTCCTTTCCCAGGAAAGAGAAGCACTCAAGTCTCAGAATAAAACCTCTTACGTTTAAGCCTACCACAGACCAAAGAATATATATTCAATAAATATGTAATATTTACATACTGATAACAGCTCCTACTATGTGATTTACATATACTACCTTTAATTCTTGAAAATAACCCTGAAAGGTAGGTGTTGACCTATTTTACACAAGACCTTAGGCCCAGAGACGTTGGCTGACTTGCCTGAAGTCTCACCCAGGTAGTAAGGGGCAGTGTTGCTGGCTGTGCCCTATCTGAGCAACAAGCTGGTCTCGGAGGTCAGACACTGGGAGCGCACAGTGAGACGCAGCCTTGTGCCTGAGGTTACAGAACATGAGTCACAAAATGCACACACCTCCCATTCTCAAGAACTTTCTTCCTATAACTCAGTAGTTACTTGGGTGTTTGTCCCTGTAGACCCAGTCTTTGAAAAGTAAAGACCAACTCCATTGCTATGATTGTCAGCCCCCTTGGGGACTTGGAGAATGTAGGCTAGCATTTTGTGGGCCTGTCAACCTAATTTCAAGGAAAATTTAATGGAAGTATATTTCAAGGGGCAGATGTGTGGTTTAACCTTATTACAACAGAAGCTATAAAAAGGTTTAACCTTATTACAACAAGAGCTATATAAAACTGTACAAAAAGACAGCCGGTCTCTATGTCCTCATCATCCTAACACCTCATAGTTATGAAAACTAAATGAGATAATATGCATGTCAGGAAAGAATCCCAACCAACATCTGGGAAGGCACACCCCCTCCCCCAGGTGACTGCCTGGACCACCACCCTCAGAGTAACAGCTGTTGCACAGCCATTTCCTAAAATGAGACTTGGAAAAGGGGTGAAGTGGCAGCGAGTGGGACCTTTCGTAGAAAGCGAGTCTACACTATCTGCCAGGGACCTGCAAGGGATCCGAGATGCTTACATTCCAGATTCTGGGCTCTTACCCACTGTGATATACCGTGTATTGATTAAGCAGAAGCAGAAGCAGTTTTTTTTCTTTTAATAGGTGCTTTTTAATTAACTGATTGTTTTCAGTTATTTTGGAGTACAATAAGAAATTTGGAATTTTGAAAATAGAGAGATGTATAAACCATATTTCATTTCCTCATAGAATTACACCCCGTTTTTTACATATAGATCCATAAGAAATTGCACACATAGGAAACAATACAGGAAGCAGAACCAATCTTTAAAAGCAAAAAACAGAAATACACTACAGGAAAACATTTCCAGAGGCAGTCACCACAATATTAAAAGGGTTAGAAGTCATGTTATCAAAGCAATGTGTTTAGCAGGGTAACCGGGAGAGTCTAGAACATCACTTCTGCTTAGGTCGTCGAATGCCTTTGCCTTTTAAGCTACTTTCAGATTCCAGGTAACTGTTGATGTATTTATTACATAACAAGTTAAACCAATAGTGATAAATATAATCCTAAATCATGTTATACAAGGTCCTTAATTGGTACAATCACACATTATTTTTGTTCAGATATGTAAAAACACAAACCATCTGCATTTGTTTCCTAAGCTTTCCTGCACCTGCACCTTGAACAGTCAAGTTCAGTCTTCCTGGTGCCTCCAGGTACCTCAGGCTGGATTCCCCTCTGACAACCAGAACCTTGGTTTCCATAACAAGCTGCTCTTAAAGTGGTACTGTACCCCCAGGCACCAGCGAGGTCCCCAGCAGCAGGCAGTTTACACTACTTGTGGGTGGTTTCTGGGCCCTGACCTCACCACTCACCTAGGCGGCCTGGGCCTTAAGCCTTTCAGACGCAGGCCCCTCTGGCAGCCTACTCATTGTAGTCTTTACTCACCAGTCGGCTAGAGCGCCTCTGTGTACACATGGAGTTTAACAGGTTGGGACTAGCGGGTGGTTAAGCTGGAGGAAAAGGCAAAAGCACAAAACCCAATAGGCTTTGCTATAGAGGGCAAGAGAGGCTGAAATGTGCTGTTACTTGCCTATGGTCACGACGCTGGCAGAAGCAGAGCAGAACTTATATAACACCATCCAACAGCTTTAAGATACAAGAACCTTACACACACTCACTGGACAGAGGGCCAAGAAAACAGGACGACAGTGCTTCTACCGGGGCAGTTCTGTGGAACTGACATTCCTGACACTTGGTGCCGGCTGCATGGATTAAGGTAGTCTGGCCTATAGAGCTAAAGGATGGCATGTTATGAAGCCACTGTAATGACATGAGAACACCTTATGTTAAGAGGAGAAAAAAGCGCACAGATTATAGCTATAGTTTCCTCTCAATTTGTTTTTGTTTTTTTTTTAAAAAAAAGGCCGGAAGGTAACATGAGCCATGTTTGTGAATTAGCATTTCCAATGGAGAAACTGTCTTTAGTCTTGTGATTCTCATGCAATCATTTCTGACTGAAGTTATCTGGCACATTTTCTACCTAACAGCTCAAACAGTAACATATGCACATGTATGATTTCCCGTGACTACACTTCCCTGGCTGGATTTTGCTCTCTCCCGTCCGTTTGGCTATCCGATGTGGATGACGTGCCAGCACCCTGGAACAACAGCCCACGTGGTCCCTCCCTTTCTGCCCTAGTTCCCCTTCCTAAAGTCTGTCTCGCCAAACAGCTGGAGCCTCCAATAGCAGGCTCTGCGATCTGGCTCCGCACAGCCCTGACCTGACTATTCCCTCGCTCCCTCTGGCTGTGGTCTCCCTGCTGCTCCTCAACCAGACTGGGACCTGCTAGCGTTTGCACAGCTGGCTAGCTAGCCCATCATGTAGCTAAAGTCATCAGTAACCACCCTGTAACTACCCCCATAGCACATCACACATTTGTGATCGTCCCGAATGGCGGACTATTTGATACCCTTGACCTCCAGTAGCCCATAGCAGCCCTGGTTACTGTGATAACCAAAAGCCCACCCCCACAAATATCGAAATACCCCAGGATGCGGAGGGGCAACACTGCCCCAGTTTGAGAACTCTACCCCAAAGGGTAGTTGCAGGACTACAACATTCATTCATCCAAACAGCATCTAGTGTTCCCGAGCCTGAAACTGGGATAGACAGATGCCCGCCAGGGATACTACCTTATTCTGGACAACCACATGTAGCGTGGGTCCAGAGTCACCTAACATCTACCTAAGTTTTCATGGGCAGTAGCTGAGGAAATGAGAAAAACCACACAGCAGGAACTTCATAAAACTAAACTTATGAAAGAAGTCTCCCCGTTATGCCTTCCCTCTCTGTTTTGACCTAGGATGCGGTCAGCGCTTCTACTCTTTAGTATGCATACATATCACCTACAGATCTTGTTAAAGGAATTCGGGTCTGAGGTGGGGCCTATAGGAGTTCTAACAACACCCAAGTGATCCAAGCAAGCTCGACCCAAACATCAATGCTTCAGACCCTGTGTGACATTTGTCTGGAAGCCAAGCTTCTAATCAGAGAGCGGGTAAGCTTTCCTGGCACTGCTGCTCTAAACTGGTTAAGGAAGCATCCTCACCTGTTCCAGTTCCCAACATGTTTCATCACTCACCTAAAATACCACTGCTAGAACTATGAGTAAAATCCAGCTAGTCTCCAAACTCCCTAGGGCCTTTTTCCCTCTGGGCCAGAAGCCCAGGCGGTTTAATTTTTAAATGGGAAGTGAACTCAACTGAGTACACAACACAGCAGGAACAAATGGAGGGTGGGCAGGTGTACACTGTTAAACTAAATAGTACCACAAGCTTAAAAACACAGCTACACGGCAAATGGCTAACAGTAAAGAGCACAAGGACGGCAATACTATCAGGACTTCCACTTTCTACATTTCATTTTCCTGCAGTGCTTTATTTAGATGAAGCTAGCATACACTCCCACCTCTGGAAAATATACTGACTTCCCACAGCAGCTAGCACCCAGTCCTTGTTAACTAATATATTCACCAAGAGTTACTTTGTTCTCTAAGATGTTTATTCCAGTTGTAGTTGTTAGTGTAATTACAGATGTTTAACAATGAGGTGCACCCACCTGTAAAAGTGAAGCTGAATCACAAGAATTGGGCTCGTTCACAAGTCTTTACTCCATTTACAAAGTGGTGGTCCACAGTAAAAGACTGAGAAGTGAATGCACATTGATGTTTTAAGTGAAACAAAAGGTTTATGCTAACACATTTCATGATTCTCTCCTTTAAGCATCTGGATCTGATGCCTAAGACTTTATCAGGAAGACTAAGTAGTATCTTCATAAAAAGTTGGGCATACCAAATAACTTCAAGGTTTAAAAATACCTACGAAGGCAGCTGTGAAATTAGAGAACCATTTAACAGCAACGAAAAGGTGGCCCAGGGACAAATGAACTCATTAGTCACAAGTGAGTAAATTACTGAGTTAACTTGTGCTCAAAATTTAAACTATGAACCACTGGCCAAGTATTGTGTCCAACAGAGAAATGGTGGCTTTTGAATGTCACTGCTTCAGTGACCTGGTAAAGTACAGGCAAGACACGTTCCACTTTCACACCAAAGGGGGAGCAAACTGGTTAAGAGTAACATTTCTCACAGATGATAACACAAAATTAATCCCTTTTGAGCACTTTGTGCCTGGTACAAGTTTAAGCATCCTACAAGTATCAAACCGTTTAATCCTGAGGGATATAACCATTATTGCCTTCACGATACACACGGGGAAGCTGAGGCAGATTTAAACACAGCTAATAAAATGCAGGGCGAGGAATCACATCCATGCAATGTGTCTCAAAGACCACTCCCTTTCTCTACTTATAGTCTCATCAACTCTAGATTCTCATTTTAAAGGAAAACTGAGTCCAATATTTAACCCCAAGCACCACACCAAAGCCTCTGATCCTTTCAGACATCGTTGCTGGTTAAAACCTCTAATGAAGAGCAGAATCGCTGAACAGAGGGGAGCCCTGCACCCCACTTTAATCAAGGCTCTAAATTCAAACCCAGCCCCAACCATTCCCTCCCCTCTACAGTCAGTTTCCACGGGGTCACTGCACCACAGCCTGTCAACAAGGGTGTGGTGAGCACAGACAGTGCTGCGGAAGTTCTCAGGTTTGGATCTGCCAGGAAACACTGGCATCCAATCAGGGGTGACAGGGTTGTTACCAGTTACTCCCATCGAAGCTTTAAGTGGCTTGAGGTCCAAGGACTTGAATATGGCCAGGCTCCTTTCACAGAACACACAACAGTAATTGTACATTTCACTGAAAACTTTTTATTAGCCTTTTGGATAGAAACGGGAATTTACTTGCCAGGAAGGATGATCCCATCATACTGAAAGAGAACAGATTTT
This sequence comes from Aethalodelphis obliquidens, assembly GCF_003676395.1. Taxonomy (NCBI): domain Eukaryota; kingdom Metazoa; phylum Chordata; class Mammalia; order Artiodactyla; family Delphinidae; genus Aethalodelphis; species Aethalodelphis obliquidens. The sequence continues at coordinate 34,487,330 of NW_020837953.1, forward strand.
ATTTTTTCAGAACAGGCGGTTAACAGTAAAGACTGCGGCAATGGCTAACGTTCAAGAATTCAAATCAGGTACATGAACTTCGGCTTTGAATCCCATATCCCCAAACAGGAAGCTGGCCATCTTTAACAACTGCTACACTATGCTCAACTGCACTATACCCTGAGAAAAGGGGCTCCTATTAAAGCCATATTCCTCCCCTTCCAGCTACCTGCATTCACGGGGCTGGGGAGAAAGCCTGGTTCTGGGTGTTCTTTTAAACCACCAACCCTGGAAGCCCATTTTCCAAGTTGCCCAAACGTTCCACCTTTAAAAGAGCTACCCACCAAAGGGCGCTAGACTTTGCATCCCCGTATCCCAACTCCATCCACCAACACCACACTCCACCACTTCACCTGAGACACATCAAGCTTTACCTTCTGCTGGAACCAGCGCATGGCCTCCTCTTTGCTGATTCTGTGTTTGGCCCCAATGCAGCCTGTCCTGCGCTTCTTGTCTGCGATGCTGAAACCTGGCCTACCCAGCACCTGTCCCAGGAATAACCAACAGTCACCTAGCCAGCTCAGAGTCAAGAGCAGATGGACAAGACTCACACATTGGAGTGACTCATCTTCAAGAGTTACCTGGTGGCCCAAGAGACCCATGATCTCAGTGTCTGATGGAACCTGCATCCTAGATGACACATCGCCTTCCTATACACTATAGGTCTGCTCTGGAGGCTGGACTTGCAGCTCCTCCCCGCTCCCCTACCTAACTTCCAATGGCAGCTAAGGATTCACCACTGCCCCCATACCCCAAAGCACTTTTATTTTTTAAAAAAAAAAGCAAATAAATTTTACTCCAACATGTGCATTGTAGAAATCTTAAACTTTCAAGAAGCACAAAGAAATAACTATTTCTCTCCTCTGCTTCAGCTCAGAAGTGCTTCTTAAAGGTTTGTCATCCCCCGTGAGCACCTAACTCTCACCACCATTTCTCTGGATATTCAAACCTAGTATGAAGACTGCTGCCATCCTTCAGGTTCATACTAGTCAGGACTTCAGGGTTTTGCCATTTATTTACTTTGATGGCTGGACCAAAACATTACAGTGACACAAATGGTCACGTCTCCATTAAAATCCCCATCCTGAGCAAACAGCCCCATCGTCAAACCTGCTTCCATGTCCTCTGGATGGAAGCCACCCCATTCCCAGAGTCTAAGGGAAGAAGCAGGGAAAGGGCAGCCTCAGTGCAACCAACCCAGAACGCCAAATGCAACCCCAATACCGTCTCTCAAATTTCCAGTTCAGTGGCTGCATGGAACTGTTTCCTTCGCCCACCTTTGAGCAACATCAGTGCTTGCTAGATCCTAGACCGTAACGTCACGGATCTTGTCCATCTAGTTCACAGTGCTATATCCCCACACCTGCCACAAACGAGGTGTATCTTCCCAAGGGAGAGAAGACAGACAACACTCAGAGCCCCAACCCAACATGTCACCATCAAGATGGCACACATGAAATAAAGGAGGAACAGACTGCACTCTCACAGACCAGGAGTAGAAAAGGTTAAGTATTCATACCACATAGAAGTCCAGGCCGTAGATACCAATGCTTGGGTCATATTTGATCCCCAGATCGATGTGTTCTTGGATCCCAAAGCCAAAGTTGCCAGTGTCTGAGAAGTTATTTTTTCTTAACTCATACTCTCGCACCTGAGGGAAAAACACGCAGCAATCACTCCCTGCCAACTCTACCCCGCAGTAACTAGCTCAGCTTGCAACACTCAGGACCCCCAAGACACAATTCCATGTAATTTGGCCAGCAACAAAATCGGATATTCCCACTACACCAAATCACAGCTACGGACTTCATATAACTACTAACTTTCAAAGGGAAGGGAAAAACCCTTTAGAAGTTCAAAAAAGTCAGAAGGCAGAACATTAAGTGTAACTACTACCACTGTGACTATGTGCTAACCGGTGCTTTCAGTATTATCCCACGGAGGGATCAGCCTCACCTTCAGACCTTTCTCCAGGATTTCTTCTGCCTTGGCCCCACGGACTGTGCAATGGACGGCAATTTTTTCATTTCTTCTGATGCCAAAGGATCTGACGGTGTATCTAGCTGCAGGCAGGGGTAACAAGGAGTCAGCTGTTATCATACTCCCGCTGCACTCCCCTCTTCCCCAGAAAATCACCACCATGACTCCAAAGTGACATTAAGTATCCATCCACATTCTAAAGTGATGTTCTAATCAGTGTCAACTTGTATCAGTTAATCAGATTCATTTGTAACACAGAAACAGATTTTCCAACTTCCAAGTCACTCAGCCATACTTGAGTGATTAAGACCTCAGAGCCATAATGTCAAAGTCTCAGGGAGGGCAAGTTCATAACCAGTATAAGCTAAAGGAAAATGACCATGCATTCTACTAATAATGTTTATTAATAATAGCTAATATTTGCTAAAACCTTATTGTATCCCCATTTCACAGAAGCCGTGAAAGGTTAACTTGCACAAGATCAGTTGGTAGTAAGAGGCAGGCTGTGATTCCAAGGACTTGCCATATTCCATTACCCCAAAGCAATGAAACTCTAAAAACAAAAAATGTAACAACAGTAATGCCTACACTGTGCTTGGTATGCAGCAGGCATTTCATATAACCTATCCTGTCCCCCGCGATCTTGTAATGCAAGTACTACCATCCCCTGTATGCAAATAAGGAAGCTGAGGCCCAGAGAAGCCAAAGTCACAGACTAGCAAGTGATGGAGCCGGGATGCGAACCAGGTTAGTCTAGGGACACAGCCCTGTTCTAGCTGTAGCCTATGTAACCCTAACTGCTAATCAAGCCAAATACCATTTTCTGCATTCCCAACATTTCCACGCTACCTCATACTCTCGTTACTTGCAAAAACCTCTACTTGGGCTAGTCTTAGCTTAATCTCGGCTCATACAAAATCTGGTATTCCAATACCACTCCTATGTTGGAAGGGAGATACCTCTTGGGAAGCTCAGGAAGGCAATGCTTTAAAGAGATATCACCTTCAAAACGGGTACAAAACAGGCTTGACAGCAGGCGAGGTAAGAAACATCCCGACATCCCCAGCCACCAGCCCTTCCCTGCCGGCCACGACTCACCTTTGGAGAACACAGGGGTCTGGCCTGTGAGCTGCTCCAGCACCTTGGCTGCCCGGGTCAGCCTGTCTCCACTCTCCCCCACGCAGATGTTGAGGCAGAGCTTGCGGATGCGAAGTTCCCGCATGGGGTTCTCCTTCTCCCCTTGATCCTGCTGCAACAGGGAAGCGCAGCCGTCAACACACATAACCCCGCCGGAACCACCAGCCTAATATTTATACTTAGCGCATTTCCGCTCATCCCAAATAGTCCCGAAAACCCTAAAGGTTCAAGAAGTAGCACCACGTTTGTGTGGAAAGCACCGAGGAAGACATCTCGGGGTCTTGTTTTCTCCTTCCCCCACGCACGGAACGGGTGAACAGAAACAGGACAGGTACCGAGTGGAAAAGTTACAGACAATGCGGATGAACCCCAAGGGGCTCAAAGTGTAAGGTGACGGAGGGCGCCCCGTTACACGGCCGGTGAGGAGTGAGAAAACAGCACGTGGCTGGGCAGCGTCCCCCGACGCCTGGCCTCTGCCCCGAGGAGGAACCGGCTGAGGCTCCCCAGCACCAGGCAAGTTTCAAGTCCCGGGGCCCAGCAACAGGTCCGAACCCCGCGTCCCAAACACCCCTCCGATCGCTCCACTGGCCCTCGCTGCAGCCTGCGGGCCGTGCTTCTGGGCCTCCCGCGGCTGCCCCGAGCCTGCTCCTGGGAGGATGGGAGGAAGGCGACAGGGTCCAGCTCCGCGGCCTCGGCTCGTATGGCTCTGCCAGTTTCGGCACGGCCGGCATCGCGGTCTCCGTTCTCCTCGGGCGGCGGGAGAGGTAACCCCCGCAGGCTCCGCCGGCCGTGGATGGAAGCGGATGAAGGGAAGCAAACCCACACCTCAGCTACTCACCGCCATGACGGGAAACAGGAAGAGAAAGTGAGACTTCTGAGCCAGGGCCTTATGGGCCAGAAGGCGGACCCTTTTCCCAGGCTAACCAGCGAGATGAGGGAGAGGAAGAGAGGCGCGTCTGGAGCCGCGTAGAGTCGGCTTCCCCCTCGTGGACACAGATGTCAACTGCAAGTGACGCTGGCTGACCACTGGGGCGTGGGCTTATCCAAAAACCGGTTTTTAAAGCTCCCTGAACTGGCATTTCCTTGAATTTCCGGTCCCCAGGGATGCTGTTCCCGCCCACAGCCTCAGGTACGGGTGGTTCTTGGCGTGTTGAGACTGCCAGAATACACTGTCAATTATGCAAATTATGAAGTAACAGTTTTACTCTGTAACAGTGTAAACAAATGGCATTTAAATATTTAAACAGTAGTTAGAACAGAGTGTTGGCTTAAGAGTCCTGAGCTGTGAAGACAGGCAGATGTGGTCCTGTCTTCGCTAGCTCAGTAGCTATGAGATCTTGGGCAGGTTACTAATTATATCTCCTTCAGCCTCAGTTTCCCTCAGCTTTAAAATTGGTACTTATTGGGCTTCCCTGGTGGCGCAGTGGTTGAGAGTCCGCCTGCCGGTGCAGGGGACACGGGTTCGTACCCCGGTTCGGGAGGATCCCACATGCCGCGGAGCGGCTGGGCCCTTGAGCCATGGCCACTGAGCCTTCGCGTCCGGAGCCTGTGCTTCGCAACGGGAGAGGCCACAACAGTGAGAGGCCCGTGTACCGCAAAAAAAAAAAAAAAAAAACCAAAAATAAAATTGGTACTTATATCACTTGAGGTTGTTGTGAAAATTAAATGAGGTAATAATAACAATAATAATATAGTGGGTTATTCTTATTAATGTAAACCCACTATATTCAAGCAACCCCCTCCCCCCAAAAAGTGTTAGACATGGTACATGATGAAGAGAGGGTCATCCTGCAGGCACAAAGATGGCTTACAGATTAGTCTGACAGACAAGTACTCCAACCTCAGACAGTAACAGGCCTCCCTGGTTTGCACTAAATCCTCATCAGCAGGACCCAAGGGGGTGCTGTGCCAAGGTCCACACCCCAGACAGAAGCTGGCTGTGAGTCAGGGGGTTTCTTTGACAGAAGCAAATGGAGAAAGGAGAGCATACAGGGCTTCGGTGGAAAAGAAGTGAAGGGGCTTTCTTCTACAGCCATAATTCCTTCTCTCATCCCCGTGGGGGAGGTAGAAGCCCCCAGGTTCTCCTTGTATCATCCTTAGGGACGAAAGGACACTTCTGGGAAGCTGGGCTGATGGAGGAAAGCAAAGAGAAAAGGCCCATCCTCTGAGCCTTCTCTACCAAGCACCCAGCACTAGTGCAGAGCAGGGGCCTCAGGCAGACCCCTAGGGTGGGCAGAGCCAAGGGAGGGACTTCTCCAAAACTCCAGAGATGTGACAGCTGGATATAGCACATGATCCTGCATTTTCTGTTCCTATAAAGCACATTATTGGACCCACTGGCAAAATCTGTAGACTTCAGAAATATATGCATGGTAATTTAATGTTGACCTGATTATATGAACTTGGTTACATAAGAGAATGTCCTTAGGTTTAAGAAACATACATTCAGGGACTTCCCTGGTGGCGCAATGGATAAGACTCCATGCTCCCGATGCAGGGGGCCCAGGTTGGATCCCCGGTCAGGGAACGAGATCCCACAAGCATGCCGCACCTAAGAGTTTGCATGCCACAACTAAGGAGGCTGCCTGCCTCAACTAAGGAGCTGGCAAGGCACGACTAAGACCTGGTGCAACCAAATAAATAATAATAATTTAAAAAACCTCAGTAAACTTTCAAACTACTTGCTATTAAAAAAAGAAAAAAGAAATACACATTCGGTATTTGGAGGAAAGGGGCAGCATATCTGCAGTTTATTATCAAATGGTTCAGAAAAAAATGTATATTTAGAGGGAAAAGGATAAAGCAAATGTGGTAAATTTAAGATTTGGAGAATCTGGATGAAGGATATGTGGGACTTCTTGAAACTTCTCTGTAACTCTGAAATCATCAAAGTAGAGAAAATAATTTCAGGGAAACATGTACCTAGGAAGATACATAAAAGCTTATCCTCAAGAACTCCCATCTCATTCCCTCCCACTACAATTTTTCTCCAGCCGAGTCCCTTGACAGCAGTACCCACAGGTGGTAATGAGGAATAGCTAATTGATACTGATATGCCGTGCCCAGTAGGCACCAACTCACTCAAACTTCAACATCCCTGTGGAGGCAAATACTATTGTTTTCCCATTTTATAGATGGGCACACAGAGGTTCAGTAACGTTTATAGACACTATTTAAGTCAAGGGGTCTAACATCAGAGTCCAGTCCTGTTCTAGGAACTGATGATCTAAGCCAGGGCCAGAAGCTGTCCCCGGCTTCCCCCTCTACACCTTTTCCTCCCTGTGACCCCAGCTCTCTGGTTCTTGCACCAGTCAGGCCCCCAGGAGGAAGCCAGAGGGGCAGAATGAGACCCAGCACCCCTCTGCTTCCTCCTTGCTTGACACATCCAGGTCAGTAGAAGCAGAGGCAAAATGACTTGTTGTGCTTTATCCCCATGCCTGAAGCTCATCAGCAAGAAGGAAACCCAGTTAGCAGGGGCAGGTTTAGGACAGCCCAGGCAAGAGAGGAGCACGTCCAAGTCTTCTCCTTGAGCCACTCTTTCGCAGGGTGTGGCTCTGCCTGGGCTGCCCCTGGCCTGGAGGGGCCTGAGTAGCCATCACCACTCACTTTTTGGCGGCTTTTATGGTCGCCTTGGTGACTGTGCCTCACGTAGCTGCTTTTTTCTCCACGGCTTTGGTGACCCTGACAGCCTAACGTTTAGCACAGAGCCTAGCACAGAATAGGAAGTGCCATTCCCTGTGTACTGAGTTCAGAAAGTTCTTGTGCTTCAAGCGCAGTCATGCCTAAGATAACTGGGGAGTCTAAGAGATTGGGGAATCTGAGCCTTTGGGTTTAATAGGCTCCATCAGTAGTTCTGGTAATCCACTAGGTTTGAAAACCACTGCACCAGAGAGTAGTGGAAGGAAAAAAAGTCCCTACTCATCTCCTTACTGTTCACCTTCTCTAGGTCAGTGCTTCTCAGACTTTGATGTGCACCTCAGTTACCTGGAGATCTTGTTAAAATGAAGATTTGAATTCAGCAGGTCTGGATGGAGCCTGAGATTCTGCATTTCTAACCAACTCCCAGGGGATGCCCATGCTGCTGGTGCACGGACCACACTTTGAGTTAGCAAGGCTCTAAAGTGGCCCCTGCCTTCCTGTTGTGACACTAGGCAAGCTGCTTTCCCTTTCTGGGCCCTTCTAACCTGGTACTCAGATCCTCTGACCAGGTTCTGCTTCCTAGCTCAGGTGTGCAACTGGCTCCCTGGAGCTGGGAGGAGGAGGTAGCAGCCCCGGTAGCCAGTTGCTGTTGGGCCTTACCAAGGGGTGGGTACTCAGGGAAGCTTTCCATGCACATGGGATTGCTCAGCGTCATCTGGGTGATGCCTGCCTCCCCGGACTTCAGGGCTTTAGGGCTGTCTTCCAGCTTCTTGCCTGAGTGCCGGTCAAGCTTCTCTCTCAGCTCTGCAAACTTGCAGGTGATGGGCGCTGTGGCAGTCCAGAGCTGGTGAGTAGCCAGCTGCAATGCTGCCGGGATGGTTGAGGATGATCACCTGGAACTGGGGGGAAGTGGGGGGGACGGGGGATGAGGAGGGTATTAGCCAAGCCTCCTTCAAAGGAGGTGGCTCTAACCAGCTAAGGGGTCAGCTGCCTTGGACACATTTTAAATTACAGTGAATATTTGAATGTTTATAGGGTATGCCAAGTTCCGTGCAAAGCAAATGTCATTCATTTCACTTTAATTTTCACAGCAGGGAGCCGATGTAACCCAAAATTTCACAGCGGGGAAGTGGCAGAGCTGGGTATAAATGATGTCTATGAGTGATAGATATGATTATGTGTACCACTTCCCCCCACCTTTTAGAAAAATGGATTATAATAATAGCTACTTAACTTGTTAGGTGGCCCCAGGTCAGCTGTTTTATACATCACCACGTTTAATAATCCCAAGATCACTGCAAGGTAGTCCTAGCCTCCACATGCACAAAGAAGAATGTGCCAGGGACTTCCCTGGTGGCACAGTGGTTAAGAATCCGCCTGCCGATGCAGGGGACACAGGTTCGATCCATGGTCTGGGAAGATCCCACATGCCTCAGAGTAGCTAAGCCCACATGCCACAACTACTGAACCCAAGCGCCTAGAGCCCGTGCTCTGCAACGAGAGGAGCCACCGCAATGAGAAGCCCGTGCACGGCAATGAAGAGTAACCGCTCGCCGCAACTAGAGAAAGCCTGTGGGCAGGAACAAAGACCCGACGCAGCCAAAACTAAATTAATTAATTAATTTTTTAAAGAAAGAAGAAGAATGTGCTAGACATTGCATTAAGAAAGGGTTTCATGGGGCTTCCCTGGCGGTCCAGCGGTTAAGACTCGCGCTTCCACGGCAGGGGGTGCGGGTTTGTAAAGGGAGCTAAGATCCCACGCGGCGCGCAGCGCGGCCAAATTGAACGAAAAAGAAAAAAGAAAGGGCTTCATATTCTGACTCTGGGTCAAGGAAACACCGGAGAGGTCCAAGCATACAGCTTCCCAGGTTCCACACAAACCTACTGAATCAGAACCACTAGGGAGAGTTCTAGGAATCTGAATTTTTTTTTTTTTTTTTTTTTTTTGCGGTACGCGGGCCTCTCACTGCTGTGGCCTCTCTCGTTGCGGAGCACAGGCTCCGGACGCGCAGGCTCAGCGGCCATGGCTCACGGGCCCAGCCGCTCGGCGGCATGTGGGATCTTCCTGGACCGGGGCGCAAACCCGTGTCCCCTGCATCGGCAGGCGGACTCTCAACCACTGCGCCACCAGGGAAGCCCTAGGAATCTGAAGTTTTGAAACACTTCCCCAGTGATTTCTAATGCATTGGGTTTGAGAACTCCTGCTTTAAGGCATCAAGAGCATCCTTTGGAAATTAACCAGGTCACCAAAATGCACCATCTCCTTCAAGGGCAAACAGCAAATACACTGCGGAGTCAGGGTACTAACCCAGACTGACTGTACCTACACTGCTGACAAGAACCCAGCATGGAGCCTGTGCTCAGTGACCACTTCCTGAATGACCCAGTGACCCATCCTGCTCTCAGGACGGTATGGCCACTTCAGGAGGACACCCGTAAGTGGGCTTTCTCACCTGGGAGAGGAAGCTCCCATCTCTAAGGGTGGGTCATTCTTGCTGTCCCCTGCCACGTTGCCCTGCCTGATGTCCTTTAAGGTCACGTTCTTCACATTGAAGCCCATGTTGTCACCAGGCAGGGGCTCAGCCAGGGCCTTGCGGTGCATCTCCACGGACTTGACCTTGGTGGTGATGATGCAGGGGGCAAAGATGCCAGTTTCTACTTGGCCCACGGGCATGGTGCCAATACCTGAAGGGACAGAGAAACCAGACCCTAGTGGGCCCTCAACCTCAAGTACCCCCACCCAGCATGTGCTCACCCCCAGTCATCCTGCAGGGACAGCCGCAGGGGCTTGTCTGCAGGGCAGGCAGGCGGCATGATGGAGTCCAGCGCTTCTAGTAGCTTCGTGCCTACCACGTTCCCCTCCTTCCTGATAATTTTCTAGCTTCGGAACCAGGGCATCTGGAAAAGCAACCACATGTCCACCTTACTCAGCCCTGGGAAAGCCTGTCTGTCCCAGGTACCAGCCCGCACTTAACATGGGATCTCAAGGAATTTCTTTAAGCATTCTGAGCCTGGGCTTCCTCATCTGTGAAACGGCAATATCACTGCCTACTGGCAGACCAGTGTAAAGACACAAAAGACCACACTCAGTCCACCAAGCACAATACCTGATACGTACTACGTGCCCCCTAAACGGTGGCAATTACTCCACATCTCGCAGGCATTTCCCCTGAGTTGAGCCCATACGTTTTAGGAAGCAGAGATTCCTAGAATCTGAATAGCCCTTATATCCCATTCCATCTGCTCATTATACAGATGGGGAAACTGAGGTCCAGAGAAGAGAAAGGACTTGTTAATGTTCAGCAAAGTTAAGTAAACATTAGTAATAAGGAGGAAAACAAGACTCAGATACTCTAACGCTCATACCTTCTAAAGACTAAGATGCTCCCCAAGGAAGCAGACTTATAAGCAAGGGCACAGTATTGAGTAAAAGACCTTCTGGGAAGAGGACTTTCAGTATGACAGTGCATTGTATGCAGGCCTTTTAAGCAGACATTGTCTTTACTCCTCTAAAAACCCTACCCAAAGCTCATCAGAGACATCATCTTTGCCTTCAAAGATATATCAGTTAACTGGAAATCCAGGACAGAGGACATACAGAAAGAATCAAGGTGGTTGATATTAAGGGCCAGGTGGGCTGACCAAGAGCTGGTCAGCACTTGGACCTTATAGGTCAGGCAGACAATTGGGATCCTGATGAAGTGCCTCCTTTCAGCCGTAGGTCCTTGAGCAAACGTCTAGGCTTCGGAACTTCAGCGTCCCACCTGTATCAAAGGAAACACCGGCCCCTACCACAGCACTGTAGAGAGGGTAGGTGCCCTGGCCCTGAGGGCACTCACAGCAAGCTCTGTGAACTCTCAGTTCTTAGTGAGACTCTCAGAAGGGGAAGAGGCAACAAGTGCCATGGGTGAAAGGGTGGGGAAGGGGCATCAGGGAAGGTTTCGGTGGATGGGGAAGGAGGCTCCAGTCAAGGAAGCCTTCTTCCATGGAAGAGAAGCAAAGCTATGCAGCACAAAAGCCACACAGAATACATCTCGCCTCATGGACTCAAAAATTAGTGGCCCAAGGAAGAAGGCTACCATTTCTATTAACACTCAGATCCTATAGAGGATGGGGGAGGGGGGAGAGGTAGGAGGCTTTGAAAAAATTTAATAAGCAATTTTGTATAAATAATTCAAACTTGTAAAAAAAATAAAAGTATCCCTTCTTTTTCCAGAGGGGGTAATTGAGGGTCAAATTAGGTTGCCAAAGGACCAATGACTGGCAGATGGCTAAACCAGGAGTTGATAATGAGGCTACCTCCTTATCAAACACCAGCCTCCTCAATGAGGATGAGCTCTTCAATTAATTTGATGAACTTGGCAACTCACTTATCTCTGTGCCAACTCACAGACCTGCACAGCCTTTGAGATTGGCATCAGCTCCATCTTAAAGCTGGGGAAACCGAGGAGTTCAGTGTTACAGGTATTTGAGAGCTGAGTCTAAACTCCAAGTCTACCATCTAGTCCACTGGCTGCATGCTTTGTTCTTTTAGCATCTAGAACATGGTAGGTGCCTAATAAATGCTCAAAAGGACATGAGCATGAAACTCCCTTATCTTACTGGCTGAAATGTGTAACAAAACTCAGGGTGTGGGTGGGACTTCTTTGGTGGCACAGTGGTTAAGAATCCGCCTGCCAATACAGCGGACACGGGTTTATCCCTGGTCCGGGAAGATCCCATGTGCTGCAGAGCAACTAAGCCCGTGCGACACAACTGCTGAGCCTGCGCTCTAGAGCCTGCAAGCCACAACTACTGAGCCCACGTGCCACAACTACTGAAGCTCGCATGCCTAGAGCCCACGTGCTGCAACTGCTGAGCCCGCGTGCTGCAACTACTAAAGTCCGTGTGCCTAGAGCCCATGCTCTGCAACAAGAGAAGCCACCACGGTGAGAAGCCCACGCACCACAATGAAGAGCAGCCCCCACTTGCCACAACTAGAGAAAAGCCCGCGTGCAGCAACTAAGACCCAACGCAGCAAAAAACAAACAAAAAAGTCGGTGTGGGGAAACAGACATCAAAAACTTCAGATTTGTCATTTTAGATGAGTCCCCCTTTACCACTAACGCACTCTTACCTTGTCCCTTTACCTTTTAGATTTTTCTCAGCACTTGTCATCATACACGATATTATTCCCCACTACACACACACACACACACACACACACACACACACACACACACACACACGACTGTGAGTGCTGTGAGCAGAGCTGCTTCTTTTTTTTTTTTCTTAGCGGTACGCGGGCCTCTCACTGTTGTGGCCTCTCCCGTTGCGTGCTCCGGACGCGCAGGCTCAGCGGCCATGGCTCACGGGCCTAGCCACTCCGCGGCATACGGGATCTTCCTGGACCGGGGCACGAACCCGTGTCCCCTGCATCGGCAGGCAGACTCTCAACCACTGCGCCACCAGGGAAGCCCAGAGCTGCTTCTTATTCACTGTGGTACCCTTAGCACCAAGCACAGTGCCCTGTGTGCAGAAGTTCAAATACGGTCCAAAGGAACACATTGCCAATGGCAGTTCTAATCTTTCTCAAGGGCAATTGGGCAGGATATGTCAGAAGACTCCAAAATAATGCCTACCCTTTGTTTCGTTAGAGATTTTACTAATTAAGTTATTGAGGACACATGCAAAGATTTATTTACCTAAATGCTTATGGCAATTTTAAATAAAATTAGAAACAGTATTCTTAGAAGCTTGTGCCCTTGGGCTATTCCTTAACTGTGTTCCAGTTTTCTTATTTCACATGGGAATAAAATGCCTTCTTCATAGGGTTCTGTATGTGTAAATTGATTAGTCTGGTATCTGTCACACAGTAATTTCTTCTATTATTAATCACCATTTTCATTTAATAATGGATATGGCTAAACAAAATACTGTATTTTGAGATTCAATACAAAACACACCCATTAACTATTGAACATGTTTAAAATAGTTATTTATTTAGTTGTGCTGGGTCTTAGTTGCAACACGCGGGATCTTCACTGTGACATGCGGCATCTTTAGTTATGGCATGCAGGTTCTTTTTTAGTTGCGGCATGTGGGATCTTTAGCTGTCATACAGAATCTTTTAGTTGCAGCAAGGGGGCTCTTAGCTGCAGCATGTGGGATCTAGTTCCCTGACCAGGGATCAAACCTGGGCCCCCTCATTGGGAGCATGGAGTCTTAACCACTGGACCACCAGGGAAGCCTCTGAACATGTTTTTTTGTTTTTGTTTTTGTTTTTTTGCGGTACGTGGGCCTCTCACTGTCGTGGCCTCTCCCACTGCAGAGCACAGGCTCCGGACGCACAGGCTCAGCGGCCATGGCTCACGGGTCCAGCCACTCCGCGGCATGTGGGATCTTCCCGGACTGGGGCACGAACCCATGTCCCCTGCATTGGCAGGCGAACTCTCAACCACTGCGCCACCAGGGAAGCCCCCTGAACATGTTTAAATGGCAAGGAAATTTTAAAAATTAGAAGTGTTATAGAATATTATATTTAGTTTGAGTCCAGCTGTGAACGTCGAGAAAGAACTACATGAAAACTAAGTTATCTGTTAAGCCATGGGATTGCAGTTTATGCTTCATATCTGCATGAAATGCTCCTTGTAAAATGTTAGACATTACTTTTATAGTCAGAAAAAGATAGCTATGTACACGGGGAGCAAAAGCTTAAGAATCCTCAAGTCAGTTGTAGAAAAGGTAGGCTTTAGGCAAATGCAGTAAGTAGTAGCAGTTAGCGCTTGAGCGCCAACTGTTTGTGTGAACAGTTGCCCATGTGGAATCTCCCAGGTAATTCCCACAACCCCATGAAGTGAGTCCTAAGTCCCAGAGTATTAATACCTCCCTCGTCCCTTTACTGTGGGCAAGGGATGGAAATGGAGCTTGAACCCACGTCTGATGCTAGAGCTAGACTTCCTTAGTAGGGTGACACTCATCTAGGAATGTTAAACCCTACCAGATTCTGGGATCCACGGGCACAGTGACTATATCTTAGACATTTATATTGCCCCCATAACTGCGTCTAACCCATCCTGAGAGGTAGGATAGCTTAGACGCAGCGAGCATGGGCTAGAATTCTAGACTCTGCTAACACTACCCAATAGAACTTTCTGCAGTGACAAATATTTCATAACTTCACTGTCCAATATGGTAACCACATATGGTTGTTGGGCAATTGAAGTGTAGCTAATGCAACTAAGGAAGTGCGTTTATTTGATTTAATCATTTAAATAGCCACATATAATCAGTGGCTACCATATTGGACAGTGAAGCTCTATGCTTACTAGTCATGTAGTCTTGAGTTACCTCTGTTTGTTCCTCTGTAAAATGGGAATCAAATCATGTATCCCATGGTGATGGAGATCACTCACAGTGACTGGCCTAGAAGCACACTCTAAATCCTAGGTATTATATTCTAGGAAAAGCCCAAAGATTTGAGTTGGAAAGTCTCATGTAATTGGCCCTGCCCCCATTCGCCCTCACCTTTGTGCTGGGTTCTGTCATGTTGTCCCCAAGTCCGCCTCAGATGGGCACAAAGACAACAGCCTTAGTGTTGTAACCGATCTTCTTGAGAGAGGCCTTCACCTCCTTGCTGATTTCCTCAAAGCGCGTCCTACAGTGAGGAGGCTTTGTGATGTCCATCTTGTTGACCGCCACCATGAGCTGCTTCACGCCCAGTGTATAGGCCAGCTGTGCATAATCATGGGTCTGCCTGTTCTTGACAACGCCAGACTCAGACTCGCCTACACCGCTTGCCACAGTCAGCACAGTGCAGTCTGCCTGGCCTGAGGGACAGAGAGGAAGGTCCAACTCAGACCTGTCCTAGAACAACCACTGCCCATCCCCATAGCAGGGCCCCCATGGCAGAGCAGACAGCCCCCCCTGGTGGTACCTGCGAGATGCCCATGATCACGTTCTTGATGAAGTCCCTGTGACCCGGAACATTGATGTTGGTGATGTAGTGTGTCTTGGTCTCGAACTTCCACAGGGAGATGTCAGTGGTGTGCCATGCCCCCGCTTCACCTTCAGCTTGTCCAGCACCCAGGTGTACTTGAAGGAGCCTTTGCCCATCTGGGCCAGGAGTGGGAGGGAAAACCCCAGGGTCACTCTGCCTTCCAAATCTGCCTACCAACCAAGAAGAAAGTTCCCAAGTAAGCTGAGAGTCAGAGGAGACAGTAACAGGGCAGTGTATGGAGATGCCTTTGAATTTTTAAAATAATAGAATGTATTACTTGTACAATTAAGTTTTTCTTTCAGAGCAAGTTTTAGAGTCAGAATGACCCAGGGCCACAGTGAGCCTTGAATTAACAGCAGTAAACATGTATGTAATGCTGACCATGTACCTGGTGCTGTTTTTAGTACTTAACATGGATTATCTCATTGAATTCTCACAGCGATTCAGTGAAGTTTTAGTACCTCCATTCTACAGATGACATAATAGAGAAATGAACTGACTAGCTCAGGGTCACACAGGTAATAAGCAGCAGAGGCAGGATTTGAACCCAAGGCATCTGACACTAAAGTTCATGCTCTTAACCATTACCCTGTGTTAAATGGTAGCTGTGACTGAGAATTACCCCTGGGATCCTGGGTAAGTTGAATTTCTTTCAGCACTGGTGAAAATGAGGCTACTAAAAATTCTGTAGCATATACAGGTTACCATGTTAGTCTAGGGTGTGCTCTGCCTCTTGCCAGCTGGGAGACCCTGAACATTTGTTCATTTCAGTTCTAAGTGCTGTGCTAGGCCCTGAAGGCAGAGTGGAGATCAGGAGAATCCAGAGACCAGGTGGATTCTTCAAGAAAATGAATTAGTTTATTAGGAGATAGGACTAGAACCCAGGTGTCCTGACTTAGGAACTTGTATAAAGTCTCCCACAGTTTAGAATATACATTAGATAAGCAGTTCTCAAAGAGTGGTTCCAGGTCCTCTAGCTGTGTTTTTTAGAGGCTACATGACATGAAATTGCAACAGATTTAATGCAGAAGCTGATAAGAGAATCCAGCTGTCTGCCGTTAAGCCAGACATTAATGATACCTGCAAAAAATGTAAAACAATGCCACCGCTCTAAGATTTTTTTGTTTTGAAAAATAGTTACTTTTCAAACACAAAACTATGATATTTATTTAATATGTAAGGGGTTTATCACTGTTATTTTTTTAAAAATAGATTTATTTATTTATTATTTTTGGCTGCCTTGGATCTTCGTTGCTGTGCGCGGGCTTTCTCTAGTTGCGGCGAGCGGGGGCTACTCTTTGTTGCGGTGCGCGGGCTTCTCATTGCGGTGGCTTCTCCTGTTGCGGAGCACGGGCTCTAGGCGCACGGGCTTCAGTAGTTGTGGCGCAGGCTCAGTAGTTGTGGCTCGCAGGCTCAGTAGTTGCGGCACACAGGCTTCGTTGCTCCGCGGCATGTGGGATCTTCCCGGACCAGGGTTCGAACCCGTGTCCCCTGCACTGGCAGGTGGATTCCTAACCATTGCACCACCAGGGGAGTCCCCATACTGTTATTTTTAAATGAATTAAATATTTTAAAAACTCAGTTTTTTGTTTTTGTTTTTGTTTTTGTTTTTTGCGGTACGCGGGCCTCTCACTGTTGTGGCCTCTCCCATTGCGGAGCACAGGCTCCGGACGCGCAGGCTCAGCGGCCATGGCTCACGGGCCCAGCCGCTCCGCAGCATGTGGGATCCTCCCGGACCGGGGCACGAACCCGTGTCCCCTGCATCGGCAGGCGGACTCTCAACCACTGCGCCACCAGGGAAGCCCTAAAAACTCAGTTTTAATTTTGAATACGGTAAATGTAGATATGTCTAATTGACATAAACAAAAACTCTTTGGGGTCCCTGTAAGAGTATAAAGGGTTTCTAAGACCCAAAAACTTGAGAACCACCACATCCGGTCATTTGTTTCTCCATGAACTTCTCGGTTATGCTCCACCATACTGGCTCTGGGCCAGCCCGTCTTTTCTCAGGGTTCTATAGCTTTCCTGACTGGCCCCTGCCACATAAGTGGCTCCACAGCAACTGACGGCACCTCTGGAAGCCAAGAGTAGGAAAACGGGATCTATGTAGCCGATGGCACAAATGTATGCCCTGTTAATTACTGTCTTTTTTCAATCCTCCTTATTTATGCCTCTGCAGCAGCTGGTTCTCAGAACCCTCCCATCTTGTTGACATGCTTCTTCAACTTTCTCCAAGGTTTTCCACCCACCTCCCTGGCCCTCCATTCTCATTCTCCTGCATGGGCTTCTCTTTCTCCACCCATCCCAGGGCTCTGTCCCTTACCCTTTCCCACAGCGTGTGCCCTGCTTACTCCTGTGGTCTAGTCTCCAACCTGGGCTTCCCTCCCGAGCTCCAGACGTCAATATACAGCTGCCCCGTGGACACCTCAAGTGTCACACATCTAGAGCAGACTCGTTCAGACCCAGACCAGCTCCGCCTCTGGTATTCACCAACCATCCACTTTCTCAAGCCAGGAATTCCTCTTCTTCCCTCACCCCCTTCCCTAGAGCTAACCCCTAAGTTCTGTGGATCCCGTACCTCTGCGCCCCTGGACTCCATCCATTACTCTCCATGCCACTGCTGCTGCCTGATCCCAGGCCAGGATTCTTGCTCACCTGTTCAGCTGCGACAACCTGCTGACTGGCTTCCCAGACCACAGTGTTGGGCCCTTTGGTCTGTTGTCCCTTTGCTGCCCCCAGTGTGCTCTGCCTAAAAGACTTGTCTGACCCCGTCATTCCCGTGCTTGCAGTCCTTTAGTGGCTGCAGTGACAGTGGCTAGACTCCTTAGCAGGGCTGTCAAGGCCCATGTCCCCCTTTCGTCAATCGCACCCCACCTGAGGTGCTCTGACCTGCTGTTCTGGTCTCCTCGTGGCCCGTGGATACCCTCCTCATTCCCTCAAGACTCAGAGGGGGTCCCTTCCTCTGGGAAGCCTTCAGGGCCTCCCAGGCCGTGTTCATTATCCCTGCCCTGGGCCCCTACAGCACCCACACAGTTACTGAGCTGGTCGTGTGGCACAATGGTGTGTGACCAACAGTTCCAGGGGCTGCCTCAACATCCATAATAGATGCACGGCCAATGAATCCTTTTCCCTCTTTTATTTTTTATTTATTTATTTTGCGGTACGCGGGCCTCACTGTTGTTGCCTCTCCCGTTGCGGAGCACAGGCTCCGGACGCGCAGGCTCAGCGGCCATGGCTCACGGGCCCAGCCGCTCCGCGGCATGTGGGATCCTCTCGGACCGGGGCACGAACCCGTGTCCCCTGCATCAGCAGGCGGACTCTCAACCACTGCGCCACCAGGGAAGCCCCTTTTCCCCCTTTTAAATGGGGATGCAGCTTTACCTCCTGAGATACAGTGTGGCACACTTGAATTTAAACCTTGGCGCCACCTTCAGGCGAGCTGTTTAACCTTCCCGAGCCTCATTTCCTCGCCTGGAAAATGGCAGCCACAGCACCTGCCTGGAATGGTTAAGAAAAGCACCTACCAGCCCAGCGGGTGCTCAGCGGGAGCGGGCTGTGCCCTCCCCCAGCATAAGGGCTCCCTCCCAGGGAAACCAAGGCCGGAAAGGGGGTGGGGGGCACTCAGGCACAGCAGCCTCAACTCGGAGGCCTCCTTCTCAAACCTTTTGATGGTCCTCTTGTTGACACCCCCGCATTTGTATAAGACGCTCATTTGTGGTGGACTTGCCCGAGTCCACGTGGCCGATGACCACGATGTTGATCTCTTGCCCATGCTGGGAGCTGCTGGGAGAGAGAAGGACAGGTGTGCTCAGGGCCCCTGCCCCTAGCTCACCTTCCCTGGGACTGGGCCAGCAGAGGTTGAGACAGGAGAGGAAAACAGTTGGCCAGGAAGGAAGGGGAAGGGGGCCTCCCCAACACCTCGCACCCGGGGAGGCTGCTCTGGTCTCTCCCCCAGCTCCAAGGGGGTCATGTCTACCTCCTGAGTCAGGAGGAGCCCCTGGTGCTTCTTGGCATCTAGAGCTGACCCACCGGGTGCCCAGCCCCACCCCCTTTTACAGCCCACATCCCATGCCTGCCTCTTGCATCCCCACATCCCCACTGGCTCCCACTGGTCCTCTGGACCATGTGGGAAAAACCCAGGGCCCAGCTCTCAGGGGGTGGGCTGTCATGTTTCAGGAGGGGAGGGGATGAGCCCGCTGCCCACCAAAAGGAGGCATCTGTGGGCTTTGAGATGCTGAACGACACCCTCTCCCCACCACTCCCAATGCCAGGTTGGGCACTAAGAGATGGCCCAAGGGTCAAAGGCAGGCCTGAGGATGGGAGGTGAAGGAAGGAACCTGGGGTCCGGAGGCGGTCCTGTACTTGCTGTCCCTGGGCGTTCAGGCGTGTGTATGGGAAAGGGTGGGAGCTCTAGCTTTTTACATATCTGCCTCCTGGGTTGTCCTGGGCCTCAAGAAGCAAATGGATTCATTCCTGTCTCCAGCCAGCACAGAGCCCGACCCATTGCAAACCCTGAGTTTGTTGAGTAAATGCAGAATCGCCGACTACCGCCTTCCGGGCCCTGCCCCCAGAGCCCTGTGTGCACCATCCCCTTTATGCTGCTACTAACTCTCTCTGAAGAGCGAGGATGCTGAGGCTCAGGGGCAGGACCACCGGTGAGAAAGTAGCAGAACGAGGGTTGGAGCACAGGTTGTCTGACCCCAGCATCTTAGCCAGAGCATGGCTCTACCTCTCAGCGAATTAACGTCTGAAGGAAGGAAGGGAGGAAGGGACGTGACTGCAGCCACAGCCTTGTTCATCTCTGGGGTCCCAGCCTCCGGGAGTGGGTCACTAAGTGAATATCGAGGGTGGGACCTGGAGGGGAAGATGAGCTGGAGGGGTCTCTCTCCCCTGAGGGAAGGGCTGCCCCCAGGCTTAAGGGTCAGAGCTACTGGACTGGAGTGTGAGGCCCGCACAATGCCAGCGTTTGGAACCATCCACACATCAGCTCCTGAGGACCTGACTCTGTGCCCGGAGACCAGTGTGATGCAGGGAAAGGTGGCAGAAAGAACACGCTGGCCTAACTGGATTAGAACCCTGGCTTTACCACTCTCCTCCTGTGGTCCTCCAGCCCCTCTGAGCCCAGGTTTCCAACTACCTCTCAGTGTTGTGGTGATTCTAGGAGATACGGCACCCCTCCCCCCACTATAAATCCACAGGATGCTGGCAATACAGTAGGTCCTTTAAAACAGCGGTCCCCAACCTTTTTGGCACCAGGGACCAGTTTCATGGAAGACAATTTTTCCACTGACTCTGGGGGTGGGGGGGTTGAGGCGGTAATGTGAGCGATGGAGAGTGGCAGATGCCCGCCGCTCACCTCCTGCTATGCAGCCCTGTTCCTAACACGCCATGGACTGGTACTGGTCCATGGCTGGGGGCGGGGGGTGGGTTGGGGACCCCTGCTTTAAAAGACTTAAGGCGAAGTAGAAACACATGGGGGCGCTCTAACCACAAACCGCAGAGAAAAATATTCTTACAACCAGGGCGATTGGGAGCTGGGGACAGCTGAGGGGCTGTTACTAAACCCTTTGCTGATGACATGACCAATTCTGGTCCTTCCTCTTGGATACAGGTGGTGGTAGAGAAAGGATTTGTGAGTGGGTGGTTGGATGATGTAATTAATTTCAACTTCATCTAAGCTTTGCTGTTTACTAATTATTTTGCATCTTCTTATGTGAACAGAAATTTTTGGCTGTTAACTCCCACAAGTTCATAAAAGGTAAAGTGAGGCCCTAATGTTACCCGAAAACTGGGTTCACCTCTCGTTGGATGTTGAGCCAAAAGACACAACAAAGCCAAGGAACGGGAGACGGATTTGTCACTCGCAGCGAGTAAGGAGAACACCTCCCAAGGCGGTGTCTCCTGGAGCAGCAAAACTGGGGAATTTTTAAGCTGAGGGTACATGCATATTCATGAGGGGGCTTGAGCAGAGGAGAACTCAGCATAGAATTGGGGGAAAGGTTGACAGAGTCCAAGCTTTAGTTGGCTGAAGTCCTGAGGGTCAGCAAAGGTCAGCATCATCATTCCTTAGGTTCCAGTTGATCTCATGGTTGAGAGGGTTTAAATTCTGCAAACAGCTCAAGACAGTGCTTCAGGCTAATATTTACCATTGAAACAGAACTGGGAGTCTTTACAACTGATTTATTATCTTTGCTCTTGTTACTTCTCTTGTCTGTTCCCTTAAGATCAGTATTACTGAGACCTGTTCAAGGGCAAGCATTGTGGCCAAGCTTAGATCACAAAATGGGTTAGGCCTGGGACTTTCCTGGTGGTCCAGTGGTTAAGACTCCATGCTCCCAATGTGGGGGGGCCTGGGTTCGATCCCTGGTCAGGGAACTAGATCCTGTGTGCCTCAACTAAGACTCAGCCAAATAATAAATAAATATTAAAAGAGAAAAAGGGTTAGGCCTAAAGTGGCTTCTCTATATCTGGTTCTTTTCTTCCGGAGACCTCCTACCCTATCTACTAGGGACAGTTATATTTCTCACCCATCTCTGGCCTTTCAGCTCAGGTTTCTGAGACTCTCTGTGGAGTGCTGGGAAGGAAACTGGCTTTAGGATCCAAAGACCAGGCCCCAAGTCGCAGCTCTACCACCTCATGGCTGTGTGAACTTGGGCAGGTCACTTGACCTCTCTGAACCCCATTATCTCATCGGTAAGGGAAGGATGGTGATAGCCGTCCTCACAGGATTATTGTGAACATCATGTGAGCTGTAAAATGATTTTGCTGCAGGAATGCCTGTTTGTTGTATGGCATTAACCTGTAGAAATATGTCAATAAGTGTCTAATCAATGGTTTTAACATGCTGATTATTTGCTGACCACCTCCCCAAATGGGTCAGAAATTTCATTTTACCTCTTAAGGGGTTTTCCAGTATCTGGGTTTTTAAAAGCACTGGACTGGGCTTTTTGCCAAAGGGAGGTTGGTAGTGACTTAACTGTCCCTGAGGGTCCTTCTCTGCACCAGCCTATCATCACCCCAGAAACTCCACCATCGGCAGTGTTTTAGTTCAGGCTGCTATAACAAAACACTACAGACTGCATGGCTTAAAAACAATAGAAATTTATTTCTCACAGTTCTGGAGGCTGGAAGTCTGAGGTTAGGATGCCAGCATGGTTGGGGGAGGGCCCTCTTCTGGGGGGCTGACTTCTTGTTGTGTCCTCACATGGTGGAGGGGGCAAGGGAGCTCTCTCAGGCCTCTTTTATAAGGGCGCAGTCCCCAAAGGCCAGATCTCCTAATACCATCGCATCACACATTCAGATCTCAACAACAGAAGCATTCAGACCAGAGCAAGCAATTTGCTGCTTCGGGTTCCTCTTTTTTTAAAAAAATAAATTTATTTATTTATTTACATTTTATTTTTGGCTGCATTGGGTCTTCATTGCGGTGAGCGGGGGCTACACATCGCTGCGGTGCGTGGGTTTCTCATTGCGATGGCTTCTCTTGTTGCAGAGCACAGGCTCTAGGGGCGCGGGCTTCAGTAGTTGTGGCGTACGGGCTCAGTAGTTGTGGCTCACAGGCTGTAGAGCGCAGGCTTAGTAGCTGGGGCACATGGGCTTAGTTGCTCCACGGCATGTGGGATCTTCCTGGACCAGGACTCCAATCTGTGTCCCCTGCATTGGCATGTGGATTCTTAACCACTGCGCCACCAGGGAGGTCTGGGGTTCCTCTTTTAAAACATCACCAACTACTCCCCCTTTTTTCTCCCTTTCCTTCTCCCAAAGGCCTTTTCCCACTGACTTGCTGATTCTTTTAATGCCACCTTTGGACACTTTGGTTTGGTCTAAGGCTTCAGCCTCTAGATAAAACTGCTTCTAGCTCTAAGAAAAGCCAATACTGGAGACTCCATTATGAGGTCTTCCAGGGCAAGGACCATGGCTCAGTCATCTCTGTATCCCCCAGGACCTAGCAAAGGGCCTGGCACACCATAGGTATGCAGTGAATGCTCATGGAATTGGCAAGTTTTATCCAGAATCAAACTAAAGTGTCTTTCCATCATCCCTACATCTAGGACGGAAGGTACAGGAAAGGATTTAAAACAGGGAGGCCAAGCTCGGTCTTTCACACATTTTCACAGTCTGTCTTTTTTTCCCTCAACACTAAAGTTTGGGTTTGAAAAAATTAATTACTAAATTAATTAATTATTAAAGCAGTACACAAGTGAGAGAAACTAAAATAGTATATGATATCACTTATATGTGGAATTTAAAAAATAATACAAATGAATCTGTATACAAAACAGAAACAGACTCATAGACATGGAAATCAAACTTGCGGTTACCAAAGAGAAAACAGAAGGGAGGGAGGAAGGAATAATTAAGAGTATGGGATCAACAGATATAAGCTACTATACATAAAATAGATAAGAAATAAGGATTTGCTGTATAACAGGGAAACAATATTCAATATCTTCTAATAGCCTATAATGGAAAATAATTTGAAAAAATATATATAGCTGAATCACTTTTCTGTATACCTGAAACTAACACAATATTGTCAACCAACTATACTTCAGTAAAAAAGCAATATATAGGGCTTCCCTGGTGGTGCAGTGATTGAGAATCTGCCTGCCAATGCAGGGGACACAGGTTTGAGCCCTGGTCTGGGAAGATCCCACATGCCGCGGAGCAACTGGGCCCGTGAGCCACAACTACTGAGCCTGCGCGTCTGGAGCCTGTGCTCCGCAACAAGCGAGGCCGCGATAGTGAGAGGCCCGCGCACTGTGATGAAGAGTGCCCGCCGCTCGCCGCAACTAGAGAAAGCCCTCGCACAGAAACGAAGACCCAACACAGCCAAAAATAAATAAATTAATTAATTTTTAAAAAAGGAAGTAGTGGCTTCAAAAAAAAAAAAGCAATATATATTCAACATAGCGGTTATAGAAATACAGAAAGAAAACCAAATTATTCATAATCCTACAACCACCCAGACACTATCATCGTTAAATTGTCGTATTTCCTTCAGGTTCTTCCTTTCTTTAAAAAAATCCTGTGGCAGATTGCGAGTGGTCTGGAATTCTGACAGGTGTGCTGGGAACATCACAGCCTGCATCCCAGCCCTCACCAGGCACCTGCTCCAGCCCGTCTTGCTCCAGCACTGCTCCCCTCTGGGGAGAAGGTGCTGGTGCTGGAGAGGGAACAGAACCTGCTAGAACCTGACCTTCAGGGCTTCTGCTCCAGCAATTTGGGATTTGACCACACCCCGATATGGTGGTGGTGTCTACTGAGCAGATAGCAGCCCCTGTTCACACCTGGCTCTGGCTCTCGCCTCTCCACCTCCAGCCCCACCTCCTACCAAGGTGATAGCTGCTAAGGTACTCTGCGGGGAGATGTGTCTCATGCTCACATCAGATCCAGCTCTTCTACCAAAGCCACTGGACTGTAGAGGGACATTCCCACACAAGGACAACCCTTCAGGATCAGGATAGGTAATTGTTTCACCTAACTTCATAGAGACAGAAGAATTTGTTTCAAATGAAAGAACAAGAAAAAACTCTGCAAAAACAACTAATGAAACAGAGATAAATAATTTGCCAGATAAAGGGCTCAAAGCTACTCTGAACTAGGGAAAAGAATAGATGAACACAGTGAGAATTTTAACAACAAACTAGAAAATATAAAAAAAGAACCAGTCAGGGACTTCCCTGGTGGTCCAGTGGCTAAGGCTCCATGCTCCCAATGCAGGGAGCCCAGGTTCGATCCCTGGTCAGGGAACTAGATCCCACATGCCATAGCTAAGAGTTTGCATGCCGCAACTAAAAGATCCAGCATGCTGCAATGAAGATCCCATGTGCTGCAACTTAGACCCAGAGCAGCCAAATAAATAAATAAATATTTTTAAAAAAGGACCAGTAAGAACTGAAGAATACAAAAACTGAAGTGAAAAACACACTAGAAGGAATTAACAGCCGACTAACAGGTCATATAACAGGTCATACAGAAGAAGGCATAAGTGATCTGGAAGATAGAATAATGGAAATCACCCAATCAGAACAGCAAAAAGAAAAACAAATTTAAAAAAATGAGAACAGTTTAAGGGACATCTGGGACAACATCAAGTGTACTAACCTTCACATTATAGGGGTCCCAGAAGGAGAAGAGAGAAAGGTGTCGAAAATGTATTTAATGCAATCATTGCTGAAAACTCTGAAACATTCATGACACGGAATATGACTCAGCGACACCAGGGAATGAACTATTGAAACGTGCAACAACTCGGATGGACCTCAAGGGCATTATGCTTAGTGAAAAAAAGTCAATTCCAAATGATTACGTACTGTGTGATTCCATTTGTAGAACATTCTTTTTTTTTTTTTTGCGGTATGCAGGCCTCTCACTGTTGTGGCCTCTCCCGTTGCGGAGCGCAGGCTCCGGACGCACAGGCTCAGCGGCCATGGCTCACAGGCCTAGCGGCTCCGCGGCATGTGGGATCTTCCCGGACCAGGGCACGAACCCGTGTGCCCTGCATCGGCAGGTGGACTCTCAACCACTGCACCACCAGGGAAGCCCTGTAGAACATTCTTAACATGACACAACTATGGAGATGAAGACCAGATCAGTGGTTGCCAGGGGGACAGGGACAGGGGTGAGGAGGTGGGATAGGGTGGGAGTGTTTAGGAATACAAGACATAGGACAAAGCAACTGTGATGATGGGACTGTTCTGCATCTTGATTGTAATGGTGATTACTGGAACCTATACAGGGCATAAAGTAGAACTACACACACATACACACGAATGAGTGCAATTTTTAGAAGATGGTGAAAACTGAATAAGATCTGTAGACCAGTTAGTGGTAATGCAGCAGGAGTAATGTGAATTTCCCAGTTTAGGTACTCTACTACAGGGAATTCCCTGGCGGTCCAGTGGTTAGGACTCCATGCTTCCACTGCAGGGGTCATGGGTTCAATCTCTGGTCAGGGAACTAAGATACTGTACTACAGCTATGTAAGACGTCACCACAGGGGAATTCTGGGTGAGGATACACAAGTCTCCATGCACTGTTTTTACACTTTCCTTTGAGTTTATAATTATTTCAAAATAAAAGTTTAAGTTTTCTTTTGAGGGGGTGTGGGGGGCAGTGGCTATGAGAGGCCGCTCCATCTCCCAATGTATTTAATATTTAGTGCAAAGATTCTTACCCTTCCCAGGGTGGGATGCCAAGGTTCCATTATCCTGTTCCCTGTGGCTCTGGGGAGGAGGTTGATGTAGGTGTAACTGCACAGGTGCCTACCAAGGAGGGTGGAGGGAGAGTAATGATGCCACCATTTGTAGACAGATGGGTCAGGTATGAGAGCAAGGACCAGTTTGAATTCCCCTGAAAGCCAGCCTGCATGCTGTCTTGAACAGGAGGGACTCTGGCCTCTGACTCCTAGTACAAAAACGTGACCTCTATACCAAAGGGGAAAGGGGGAGGGGAGGGATGAATTAGGAGTTTGGGATTAACAGATACACACTACTATATATAGAATAGATAACCAGTAAGAACCTACTGTATAGCACAGGGAAGTATATTCAATATCTTGTAATAACCTATAATGGAAAAGAATCTGAAAAAGTATATATATATATATTCTATATATGACTATAGAATATGACTATTCTATAGTCACATATATATATGACTGAATCACTTTGTTGTATACCTGAAACTAACACAACATTGTAAAACAACTATACTTCAATTAAAAAGCAAACAAACAAACAAAACAGACCTCTACTTTTCATGAATTGTGTAGTTCTCCAAGCCTTTCTGTGGTTATCCTTAGAGACTATTTTAAAGGCTGCTTTGTCCAAGGACCCTTCTCCTTAGTAGATACTAAAAATAAACTCTAAACTAGTCCATTAAAAATCTATTAACACTTCTGCTGTGGACCAAGATGGAGTAACAGGTACCAGATAAACTCCCTCACCTGAAACAACTAAAAAAACTGGACAAAAAAATATGTGAGGGCTTCCCTGGTGGCGCAGTGGTTGAGAGTCTGCCTGCCGATGCAGAGGACACGGGTTCGTGCCCCGGTCCTGGAAGATCCCACATGCCGCAGAGCGGCTGGACCCATGAGCCATGGCCGCTGAGCCTGCGCGTCCGGAGCCTGTGCTCCGCCACGGAAGAGGCCACAACAGTGAGAGGCCCGCGTACCGCAAAAAAAAAAAAAAAAAAAAAAATATATATATATATATATATGAAACAATGGTTTTCTAACATGGACCACGAGCAATGGAGGACAATGATTCCTGAGGAGGGGAAACCAATAAGGTGAGTTTACGATGGCTCCAGCTTACAGCCTGGAGAGTTTCTGAGCTGCAACAGAGGGAGGGGAGCCCGGGGAGGGCCTGGCAGACTCCTGGGGTAGAGATGGAACCAAGGAAGGAAGTTAGCAGGGCCAAGCACCAGAGAGGAGAGAGCTGCAGACAGAGATCTGCAGAGGGTTCCCTCTTCAGCTGAGGAACTGAATTAGCTCATGTGTAAAGAAACTTAACTACCTGAGGCTGGGGAAAGAACCATCACCAGAATTCACTAGTGTCGGGAATACTTTGTATTCCCACCAGACAGAGTGGAAAACCTCACAGTTCAAGAGGGATTGGGTACAGTACTCCGAAGTGTACTGTCTCAGTGGTGGCACAAAATGAGCCCCAGAGTAAAGGCTGCTTTAATCCCACCTTACAAAGCCTCAAAACAGGCCTTGAAGGAATAAATCTATTTCCGAGTAACTTGTGGCCCAGAACAAATTTCAAGAAAATGTATACGAATACAAAAATATCCAGCACCAAAAAAGGTAAAATTTATGATGTTTGGCATCCAATAAAAAATTGTCAGACATGCAAATAAGCAAGTAAATAAGACCCAAAATGAGCAGAAAAAACCCCAGTCAATAGAAACAGACTCCAAAATGACACAGCTGATAGAATTAGTAGAAAAGGGAATTAAGAGTTACTGTAACTACATTCTAGGTGTTCAGGCAGGTAGAAGAAAGGTTAAACATGATAAGTAGAGACATGGAAGATTTTTAACGTCTTTTAAAAATTTTGGTTAAAAAATACATAAAATTTAACATCTTAACCATTTTTAAGCATACAATTGAGTGGTATTAAATACATTTACATTGTTGTGCAACCATCACCACCATCCATTCCTGTAAGTCTTTTCATCTTACAAAACGGAAACTCTGTATCCATTAAACAATAACTTTTCATTTACCCCTCCCCCCAGCCCCTGGCAACCACACAATTTCTGTCTTTATGATTTTAGCTGCTCTAAGTATCTCATATAAGTGGAATCAAACAGTGTACGTCTTTTTGTGACTGGCTTATCTTACTTATCATAATGTCCTTAAGGTTCATCTGTGTTGTAGCATACGTCAGAATTTCCTTCCTTTTTAAGGCTGAATAATATTCCATTGTATGTATACACCACATTTTACTTATCCGTTCATCCACTGATGGACATTTGAGCTGCTTCTATGTTTTAGCAATCGTGACTAATGCTGTTTTGAACATGGATATACAAATATCTCTTCCAGATCCTGCTTTCAATTCTTTTGGGTATTTTATTTTATTTTTAATAGTTTTTATTTACTTATTTATTTATTTGTTTGTACCGGGTCTTAGTTGTGGCAAGCAGGCTCCTTAGTTGTGGCTGGCAGGCTCCCCAGCTGCAACAGACAGGCTCCTCAGTTGCAGCTCACAGCCTCCTTAGTTGCGGCATGTGGGCTCCTTAGTTGTGGCTTGCAAACTCCCAGCCGTGGCACGCATGCAGGATTCAGCTCGCCGAGCAGGGATTGAACCCGGGCCCCCCGCATTGGGAGTGTGGAGTCCCAACCACTGTGCCATCAGGGAAGTCCCTTTTTGGGTATTTAAAAGACCCAAATCAAACTTGTAGAGATTAATACCACAAAATCTAAAGTGAAAAATACCCTGGATAGGACTAACAACAGACTAGATACAGCCAATAAAAAGGTTAGTGAACTTAAAGACATAGCAATAGAGAGTATCCAAAATGAGACAGATTTAAGAGAAAAAGACTTAAAAATAATTACAAAGCATCAGTGAGCTTGGGACAACTTCAAGCTGCCTTAGGAATAAGGTATAAATGGAATCCCCAAAGGAAGCGGGGACAGCACAGGTGTGGAGTCATGCATTCTATTTATGACCACAGTAAGCCGTCTGGGTTTAGGATCAGGTGTGGGGTGAGGATAGGGGTTTGAGCTGAAAGAACTCCAGATGGGATTGAGGAATCCACAAACTGCTCCTGAATTTTTACCCAGCTACTCCTGGGCTCTCAGTAATCTCCATGGCCACCACTACACCCTGCCTCCCCCTCTAAAATGCTGGCCAAATCCCCAGCCTCATTCTTCTTAGCACAAGTTGGCTAAGGGCATAGAGTTACACAGACCTGAGTTTAAATCCCAGCTTTGTCATTCACTAGCTGTGTGGTCTTTGACAAGCGTCTTAACCTCTTTGAGCCTCTGTTTCCTCCTCCGTAAAATGGAAATACTAATATATATCTCATGAGGATAAACCCAGATCACATGTGTGAACATGCCTGGCATGTACTGGACATTCAATAAATGATAGTCCTTTTCCTCTGAACTTCTGTTTCCTCATTTGTAAAAAAGAGGGAGGTGGATAAAATTTTAGGGCTTCTCAATTCTTCTATTTAAGAACACCCATGGGCGTCTCTCTAGATTGGTTTAAAAATTTGGTTCATCTGTACAATAGAGTACTATTACAGCTGTGAAAGAAAGAAAGAAAGAAAGAGAAAAAGAAGAAAAGAAAGAAAGGAAGGAAGGAAGGAAGAAAGAAAGAGAAAGAAGAAAAGAAAGGAAGGAAGGAAGGAAGAAAAAGAAAAAAAAGGAAAGAAGAAGAAAGAAAGAAAGGAAGGAAGGAAATGCTTTTCAAGATTAATTAAGTAAAAAAGTAAGGTCAGGAACTGTGTATCTTACACATTAGAATCCATGTAAAAATGGGGGAAGACCCATACATATATGCACCATTTCAGTTTTTTTCCCTTGCACTCAGCCCACTTCACAGTTTACAAGAGTTTGTGGGGATTTCCCTGGTGGTCCAGTGGTTGAGAGTCCTCCTTCCAATACAGGGGACACGGGTTCGATCCGTGGTCAGGGAACTAAGGTCAGGGAACTTAGCTGCTGCAGGGCAACTAAGCCTGTGCGCCACAACTACTGAGCCCTCGCGCCACGATGAAAGATCACACATGCTGCAAGTAAAACCGATGCAGCCATAAATAAATAAATATTTAAGGAAAAATAAAGAGTTTGTGACCCCTGCTCTGAAGAAGCCCCATGTCCACACATGAACCAGGGCCATGTTCCCCAGGGTAGGGATTTGAGGCTCTCAGGACTAGAAGCACTTTCAATGCCTTTGGTCTGATATTCTGGGATTCTCTCAGTCCAACAGCAGCAGAAATGCCAGAAACTGGCATAATCTGTGGGGGAACAGGAAGTTCTGCCTGGGGGTGGGGGGGAGTGCACGTCCATCTCAGGCCAGGTTTGCAAAAGGGAGAAAGAGAGAATACTACTAGCTCTCTGTCTGACAAGCTGCTTTTGGTGGTCCCAGGGAATGGGGACAGAGTCCCTGGTGCAGTGGGAAAAACTGATATCCCTGGCCCCCCGAACTAGGTCCTTCCCCTGGGGGGTTAAGAACCCCACAGCCATGGGAGACAAGATCCCCCATATGGTTGCTATGGTGTTTGTGATGCCAAATAAACCTCTGTACCTGGAGGAAGAGGCAAGACAGGAAATACCTTTTAATGACTTGTGCCGGGAGTCAGCTTCCCGCGGCTGCCCTCTCGCCCTTGGGCCTGGTCACCATGAGCTGGGGGGCAGAGGTGGGACTTACTTGTGGCTGACTCTCTAACTCCTAGCTGGAGTTTGGCACAGAAAGTACACTCACTACTTGTTCAGTGAGTGACTTACTGAGGACCTGAAGTCATTCTCGATTTCTTCCTCTCCATCATCATTCAATCCCTTATTCCTGTCAATTCTTCCCTGAATGCCTCGGACTGACCTTGCTATTTATTGCATGGGAAGCAGTCTGGGTAGTGGTTAAGAGCACGGGCTCTGAAGTTGAGTTTTGTGGACTTGAATCTTGGCTCCTCCACCTAACTAAGCTGCAAGGAGACTCAGGAAAGTCTTCTTCTCTCCAAGCCTCCAGGCTTTTGCTAATGTTTCCCTTTGCCAAGAACGCCCTCTTCTACCACTCCCTGCGTGGTGCATGGAAACCATTCTCATCCTCCGAGGCCCAGCCCACTGGTCAGTCTTTCTGAAGGCTGCCCTGAGTCCCTGGGTAGAAAACATCTCTCTCCTGCTCTAAAAGCTGTTGTTCAGACTCTCTAAACTAGCAGTTGTGATATGGTAATAACCTATGTCGCATTCATCAGTGTATTCACTCATTTTTTAAAGCAAGTATTATTAAACACCTACTATGTGCTAGGCACTGTTCTACGCACTGGGGAACGAGAGCAACAA
Organism: Aethalodelphis obliquidens; assembly: GCF_003676395.1. NCBI lineage: Eukaryota > Metazoa > Chordata > Mammalia > Artiodactyla > Delphinidae > Aethalodelphis > Aethalodelphis obliquidens. The sequence goes on from NW_020837953.1 coordinate 34,518,625, forward strand.
AACCTCTGCCCCCAGGGGCCAGCATTCTTCTTCCTCCATGGTCTGAGAGGCAGCCGTGTTGCAGTACTGCTGGGCTGCCCCCCACGGGATGCAAGCCCTGTGCTTGCCCAGCCTCACGGGAGAAGAAAGAGCCTGGAGTCAGTGACAGAGATATCAATGGTTTAATGGATAGGGATGGGGGTCTTACATGTCTGAAGCAAGGTTCTGGAGCGCCACCCCACCATGTGAGGCAGACGTGGCAGCAATCTTTGCTATGGGATGGGGGGGGAGGTTACCAGTTATAAAGGGAGTTGAGATCAGGTTAGCGCATCAGTTACCAGGGAAACCAGCAGAGGGGCACACCCCTTTAACAAACCATCCTAGTGGAGATAGTTCTGATCTAAATATTAGAACAATCACTAGCCGGGATGGGGGGCAAGTACATAGGAAATTACTGATGAGGCTCTATGATTAAGAGAGCAGGTCAGGCATGTGAACAGGGTGTAGGTGAAGCAGAGACTGGTGGAGCAAGGGATGTACAGAGAGCAAGAGAACAGCTATCTTGGGTGGTCTGATCATACAAGTACAAAACAGCTGGTCTTGGAGTCAGGCGGGCTGGGTTCTATTGGTCCTGGTCTTCCGTAGCTGTGAGATCCTGGGCACATTTGCTACCCTCTCGGAGCCTCAGCATTTTTACCTCTAAAATGGGCTTCATGATGCTGATTTCAGTTGGATGTTGTAAGGATTAGTTGTATGAATATGAAGTGCCTCGATGGTGCTGGCACACAGAAGGTCCTCAGTGAAGGACGGACCAGAACGGGCTAAAAGCTTGCTGAGCACCAACCCCGTGCCAGGCCCAGGCCGGTGGTGCAATGGCTACCCAGATGCTGGTCCAGCCCCCAGGAAGCTTCTGGGTCGAAACCTATACCAAGGACCCTCTAAGAGGTTTGGGAGGCACTACTGATATTCTCTAGGGATTGGAAGTAGGCAGGGATGCTGAACGTCTTCAATGCATGGATTTTCCCACCCAATTGAGAGAGTGTTGCCCAATAAAATGCCCCATCTTTGAGAAACACTTGCTAGAACCATTCAACGCAGAGGTTGCAAACTCAGTGCCTCCTGGGACCAGGCAGGTGAAATGCATCATTTGTCTTCCTGCAGACAGTTGGTTTAAAATTAAACATATAGAAATGAGCTCTCGTTCACAAAGATGCTTCCATTTTTCTTGAAACATCCATCTCTCATTGGCTTTTGTTTTCTTACGTTTGATAGAAATTGGGGCATAGAGAAATATTTACTTTCCTGTGAAGACAACCTGGAGAACAGGGTGAAAGGATAACAAGTCACAAGACCACATACAGGATCTATTCCAGGTGTGACACCTGGTTCTTTAAGGTGTTTCATATTGCTCAATATTGCAATCTGGGCCAAACTCAGACCTTCTGAGTGTTGAATTTAGCCCATGGGTCCCAGTTTTTGTCTTCTATTTGGTTTTTCTACTTCTGACCTTTTATTTCCCATCAGAGCCCAGCCTTCACCCAGGTGGGAAAGATGGACATGGCAGGGAAGGGAAGGGAGGGAAAGGAAAGGCCTCATCTGGGGGTAATTTCCATCAGGTTCACCAAGAAGACGGAAAGTGCAAGGTCAAGGTCATGGAGAGAAAGAACAAGATGCAGTACTGAGGTGATGGACTCACAGCCATGACCAGCACAGAGGGGCCTAGAATTCCTGGGGGACAAACCCGTTCAGGGTGATCCTGGCCAGGGTGAGGCGCTCTCCTCTCCCCTGCCTTTCAGTTCCCCTGCCCCATCCTTCTCCCTGCCCTCCCCACTTTTCCATCTTCCTTTCCGGTTCTCCCTCTCACCTTCCCTCTTCCGCAGGGGTTCGTGGGAAGAACTGGACCCAGGCTCAGATGGTGCCACAGCTGGGGGACCTTGGGCACGCCACCTGACTGCTCTGTGCCTCAGCTTGCTCCCTGAGAGAGTGGGGAGTGTCACAGCCCCTCCCTCACTGAGACCTTGACCCTGAGCCACGGTGGCAGGAGACCTGAGTTCTGGTTCCAGCTCTGTCTCTGACTGGCTGGGGGGCCTTGGACAAATCACATACCTCTGGGCTTCATTCCTTCTTTATTAAAAAAAATTTTTTTTAAATGGGGGCAGAAGTTAGACTAGGTAATATTAAAATCTTTTTCAAGCTCTGACCTTCTGAGGTCAATTTTGTGAGCTCTGAATTCAATTTCTAGTCACTTCCACCCCGTCTCTGGGAGAACTCAAGCTCCTAGCTGGCCTGGTCTTTCCCTGCCTATAAAAAGCAGTTCTGATGAACTCATCTGCCCTCCAGCAGTGAATGACTGTGTTATTTCTCAAGAGACAACATCTGACTGGGATCTGGGATTTGAGTCAGACCCTGGTTTGGGGATTTAGGGTCAGTTAGTGAATCTCTGTATGCAGTTGAGACTTTAACTGGGAGAAGCAGTTGTTGGTGGCCATGGTGGCAGAGAAAGACAGTCTTGAGGGAGAAAGAGACAGAAACAGAAAGAGGAACACAGCAGACCTACAGGGGGGAGCAGAGAGAAGAATCCCCATTTCAAGCTCTTGAAATCTGAGACACCCCTGAGTCTTTGTAATGGTTTCTCCCCACTTTTTTCTTTTCTATTAAACTCCGGTTAATTTCTGTTCCTTGTCACCAAAGGTTTCTAACCTACATAGGTTAAAGCACAGAGGTTTGGTTTATTATATTTCTGAAAAGCTGAGTTTGTTTTTAGTAGGAAAAAAGAGAAAGCTAAACAAGGATGGACACCCCACACATACACAACAAGAACAAACTGAAAGGAAAACAACTGTCAGTTATTAATTTGACAGATGTTTCTTGAGCACCTACACTGTGCCAAGCATTGTGTCCAGTGCCGCATACACACACATTACTTTAATGTGTGGGTAATGCTTTTCTCATTTCAGAAGGCATTGAGGCACAGAGAGGTTAAGGGACTCCTGCAATGCCACACAGCTGGTGAGCAGCAGAGACACTGAGTCAGGGCTTGGTGAGATGACAAGAAGCTGGGTCTTACCTGTGTCAGCACAGCTCAAAAGTGAAGAGATCTCCTGGGTGGGGACCCATTTGGCCCAGAGAGTGTAGCAAGCCTGAAAGATCACACCCTGTCATGACTCAGTTATTCTGGCTACAAAAGAACACAGCAATCTTTCCAGTTTGAAGCAGGGAGGGATAGATTGGAGAGGAAAATCTTCCAAAATACGAAACACTTGGAATCCCTCATTGTCTCTCATTTTCCATCTTCTCAAGATTTCTCCTGTAAAAAGCCTTACTGGGTTCAGTAAAAATGATTCCTCTCCTAGATCCATGGAGGAGGTTAGAGGGGGTAGGAGAGGAAGATGCAGTACCCAAATCAGGTCGGAAACAAGAGTTTACTTTGCAGTTGCATCATCTTATTTTGGCTGCACCGCATAATTGCAGGGTCTTAGTTCCCCGACCAGGAATGGAACCCAGGCCTGTGACTAAAATTGCCGAGTTCTAACCACTGGACCGCCAGGGAATTCCCTGCGTCATCTTGATATAAAAATTTCTTTGAAATCAATAAAAAGAGGCCCTGTCAATAGGTAATAAACCAAGAAAGAATAGTCAACATTTCTAAGAATCAAAGGAATGCAAATTAAAGCAACATACTATTTTTTACCTTCTGGGTTTTCAAGCATTAGAAAAAGTATAAAGACCATCGCTGGGGAAAGACATAGGGAGATGGGTACTCTCACACTTGCTCGGTGGGAATTTCAATTGATGGAAACATTCTGCAGGGCATTTGGGGAATATGACTCTAAAGCCTTAAAATGTGTATCCTTTTGACTCAGTAATTCAATTCTAGGTATTTAAAATGAAATATAACGACAGGGATATTCTTTCTAGAATTATTTACAATAGTGGGAGGGTCTCTGGGGTGGGCTGAGGCTGCCAGGGTGCTCAGGACACCCATGGGGTTTGGGGTAGCTGCTATTCATCCACCAGAGGAGAAATATCTCCACAGTTCTCCAACTGGTTCTGCCATATTGCCCATCTGTAATGTGAGTTTTAAAAACTAATTTTTTTTTTTTAAGGTTTGCCTCTGCTTCTCGTAAAGTTGGACCTGGGTGCTGGGGCTTTGGTTCTTGCTTTTCTGCTTGAGCACAGGTCCTGGGGCATGACTGTGCCATTGCTCTGATGGGTAAAGGAGTGTGTGTTTGTGTATTCCTGTGTTTTAAGCATTTCTCAATTTTAATTTTCAATATGGCAAATACTGAAAAGAAATAACCCACATAAACAAAATGTCTGGAGGGTCCTTAATAATGCTCCTGAGACCAAGGAGTTCGAGAATCCCTAATCCAAACAGGTGGATGTCAGGGCCACTTTCAAGATATAAAAGGTGGGGTGCACGGATTGCCCAGTGTCACCAGCTAATGAGGAACAAAGCCTGCATTCGCATCTAGGCTCGTCTGACCTCTGAATCCTCTCTTTCCCACTATTCACTCGGCAGATCAATGTAATGACTCGTGTCTGGGTGTTTCCTGGTGGGGACCCAGGTGCCTTCCCTGCAGCATCCTAGCTCCTGGCCCAGGGCCCAGCCCTAAGTGGGAGAGAAATGAATGTTTGTTGACTGAATAAATGAACGACCCATTCCAAGCATATCTAATTGAAATTCTCCCCGGGAGTGAAAGGTTAACCAAACTCTCTCCCTACTCCCTCAGCCCTGCTTCTCCAGCCCCATTCTTTGGCCTCAAACTTTCTGTAGTAGCCACCAGGGTTAAAAGGCCCTGGGACCAGCAGATGCTTCAGACAGAAGGTTGAACAGAATAAGTCCCAGTACTCAGGGAGATCCTGAACTAGCAAGTAAGAGAGGCCCCAAATATGTAGTGACATGAGTGACAAATCTTACTGACAAGCGAGGCAGTGTGGAAAGTCTGTAGGGGCAGGGAGGAAGGGTCCCAACCTGGCGGTTCAAGGGTTGGGGGAGGTCAGGGATGCTTCATTTCTAAGCCGGACTGAAAGCAGAGCAGTGTTTGGCCAGATGGGAGGTGGAGAAGACTGTTTCAAGTGGAGGAAGAGCATGTTGGAAGACCCAGAGGAGAGAGAGCTTGTGGACCCCCAGAGACAGGAAAGAAGATGGTCTGGAGAGGTGGGTCCTGACCACACAGGACCACAAAGACCATGACCAGAGCTTAGGCAGAGGGGAGCTGTGTTAGCTCAGACTGCCATAACAAAATACCGCACTCAGTAACTTAAACAATAGAAATGTATTTTCTTACAGCTCTGGAGGCCAGAGGTCCAAGATCAAAGTGGCAGCAGATCTGATTTCTGGTGAGACTCTCTTCTTGGCTTGCAGATGGCCACCTTCTCCCTGGGGCCTCACATGGCCTTTTCTCTTGTGCTGGGGACAGGGTGGAGGCAAGCTCTCTGGTGTCTCTTCTTATAAGGACACCAATCCTATCAGATCGGGGAACCCATCCTTATGATCTCATTTAACCTTAGTTACCTCCTAAAGGTCCTATTTCCAAATAAGTCACATTGGGGGTTAGAGCTTTAACATATGAATTTGCGGCTGGGGGGACACAATTCAGTTCATAGCAGATGCCATTGAAGGTTTTAGGTAGGGAGGTGCTAGGGTGAGACTAGCCTTAGGAGAGCTTTCTGTGGCTTTCCTTCGGGGAGGATGGGCCAGAGCAGGCGAGACTGGAAGTTTTTGAACGGATGCTCTTGTCCAGATGTGAGAAGTGCTGCCTGGATCAGAGGAATGGCATTTAGGATGGAGAAGGGGCAGCTGTTTGGTGAACTTGAATCTACAGGACTTGAAGTCGGGGTGAGGGAGGGGGAGAAGGATGACAGTCAGGTTTCCAGCCTGGGTGATAGGTGGCTGCAGGGCCAGCTTTACGGGCATGTGACCTGCACAGCCCCATACTCAGAAGGGCCCAGTGCTGGTTTAATGCCCTGCTGCCACAGTCCTGAAGTTATTAATACTTTTTAAACAAGGGGCCTTGCATTTTTATTTTGCGCTGGGCCCTGCCAATTAGGTAGCCAGTCTGTGTGGGTGGGGATTTGTGGACCAAGATGGGGGGTTTGGAGAAGGAGGAGTTTGGGGAAGAAGATGCAGAGTTCAGAGTGAGTCCTTTCTCCTACCAATGTTCAGAAGCTTTCCAGTCTTTTCTGCAGGAATCTTTTCCCTGGGCAGCAGGAAAAGGGGGACAGTGTCCTCTGGGGGGCTTTCTCCTGTAGAGACTTTTCTCCTGAGGGGTTGCCTGGCCAGGGGGAAGCCCCTCTTTTCAACCTCCTTCTTTGAGGTCTTGTCCACGTCCTCCAAAGGCATCCTCTGGGCTCTCCCTTCCTTCTCACGAGGCACCTCTTCTCCCCACAGATCACTGGATGGGAGCAGTGAGGGAGCTGGCCTTGTAGTCCCAGGAGGACACCCGTCCACGCTGTGACCTCTCTCTTGAGTCGATTGGATGACACCAGCTTATCTCTGCCAAGCAACCTCTCCTAATCCACACCCCACATGGGTTCGAGCCCTGGTCCAGAAAGATCCTACACACCGTGGAGCAACTAAGCCCGTGCGCCATAACTACTGAGCCTGCGCACTAGAGCCCGCGAGCCACAACTACTGAGCCCGCGTGCCACAACTACTGAAGCCTGTGCACCTAGAGCCTGTGTTCTGCAACAAGAGAAGCCACCATAATGAGAAGCCTGTGCACCCCAACAAAGAGTAGCCCCCGCTTGCGGCAACTAGAGAAAGACTGCGCACAGCAATGAAGACCCAATGCAGCCAAAAATAAATAAATAAAATAAATTTATATTAAAAAAATAATAATTCAACTTCATTTATTCAACGTGTGCTATCTGATCTGTTAAATTCCTCCCTCACTTCTGGGAGTCCATCTGGAAAAAGGAGATTTGCTTGTTGCTTTTTTTTTTTAAAGTAAATGTTTTACATATATTCATAATAATTGTAACAATAAGAACAATTCACATTTACTGAGCACTTTGTTTTAGACACCTAACAGATATTATTTCATTTCACTCTCACTACAGTCCTATGAGGAAGTTTTTATTGTATCCCAATTTGCAGAAAAGAAAGTAGAGGCTCAGAGAAGTAAAGGAACTTGCCCAAGTCCACACAGCTGGCTTTTGCAACATTGTCCTATAATGCTGCCATTAGCTGTAGAGTGAAAAACCCTGATTCCCGGAAACATCCGCCCACCATCCCCCTCCTCTTTATGCTCCAGTTCTACTAAATGATTGCTGCTCTGAACCTACCATGGTGTTTCGTGCCGCCCTTGCACATGCTCTTCTCTCTATCTGAACTGTTCTTTTCACTTCTTTGCCTGGCAAACTCTTATTCATCCTTCAAGACCCCGCTCAGGTTACAAACATTCATTCTCTTTGAGCCAATCATTCTGCTTTCAGTAAATCTGTCCTAAGGTATATCCTTCCCTCCTCTGTGCCTTGTAGAAGCACTACCATTGAACCCACCGCTTGCTAGTGTGGGTATTTGTGTAAGTGTCTGTCTCCAACACAACTGCGAGCTCTCTGTGGCCTCCTTTTCTATCCCAGCATGGGGCCTGGCACCGATAAGTGATCAGAAAATGCTGAGCTGAACCAACTGCAGCGAGGCTAAGATGATTATCACCCCAAATGACACAGCAATGTGAAAAATGCTCCTGACCAGACAATACAAGTACGTGGCAAAGTGGTTGGGGACACCCGCTCTGGAGCCAGACTGTCTGGGTTCAAATCCCAGCTCCATTCCTTACTAGCTGTGTGCCCTGCTGTGCCTAAGACCCCTTGTCTTTATTAAAAAATAGGCACAACCTTGTATGAGGGTTAAATGATTAATGCAGGTAAAGCGCTAAGAATGGACCTGGCACATAGGAAGTGCTCGATAAAGATAAGGTATTAATGTTAGTGAGGGGCCGACTCTGAGAGGATGACTCCTCACTGTTTAATATTGGTAGTGGTGTCACCTACTGAACTATGCTCTAGAAAATCTGTAATCCTCACAGCAAACTCTGAAATAGTGGCTATTATTATCCCCCTTTCCAGATGAGGGGGGCTGAGGCTCACGTGCCTCTTACAGATGAGCAGTGGCATCTTTCTGACTCTGCCGCTTTCTCCCCACTTTCACTATGTCTAAGTTCTACTTCCAGATCAGGCGTGGGAATGGGGGCTGGGAGTCAGTTTCCTATTTCCATTACCACTGTTCTCAGGGAGGCTGCAGGTAACAGCCTCAAGGGCAGTACCTGGCCAGATCCTGGTGCGGTGGCCTGGCCCACTGCCCCGGGATGGGCCGCTTAGCCTCCTCGGTTTCCCCAGGAGGGGTTGGGCAAAGAGGGGACCAGCCATCTGGGTTGGGGGTTGGGGAGGAAGGGGGACACATTGCTTGCCTTCTCCAGGCTTTCTTTCCCAGTTGCCTTTCAGGGAAGCCAGCCCAGCACAGAGGTGCTGTCTCAGGGCCCGCGGATGCAGCCCCCACTGTGCAGCTCCAGGAGAGGTCATCGCAGAGGGGACTACAAGTGGCCTGGTGGCCCCCTGCCACCACCCTGTGCGAGTCCTTCCTGGGTCCCTTCCCCTCACACCCTCACAACAAACCTGGCCTCCCCAGCCGGTGCCCAGACTCATGGGCCTCATTCATTCATTCACTCATTTGTTCAACATGTGTTTACCTAATGCCAGGACCACATGTGAGGTTTTGTGTTAAGTGCTGAGGATACAGCAGGAATCAAGACAGTTATCTGGACCTTCACAGGCTGGCAAATAGGGTGGAAAGATGGATATTAAGCTGACCCAGTGGAAGCTGGTTTGATATAACTCCAGTTAACTCATGGGAAGATTAGCCATCGCTCTGCATTCTCTCAGTAAAACTCAGAGCCTGGAGCTCAGGAGACACTGAGTATTCAAGGCCAGTGGGTCTCTCTGCAATCTGCCCCACATGTTTATTTTTTATCTAGAGTCTTTTGGTACCTGCCCACTACCAATCCCCATTGGGTCAGAGGCAAATTTGCATTTACTGAGTAAAATACAAAGAGTTAACCACTAACACACAGGATGAGTGCTTGTCAGGAGAAGCATTGCATGTGTGTAACATGGGGATCTGACCCTGTTTTAGCAATGTGGGAGGGCTTCCCAGAGGAGGTGACTTTTAAGCTGAGCTGGGAAGGGTGACTAGGAGACAGCCCAGGGATATGGGGGACAAGAAGCCTTTCAGGCTCCTCACCAATCCCAGCTTGCTCAGCCACAGTCAGACAACTCATGCCCCAGGGCTGTCACCAAGGTGTGAAAACAGACTCTCAGACACTCTCCCTCCCTGCCACATATACATTCATATGCACAACAGCAAGATCCCCCAGCAGCTTTGCTCCCCGCTCCTAGCCTGATGTCTGGGTAGCCCATCTGCTTTCCATCAATCCCTTTCTCCTGGAGTCACATTTCCTGTTTTCAGATTCCAGCTAAAATGCTCACTTGCATGTAACCTTGGGCACGGTACTCCAATCCCGATACTGCTCCTCAGCTGTAAATGAAGGTAATAATCCTTCCTGCCTCTCAGGGTCATTGAGAGGGTTAAGGGTGATATCCCCGAAAAGCACTTACCTTGTGCAGGTCCCTTAATAGTGGTAGCTCAGCCTAGGGTCCTTGCCGTCATCACCTCTCACCTTGGCCTTGCTCTGGCCTCCTGCCTCTGCCTCTCCTCCTAGCTCACTGCTCTCCGACCACCACTTCTACTAAGCGTCCCTTCTTTTTCTCCCTTTCCTACTTCCTGAAGCTGAGACCCAGGATACCTGAGGGGTTGGGGAAGGAGAAAGGGCAGCCATTTCCCAAAGAGAAATGCCGCCTGGCTTAGATTCCCAAGCAGGGAGGGGGAGGGACTTCTGCCCAGACAGAGAACCTAGAAAACCCCACGCAGATCCTGAGGTAGCCTCTGCAAGGCATAATCCCGCAGAGACAAAGCTGGGTCGGTCAGGTCACTACCTGACCTGTTTTCCATCTGTGAACCAGAAAGAGAGGGGATTGACCTAGATGCCCCTAGATGTCCTCAGGGGACACGTTGGGCGCTGAATCCACACTGGGGGCAGGTGGAATGTGGAGTGCATCTCACTGACATGCATTTGAATCTTGGGTCTTCCTTTACTTCTCTGAGTCATCTTGGAGAAGTCACTTCTCCTCTCTGAGCCCTGGTCTCCTTATTGGTAAATTGAAGCCAGACAACAATCCCTGCCCACTAGCCCCCCAGGGCTGTTGGGAGGAAACCACGTTCAGAAGAGGGGCAGAAAAAGAGAATTGTGTTAGGAATGAGCGCCTTCCCCTTGCGGCCTAGCTCCACATCTTAGCCAGCAGATGGAGCCATCGTAGCACCAGTATCTAGGCTCTTCGCCTCCCTACAGTGGGCTCCCAGGTCCCATCTGCACTGCTTGCCTCTGCTTGGATGGGGATGTTTGCTGTACGTGACAAAACTTGGTCTAGAATGTTCGTTAGGAGCCAAACTTTGGAGCTGACGGAGCCGGACTGGACTGATTCTACTCCTTTAATAAAGGCAATGTGACTTTGGGTAACTGGCTTAACTTCTCTGAACCTCAGTTTCCCCATCCGTAAGATGAGGATGGCATCTTTCCTTCTGGGGCTGTCTGGAGGATTGATTCCATCTAGGATGAAAGGCTCGTGTTGCAGCACCCGCAGGGGGTCAGTGCTCAGTGATGTGACTAGTACAGACGGCTTCAGAGAGAGGCACCAACTCCTGTTCCCTCCCAAGCTGCCCGAGTTCAGCCACACCGTGTTACCCCTGTCCAGTCACGTCACCAGGCTTTCACTCCTGCCCTCTGTGGGGAATGTTCTCCCCATCTGTGTTTCGTGACTTCCTAGAAAATTCAAGACTCAGTTTTTTCCTAATTGCATGTTTAAACCTTATTGAGCTATAATTTATACATTATAAATTTACTCATTTTAAGTGTACAGTTCAATAATTTTCAGGAAGTTTTTTTTTCCCAAAAAACTTTGATTTTGTTATTAAACCTTGTAGTACAAACCTGAAAAGTAAACAAAAAACTGGCAATAAGCAACACGAAGTCTTCCCTTCGGGGTGGGTGTGCAGGGCAGCGCTCAAGATTTGATTTTCAAAATAGTGTATCTCAAATTCGACCTCTCTCCCGAGTCCCGGACCCTCTCTCCAGAGTCCCCTGGACATTGCCACATGGCTACCCCCAGCCCCTCTAATGCAGAGCACCCCCAACCAAACTCATCATTGCCTCCCCTTCCCTTCCTCTCTTCCAGTGTTTCCTACTTCCTTTCTTGGCTTCTCCAGGCCAGCAATCCCATCTTTTTTCTCTGTGCTCTCTGTGCGTTGCTCAGGACCTGGCACTTAGTAGGTGCTCAATAAAAGTCTGCTCTCTGCATGAATAAAATAATCAGCACCATCCAGTTACTCAAGTTTGATTGCTCTCCCCTCACATCCCACCTGCCAGCCACCCTGTTGAATGGAACCTGGAACTGTCTGGTTGGGGTCCACCCCTGTCCGAGTCCTGCAGCTGCAGCCTTGCTCTCCCACCCTCCCCTCCACTGTTGCAGTGCTCTCTCCCCTGCCTGCCTCCCAACCCGCTCCGGCTTTTCTCTGCCTGTCTGGTCCTACAGTGACTTCTCAAAACAGCGCATCTGATCTCATCATCCTCACCCTAAGAACGTGCTACCTATTCTGCTACAATAAAGTCCAGATCCCCCAGCCGCATACATGCAGCCCTTCAGGGTTTGGTCCCAGCCCATCTCTCCAGCCTTGCCCTCATCCCTCTCGCTTCTCCAACTCTTCCAGCTCTAGTCACCCCAAACTACATGAGCAATTTGACCCCATGGCCCAAAGGCAGGTCTGGAGTCAGCCTGGTTGGAGTTCATGCCCCAGTGGCAGAGCCTCTTTCAGCCTCAGTGTCCTCATCTGTAAAATGGGAATGATAATAGCACCGACCTTGTAGGGTTGTTGTGGGGATTAAATGAGGTGGTGAAGGCAAAGCATTTGGAATAGGGCCTGGCCAAATGGCCAGTACTCAATTAATGTTAGTTTCATTTCACCCCCAGGTCCCCAAGCACACACAAGTTTTGCTCCATGGGTTCATCTGCGGAGACTGCCTTTCCACTGTCTCTCCACCAGGGGTGCTGCAACCCATTCCACAGCCCAGGGAGACCCGCTCCACCTGGGAGGCCTGCCCCAGGCCCCTCAAGTCCACTTTAATCAGAACTTTCTTGCTCACAGAGCTTCTCACACTAGGATCCCTCTTGCCACCTCCCCCAGGGCGAATCCAACACCAAGTTATTTACCTCCCATACAGCTCTCACATCTCTCCCCTGGTCCACATCCCCAATGCCACCTCCCTTACATCAGCCACCCTTGTGCCCACCCTGCCCCTTCAGTGGTCTTCCCCGAATGGACAGCTACCCTCACTGCCCTTCCCTCAAACCCTTCAGTGGCTCCCAAGCATGGTCCACCAGACCCTGTGGGCTCTGCTCTGTCCCCAGCCACATAATATAGCCCATGTCTTCTGCCCACTGGGTTCCAGCCACACTGGCCTCAGGAACACTCTTCCCCCTCCCACCTCGGGCCTTTTGCACATACTGTTTCTTCCACCTGGACCCTCTTTCTGCACCCCTTCACCTCCTATTAAACTCCTTCAGATCCTCAGAAGCGTCTCTGACACTCCCACCACCACTAAATCAAGATCCCCCACCACATGCCTTCAGAGCACTCTGCTTCCTCCTCTTAACCCTTATCACAGTTTGTAATTATATATTTGGGTGGCTATTTGATGAATATCTGCCTCCCTCACTTCCTTTGAAAGCTTCCTGAGAGCAGAGGCTGCCTTGTTCCATTGCGTCCTCAGTAGCCTGGCATATACCAGTGGAACGGCTGAATGGAGTTCGTCTGTCTCCTCATGTCCCCTCTGCCCTCTTGTCAGGTTTCCAAGGGAAGGGCCATAATCCAGGTCCGTATTTCCAGACAGAACCCCTATCCCACCTTGGCTTGGAACACGATAGGGGATCAGTAAATGTCCCATGGATGAACGGTTACATCTTTTTCTGGCCTTCCTAAGGTTGATATTTTAACTATGCTTAAAGAAACTATGGTGTGTTGTGATCAAATATTAACAGTAATAATATCTACAGTGGGCATTGAATTGGCTGTCACTGCTCACTTATTCCCCAGGAGAGAATGTTCTTTGACCATGAACATCTCTGCAGGCCTTTGCAATTCACTTTCCCAGCCCTGATCAACCCTGTGGGATCAGCAGGACAGTGTCACTATTTTCACACTTTTACACAAGAAAACAATGGAGGTTTAGGGAGACGAAATGGCCTGCCCAGACGAGGCTGAGCTGGGGTCCGAATTCAGGCCCCTGTGTCCATGCCCTGTGACTCTCCACTCCACGCCTCCCAAGCTGACTTTAATCTCCATGTGGGCAGATTCCACATGCCATGGCCCCTCTGTACCTGGGTCCTAGTGCAGGGCCTGGGCAGCAGGAGGAAGGCGTGCAATGGCTGTTGAATGAATGCACGAGCGAATGAATTCCTCCTTAGGTGCAGAGGCCTTCCCCACTTCCAGGAGCCACTCAGAGGTGCTTTCTCTCATCAGGGCTCCATATCAGAGCCCAGAGGTGGGGAAGAAAAAGGGCCCAGGCAAGAGGAAGAAGAGTCATGTACAGAAGCAGCTCCTGAGCACAGCACTTTACAGTCTGCAGAGCCCTCACACTCACTGCCTCTTGCTGAGATCTCAAGGGAGCTCTGCAAGCAGCATAGCAGAGCCAATGAACAAACAAAACAAACAAGAAAGAAAAGCTCTTTTTCCTCTTTGCAAAGCCCACGCGTGTTCTTTGTAAACACTTCAGAACTGTGCTGCCCGATGCAACAGACACCTACTACACGTGGTCACTTAGATTTAAATTAATTACAATCAAATACAATTTAAAATTCTATTGTTCAGTCTCACTAGCCACATTTCAAGTGGTCAGTAACTACATGTGGCTAGTGGCTACCATATTGGACAGTGCACATATAAAACATTTCCATCACCGCAGAAAGTTCTATTGGACAAAACTGACTTATGACATACAAATAAGCAAAAGGAAGGGGGAAAAAACAACCTGTAATTCCGTTTCCCAAAGAAAACTACTGCTAACATTTTGGAGTGGGTATTTCCAGTTTTCTCTATGGGTGGGTATTATATATATATTGGTTTTTTTGAAAATGAGTTAATACTGTACAGACTATTTTATGTTCTGTTTTTTTGCTTATCAAAGTACTATAAATATCTTTTCTATTACACCTTTTTAAACAGTAGCACAGTATTTATATGACTCCCACGATTTATTTACCCAATTCTCTATCTGCCAGTAGTGGTATTGTCTTCCGTTTTCTTTTTACACTATCAGGGCAGCTATTATTATTTTTTTAATAAAAAATTTTTTTCGTATGACAAGAGCTATTATTGATTGATCGATCGGCCGCACCGAGCGGCTTGCAGGATCTTAGCTCCCCGACCTGGGACTGAACTCAGGCCACGTCAGTGAAAGCGCTGAGTCCTAACCACTGGACCACCAGGGAACTCCCAAACTATCTTTTATTTTGAAATCACTTTATTATTTTTGCAAAAGTAGTAGATGCTCATTATAGAAAATTCAATGAAATATATAAACTACAAAGAAGAAAAAAAAATCTCCCCAAATCATTCTACTCCAAAATAACCACATTTTCTTTCAACTTTTTCTTGTAAGATTTTTTCAAACATGAAGAAAGTTTGAAAAAGTAACACAGTAAACACCCACACACCCACCACCTCAATTCGATAACTGAAACTGCCCCATTTAAACATGTGGGAGCTGTCTTTCTAAACATCCTCCTGGGACTAAAGACATACAAACATGTGTATATAAGAGTAACATACATGTTGTTTTGCAATTTGTTTTTTAAAAATTCTTTACTTTTAATAATATATTGCAAATATGGTCTCAAGTTTCACGAAATATTCCTCCGCAACCTCATGTTTATGGCCACTTAGTATCCAGTGTATGGGTCTATCATAATTTTCATAACCAACCCCTATGGTTTGGAAATTGGTGTTTCCAACTTTTCACTACAAAGGAAAAAAAAAGTTCAGTGAACTTGCCTGTATCTTTTTGTCTTTGGGTGATAATCTTCTGAGGGTAAATTCCTAGACTGGAGATTCAGGAGCAAAAGGACCTGCCTTCCTCAAGGTCCTGCCGATTTACATTTCCACCTGTGATGTTACCCACAGCCTCACCAATATTTTTACTCTTAGGGCAATTGTGTGTTTACATTATGTCATTTTCGTCTCTGCCTCTCTCTCCAGAGATGATCTTATTTTGAGCTCTCCTTTTTGTCTTGTTTGTTTGTTTTTTGTGGGTTGTTTTTTTTTTCCCCACTCCACACCTTGCGGGATGTTTTACTTCCCCAACCAGGGATGGAACCTGGACCCACAGCAATGAAAGCACCAAGTCTTAACCACTGGACCACCAGGGAATTCCTGGACTGCTCCTTTTTGAATTTCAGACCCTGGCACAATAGTCAGCACGTGACAGATATTCAACAAATTCATGTTGAATATATGGTTTCTGCATCTCACCGAAGGAACCTAGGGAGGGCCATGACACAGAGAACACGGTGGAAATTCATCTTACTGGAAGTCGGGTTTTTTAAGTGGGCACATAAATAAAATACCCCACCAAATGTTTGTTGAATGAGCAAATGCTTGAAAATCCTTTGTGAAGATGCCCAGTGGATACTAAAAACTAGCTTCTGAGTTATTCACACGCTTTCATTCATTTAACATATATTTATTCAGCAGCCACTAGGAGCCAGGCACTGTTCTGGATAATACAGCAGAGGATGAAACAAAGTCTTTGCTTTTGTGGAGCTGACATTCTAGGTGTCAGACATACGATAAACAAGAAAATGCTTAGTATCTCCGTTCAATAATGACGAGTGATATGAAGAAACGTCAAGCAGGAGAGGGGGCTTGAAAGTGGCAGAGGTGAGGGGGGAGGACAGGGGACTATTTTATGTAAGGTGGCCAGGGAAGGCCTCTTTATTGATGAGCAGAAGTGAGTCCTGTGGATGGCTAAATGGGCCAGAGGGAAGGGAACAGCAAGTGCAAAGGCCCTGAGGTGCAGTTGTGCTTGGCTGCTCAAAGAACAGCAGGGATGCCAGGGTAGCTGAAGTGAGGGAGCAGAAAGCCAGAGGAGGCAAGGTGAAGAGGTGTGCACAGCTCAGGTAGGAACTTCTAGGTCTTGGTAAGGTGTTAAGATTTTCTTCAAGTGAGAAGGGTGCCACTGGAGTGAAAGGATTTGATTCATGTTTTAAAAGATGATGCGGCTATGATATGGAAAATGGAACATGGGGTGAGGGGCAAGGAAGGAAGCAGAGCCCCACTGGGAGGCTTTTACATAAAACCAGTCAGGAAAAAACAGTGCCTTGGACACAGGTAGTAGCTGTGGAGAGGGTCAGATTCTGGACATCTTTTCTTTCTTTTTTCCTTTGGCCACGCCACGTGGCTTTCAGCATCTTAGTTCCCCGACCAAGGATTAAACCTGGGCCCTGGCAGTGAAAGCACCGAATCCTAATCACTGGACCACCAGGGAATTCCCTCTGGACATCTTTTGAAGGTAGGGCCGGGGTATTTGTGCTGAGTCAGATGTAGGTATGAGAGAGAGGAGTTAAGGATGACACTCATTGTGGCCTGAGCAACGGGAAGGATGGAGTTGCTACTTGCTGAGACGAGAAGGCCAACAGAGGATCAGGTTTGAGGGTAAAAATGAAGAGTTCCGTTGTGGACATATGAAGTTTGGGTTTCTTGCTGAATATCTGAGTAGAGATGTATGATTCTGGAGTTGAGTGGGAAGGTCTGGGCTGGAGAAACAAATCTATAGTCATCAGTATTTAAGAATGTATTTAAAGTCTCAGGAAGGATGAGGGCACCTGGAGAGTGAGCCAGAGGAGAGGAGAGGTCCAAAGGCTGAGTTCCAGGGAACTCCAGCATGTGGACGTCGGGAAGATGAGGGAGGAGACTGGAAAGGAATCCTCTGAGTTGGGAGGGGAACCAAGAGAGTGGGATCCAGGAAGATCCAGGAAGGATGTGTACAAGCAGGAGGGTTCGATCACCTGGTCAGATGCTGCTGAGGAGGACACTGAAAACTGACCGTTGCATTGGGCAGCAGGAGGTCATTGATAACCTTGACAAGAGCAGTTTTCATGGAGTGGTGAGGGTGAAAGCCCAACTAGAGTGAGTTCAAGAGAGAAAAGGAAAAGAGCAATACAGGGTGTCAATCTGGAAAACTCTTGGAGAAGTTTTACCGTAAAGGGAAGCCAAGAAAAGCGTGTGTGTTTGCATGTGCGTAGGTGTGCTTAAGACCGGGAGAATTGCAGCATAGTTGTGTGTTGATGGGAATAACCAGTAGAAGGGGAGGAAACCCGACGCTGCGGGAGAAACGGGAGGAATTGCTGGATGTGTCCCGGAGTCAGCAAGAGGGACAGTGCAGAGCCCAGGTGGAGGGTGTAGTCTTAGAAGTACACTCGAGGCATCCGTGCAACGGGGCAGAGGCAGAGAAAGGACACAGAGGACAGCAGGTGAGCAGAGGGTGAGGTGGGAGTCTGGGGAAGCCTCCTTCTGATTGCTTCTGTTTTTCCAGTGAAACAGGAAACAGGGTCATCCATCAGCTGACGGCGAATATGGCGGGTTCATTCTTCTGTGTTGTTACAGATAGCTGTGGCTTCCGCTGACCACCAGATGAAAAGGTTGGCTTATATTTAGGGCCACACAGTATAAAAACCCTTTGAATGCCAGGATCACCCTGGGCATGGTGAGAGCTTACACTCTGCTGGATGTGGGGCAACTAGGACCAACTGGGGGACCAGGGCAGGTCACACCAGGTCATGTCCCCACGAAGGTGTGAGTGCTCATGGGATGGGATGGGAGTGTGACTCCGCAGCCGCGATTCCTGCACGTTGCACTCTCTCTTCTCTCCTTCTACGTGCGTGTTTAAATGTAAGTTAAAGGCACTGTGGTGAGGACTCTGGCATAATGGCACGGCTGGAATCTCAGGCCTCCTGACTCCAGGCCAGTTTTCTCTCTGCCAAGCTGCCCCATCTCTCATCACATCAGTAGGGAACAGCAAAATTGCAGGGAGGAGAGTAACCAGGCTGAAAGGAGGAAGAGAGGGTCTAAATCAGGGAATCCTGGGACATCAGGGCAGGGTGGGTCCCCGCAGACCATCTGGTCCAGCACCCTTATTTTACAGCACCTTGATTTTATCTTATTTCTCAGCTCAGGCTGGAGAGATTCAGTGACTCACCCCAGATCATGCAGCAGGATCCCCACCACCCCCATCACTCCTCTCATCACCATCATCACCATCAGCACCGTTATCATCTTCATGGCAGCCAGCCTGCATCGATCAATCCCTGGGGCCAAGCGGCATCTCACTTCATCCTCACAGCCTCTCTGAGGTGACCACTCTCACCATTTCCATTTCACAGGTGGGGAAACATCACAGATGTAAGGAGCAAGCTGGGAGACCTTCCTCTCAACCACTCTAAAAATCTTGACCGGAGATCCCACATGGGGCCCAATAACCCTCAGATACAAGGCAGAAGGGGGCTCCCCTTGAAACCTGAAAGCGGTAAATTTAAGACCAATAAAGGGAAGTTTTGCTTTGCACAGAGGGGGTAGGGGCTAAAAATACTAGTGGCTACAAGAAGTATTTAGATGAATTCATAGATAGTTGATCTTCACGCAGCAGTCAGAGTCATCTTTTCAAAACGTAAACAACACTTTACTGTCCAAAACCTCCCACTGCACTTGTAGTGAAATTTGGACTCTTCTTGCTGGTGGCTTCCCCACCCTCCTCTCCTGCCCACCTCCTTGCTCACTTGGCTCCAGCCATGCTGCTCTCCCCTCTTTAGGACATGCGCTGCTCTTCCTGTCTTGGAGACTTTGCATGTACCCTTCCCTCTGCTGGGCTGCTCTCCTCTCTGCTCTTTGCCTGGGTGGCTCTTTCTCACCCTCCACACCTCAGCCTAAATATCGTCTCTTTCAGGGGGCTTTCCCTGCATGAACACACAGCTGAGTCAGTACCTGGTCACTCTGTCTTGTCACCCGTGCTTTTGTTCCTTGCCCTTATTATAAGCCATAATAATTAATTGATTAGCTTGCTTTGTGTCTGTCTCCTTCTGCTGGACAGTGAGCTCCATGAGGTCAGAGTGTCCCTGAATGTGTTTTCATCCCCATGTCCCCAGAACAATTACCCTGCCAGCTTAGTGCCTAGCATGTGCTAGTTATTCATTCAGCACTGACTGTGCTGGATATAGTCCTAAACCCTTTTGTATGAATTTACCCATTCAGTCCCCACACATCAACCCTGTAAAAGAGGTACTGTTAGTATCATCCTTATTTTATAGTTAAGGAAACTAAGGTACAGATTGGTTAGAAATTTACCCAAGGTTATAGCTAGTGAGTGGTAGAGAAGAGATTAGAATTCAGGCAGGTGGGCTCCAGAGTCTATACTCTTAACCACGACTCTCTCCTCCTTCTCCAATATTTATTGAGAAGGTCATCAGTAGACAGTTGAAGAGTGAATGAATGAATGAATGAATGAGAGGCAAAGGGATTGGTACAAAGGGTCCTGGAATCAGATGGGTGGGATTGGGACCCAGCTCTGTCTTCTCTGAACTTGGGTCTCAGATTCTAACTCTATTAAGGGAAAAAACCAGGGGCTTCCCTGGTGGCGCAGTGGTTAAGAACCTGCCTGCCAATTCAGGGGACACGGGTTTGAGCCCTGTTCTGGGAAGATCCCACATGCCGCGGAGCAACTAAACCCATGCGCCACAACTACTGAGCCCACGTGCCACAACTACTGAAGCCCATGCGCCTAGAGCCTGTGCTCCACAACAAGAGAAGCCACCACAATGAGAAGTCTGCGCACCACAACAAAGAGTAGCCCCTGCTCACCACAACTAGAGAAAGCCCGTGTGCAGCAACGAAGACCCAATGCAGCCAAAAATAAATAAATAAATTTTAAAAAAGGAAAAAAAAAAAGGAACAAAACCGAGAAACCTCCCTGAGAATGCCTCAAAGCAATAAGAAAATAAACCTAAACAACCTAATAGAAAAGTGGGCAAAAGGCTTGAACATGCAGTACACTGAAAAAGAAACCAGGATGGAAAATAAACAAATGGAAAGACGCTACACCTTATTAGGGAAACGCAAGTGATGACTGACATATTGGGCACCGCGAAGATGTCTGGTGTTGGTTGGTGTTGGCGAGGACCAGTTAGTAAGTGTTGGTGAAGATGTGGAGCAACTGGAACTCTCATCCGCTGTGGCAGCGGGAGGGGAGAGTGTTCATGGGTATAAGCACTTTGGAAAACAGCTTGGCACCACTTGTAAAGTTAAACATGGACGTACCTGGATGACCCACAATTTCAATCTCAGATATGTAGCTCAGAGAAACTCCCACATGTGTGCACCAAGAGACAGGTATAAGAATGATCACAGCAGCCCTAGTAGTTATAGCAAAAAACTAGGAACAACCTACATGGTCATTGACTGGAGAATGGATGAGGAAGCTGAGATCTAATTTAGACGATGGAGTAAAAGACTGCTGAGAAAATGAATGAATGTCAACTAAAATGCAAAATCATGTATGTATTTTAGAAACCTAGTGATGTGTGAAAACAATCAAGCCAAAGAGGAATATCTATGCATCATATTATTTATATAAAAGTCAAAAAGTAAACAAACCAATATGTTGTGTAGGATCCATTCCCATAGGGTGACAGTATTTTATTTTCCAAAGCAAGTGAATGGTGATCACAAAATTCAGGATTGTGCTGAACTCTGGAGAAAGGCAAGGAAGAGAATTGGGGAAGCACGTAGCTGGCTTCAACGGTGCTGGTAAAGTTCTAGTGCCCAAGTTGGGGCAGTAGGTTCATAGTTGTTTCTCTTCATAAACCAGACGTTCATCACACATTTTTTTGTATTCACCAAATATTACATAATAAAGGCTTTTTAACTTCTGCAGTTTTCAGGGCTGTTGGAAGAATCAAATCGGAGTGTGGATAGAGTGGTTTCATTCATTCAACAAGCATCCACCATATACCAGTCATCCTCTTAGAAGACACAAAAAATGAGAACATGACTCAGTTGGGAGGAAGTAGCTCAAGGTGAGAGAAGTGAAGAGCACCAGCTTTGGTGCTATAGGGAGACTTGGGTGCAAATCCCAACTTTGCTATTTACTAGCTGTATGACCTTGGGTAACATACCCAGCCTCCCTCCTCCTCAGTTTTCTCATCAACATCAGGAATAACAGTCATGGGATGCTATAAGTCTTAGATAAAGCTTTAAAGATAACTGGCTCGCCAGGATAAAAGCATTTAGTAAGAGCTCAGTCAATGTTGTTGTTTGTGCAACATGCTGAGGAGGTGGGGTGGAGAGGAGGGTGTCAGTCTGCCCACGTGAGCGCTGAATGGTAGGAGAAGGAGTTTGAACCCTTAAGGCTCAGAGGGATCATTGAAGTTTTGAGGCAAGGCAGGGACAAGATTTGTGTCTCAAAAAGATCCCCCTGGCTAAAGTGAGGGGTAAGACCTGAGCCAGGAAGCCCGCTTAAGAGGCTGTTAAGGGCTTCCCTGGTGGCGCAGTGGTTGAGAGTCCGCCTGCTGATGCAGGGGACACGGGTTCGTGCCCCGGTCTGGGAGGATCCCACATGCCGCGGAGCGGCTGGGCCCGTGAGCCATGGCCGCTGAGCCTGCGCGTCCGGAGCCTGTGCTCCGCAACGGGAGAGGCCACAACAGTGAGAGGCCCGCGTACCGCAAGAAAAAAAAAAAAGAGGCTGTTAAAATAATCCAGGTGAGAGATTATAGAGTCCTGAGCTAGGGGGTGTGGAGTGCACAGGGACAGGAGGACTGGAAAGAAAGAGATGGATTCTAGAGCTACTGGGGAGATAAAATTGATGGGACTGAAGACTGTATCTGGGGGCAAAGGAGCAGAAATCACGTGGAACGATATCTAGGTGTGATGCCCTGAGACAGGGAACCGAGAAGGAGAAGCAGGTTGGAAGGGAGAACAGGAGGATGAGTTCAGAGGTGGTCACTAAGGGGAGATGTCTAGGAGGTGCTGTATTTACACCTTGGGAGCTCAGGGCAGAGGTCAGCTTGCAGAAGGTAACTAGGAGTGAGTGACGGCGTCTATCTAGGAAGGTAATGGAGGGTGTGCAGCGGGCCGCGTTGCCCACATTCCCAGTGGCAGGAGGAGGAGGAAAATAGGACTGTGAGGCCTCCTTGAAGCTGAGGGAGGTTCTCACCTTGAAGGAGGAGGAGTGGCCTGCCCCAGAGTCACAGATAGACTGAGAAGAGGCCACCAGATCTGGCCATAACGAGTTGTCAATGCTCTGGGCAGGAACACTTTGTCGCATTGTGGGGACTGAACTTGGAGAAGCTTTTCTCAATGTTCCCAGAATGAATTATGATCCCTTTAATGCTCCCCCTACAGCTGCTGTCCACCCTGCTCACCCCTTAGGTCTTACTCATCATATTTGTTCAATGTCTGTTCCTGGTTGGTTGTAAACTCAGGAGCAACCACCAGGAATTGTGCTAAACATGATATTTCATTTGAGCCTCGTTTCAGTTTCAAGAAATCTGTATTATTTTCATCCCCACTTAGCAAACTGAGGCTCATCTGAAGGCCCTGAAAGTGGGGTGGACTTATTTGGCTAAGATCGGGGCCAGGTTCCATCCCTAACTTATGGGTGACAGACAGGAAAATAAACTCATAGCATCTGAACCTCCAATACCTGAACTCGGTGGTTCTCAAACTTTAGCCTGCATGCAAAACATCAGACTGGTGTGAATTCGCAGATTCTTAGGCCCCAGACTGCAGAGATTCTGATTCAGCAGATGCGAAGCAGTGTCCGGGGACCTATTTTATTAACCAGCACCCCAGGTGATTCCCATGCAGGTGATGGAGGGCCACCCTTGAGGAAACATTAACCCAATGGTATGCTGCGCACACGGTCCAATTTCAGGCAGCAGAGTGGTCCTGGACCCCGAAGCTACTGGTTTCTGGCAATCGGTTAGGGCTCTGGGCTGCAGCTGGGAGCAGGCTGGGGCTGGGGGAGGCAGTGGGTGGTAATAAAGAAACAACAGGAAGCTCAGCTTTTATTAGCCCTGGGTAGTCGCAGCTGCAGGTGAGTAATCTGATTTCTGCGGCGTCCTGTTTTCTCTGCTGCCTGGCGGTTCCTCGACACCCACTCACCTGCCACCAGCCACGGGAGAAAGGGCGGGTAGGAGGGAGGATGGGCGTGGGGCTCCGCCTGCTTGCGTCCCTCGCCCGCGCCCACACGGGCACACCCGCTGCGCCGTGCCCACCGGCCACGCACCTGGCGCGCGTGCTGCGGGGCAGGGCAGGGGGAACACCCACTCGCGGCCCTGCCGCCCCCCCCCAACCCCGGTTGCCCCCCCGACTCCGGGCGCGCTCCCCCGTCAGAAGGCCTGGTGCCATCTCCCAGCTCCTCCGCTGACTTCTGAGCCTCAGTTGCCGCCTCTGTAAAATGGGAGAATGCCCGCCTCCCAGTGTCAGGCTGGTGAGATGGGGAAGCGACGTGAACGTTATAAACTCTAAAGCGCGGTACGATGCCGAGGCGTCAGGAAGAACCTAAGAGAGGCAAAACGAACTGCTCTGGGCCTCGGT
This sequence comes from Aethalodelphis obliquidens, assembly GCF_003676395.1. NCBI lineage: Eukaryota > Metazoa > Chordata > Mammalia > Artiodactyla > Delphinidae > Aethalodelphis > Aethalodelphis obliquidens. Next base: position 34,542,362 of record NW_020837953.1, read on the forward strand.
GCCCTCATTTGTGAAATAGGAACGATTAACCCTTCTTCATGAGCAGATAATGCTCACGAAGTGCCTAGACCACGGTACACAGTGAGGGCAGCAGCTATCGTTGTGGTTATCATCACTTACTGCCCAGTCCAGAGGCAGGCAGGCATTCCCTCCTCTCACTCAGGTACTCTGGGCTTCCTTGGTTCTCAGCTCCTACCTGGGAAATGGGGAGGATGGGGGAGGCTCGGATGGGAAAAGTCTGAGGATCTGAGAGAGTCAGGCACTTGCCCAGGCCTGGGGATTGGTTCCATCCCAAACTCTCTGAATCAAATTTTCCATCTGTAAAATGGGGTTGATAACGTCCTCCCTGACAGTCCACTGAGATGTAAAGATCAAATGAGAAAATAAACCTGGAAACACTTGTAAATTGTGAAGTGCTGTCCACATGCAAAAAAAAATTTTATTATTTTGTCCTACAGGGTCAAGGATTGGTCAAGAACCAAACTAGATTTAGCCAGTGAGTTACCGAGGGTCCCCTTGAGAAAGGCCACTGGACTTTACCTTCGCTCATGGAGTCCACCTTGTCATGCCACACTGGCACAAAAGTGGGGAGGGAGATCCTACCATCAGGGGGTTCAGGGTCCAGTTACCCAGAGGTAAAAGTGTTGTGGAAGCACAGAGGAGGGAGGAACGGGTGAGGCAGGGAAGGGGTGACAAGGAGGAGGACTTCCCGGAGGAGTCAGCCTTGAGAGGACTCTTTGAGGGATGGTTGTAGTTCCCATGAGGAGAAGGGGAGGTGTATTCCAGGCAGAGACAAATTCCAGCAGAGAAATCCAGGGATGAGAAAGTGTGTCGTGTGTTCAGGGAAAGGGCATGAAATGTGGCTGAAGTGCAGGGCGGGAAGGAGGGAGGAGTTCAGACGAAGGCAAACTGGGCGGGGCTTCCAGTGCCTCCCTAGGGAGCTCAGACTCCATCCTGAGGTTGATGGGGACGCATGCAGGCTTCGAAGCAGGGGAAACATGTGGTCAGGTGTGGGTTCTAGAAAGATCACTGTGGTAGGTGCAGAGAATGGGTAAAGGCAAGAAGAGGGAATAGATGACAGACTGAAGCTGTTGCTTTGAGTTGAAGGTGGCCCGAACCAAGGCAATGGCAAGGGATAGATGGGCGAGAACTTTGTGAAACAGAACAGCAGTACTTACAGTAAAACGATTTGAGGGAGAGAAGGTAAAGGTGACTGAATTTTCTGTCTCTGGAGCTTGAGGTGGATGGGGACAAATTAATTGTGATGGGGAACCCAGGAAGGGAGCAGGGTGAGGTCACCTTTGAGGTACGGGTCAGACATCCATTTCTTCAAGGGCTGTCTGTGCTAAACCCTCAGATGTGGGAGTAGATAAGACCCAACATCTTCCAGGGAGAGGCTAGAGAGAAGAGAATATTAGTCAGGAATCTTTTCATTATAAGTGACAGAACTCAATTCAAACTAGGTTAAAAAAATTGTTTTTAAGGAGAAAGAGAGAGATTAAGAATCTAGTGGCTCTGTTTTCTTGGAGTTTCAAGGGAGTGTCAACTTCAGGCATTGCTGGATCCAGGATTCCTGATAATGTCATTGGATTATCTCCCCACCACCTCCATCTATCGATTCTGTGTGTTTCTGCCTTTCTTTAAGAATGGGCTATCTTCTCTTTCTCTCCCATAGCAGATGGGCCCTCTCCAGTCCCAGGAAAGATACTCACATGTTCACATTCCATCAGCTCACACATCAGAAGGAGAAAGCCTATGGTCCCCACTAGCTGCATCGACAGTCCTGGGGGGGCCTTAACCGACCAGCCTGCATCACACGTCCAAGCCCAACCCAACCACTGTATCAAGGAGAATGGGGCCCAGTGATTGCTCTACTTGCCTTTCCCAGTGGGTGGGAACCTGTTTGGACACCCCACCAGCCTGCAGGTTTGAGGCCAGAACACTGGGGAACACCAACATTTCCAGGTTGGACATAACTTGGGAAGGAAACTGAGGAGTCTGAGAGAGGTTCTGGGAGAAGCAAAGTCTTCAAGGGAGGAGAGAAGTTCTACAAGGAAGCAATGGGCAAAGGCTAATTCTGGAAGGGGTGACAGGCTCCCACGGTTCTGGGCTCCAACAATCCACCCTCCCCCGGAGTGGAAAAAGGCTGTGGGCCCTGATGGACCAGTACAGATTCTACCACCGCCCCCAGCAGAGCCCATTTCCCTATCTGTGAAATGAGGAAACTAACAGAACACCCACCCCATAGGATGAGTGAGAGGTACAGGCAAGATGGCACTGAGAAATGCTTACCCCAATGCCTGGCACATGCTAAATGCTCAATAATTGGTAGTTACTTATTGGGCTGGTGGAAGAAATAGTTAGTAGTGACAGTGGTCATAGTATCCAGAAGCCTGCTACCCGGATAGGGTAGAAAGTTTAGCTCATACATTCAGCACCACTGAGGCCTCATTCATTTACCCATTCAACAGTCCTTAACGGAGCACCTGCGGTATACCAGCCGCCCTGCCAGACACAGCAGATGTCAAGGAGGCTAGAACACAGGCATCTGAGGCAGCATGGGATATGATGTGATGGCGAGTAGCTTACCATACGGGGTGATAAGTGCCACAGGGACCGGGCTGTGAGAGCCAGAGAAACGCGGTCCATATGGAGGCAGTGGGGCAGCCCCACAGGAAGGCAACATTTGAGGTGGGTCCAAAAGAAAACTGATGAGGACAAAAAGAGCTGACATTCTGTGCACGTCCCAACGGGTCAGATTCTGGGTGTGCTGAGCATTTCCACATATGAGGTGAGGACCGCTGTCCCCATTTCATGGATGAGGCAGTAGGGGCCCAGAAGGGTTAGGTGGCTTTTGCTCAAAGTCACAACGTTTATAAATGGGGGCACCAGGGATGGTCTGACCCTCCGGATGAGTTTACCGGATGAGTTTACCAGGTGGAGAAGAGAGGAGGGGCAGGATGCCGGGCAGAGAGAGAAAAAAAACATGACCCAGTCTCTGGGATGGGGAGAGGAAGCCAGGGTTCCCACACTGGGCAAGCCCTCACCTGAGGGAGGGTGAGGCAGGGAGAGTATGACACGGAAAGATGGGGGCCATGACCTCCAGCAAGCTCTGTGCCTCCTGGAACCTCAGTCTCCTTATCTGTACAATGGGGATGAGCAAGTCTATTATCTCCATCCCCATTTTACAGATGAGGAAACAGATCAAAGCCTTGTGGCTGCGGAGCTCACGGGCCAGGGCCACAGCGCTGCGGCATTGCTGCTACCAGTGCAGATGAGATGTGAAAGTTCGCTGCAAACCCTCCTCCCTGTCTCAAGGGTGGTAGCCACAAACAGCACCCCGAGAGAAGCAGGCGCCTCCATGGGAGCAGCCCTCAGGGCACCCCAGAAAACAGTCCTGTGCTCCTACTCAGAAATTCAGTCTCTTAAAGACCTTAGAGAAAATGTCATTCATGCACTGGGGAGAAGGCATGCAACCTGCAGATGCAGAAACTGAGCCCAGAAAGAGGGGAGCATCTTGTGCAAGGTCACACGACGAGCTGTGCTAGAGATCCATCCAGAGGGCAGCTCACCTGACACCTGGTTCTGTGCTCTCTCTCCATTCCACACTCCACTCCTTACAAATGGCCTCTCACCTTGCCTCCGCGATAGCAATCTCTACTGGTCCTGAACAGTTAATATGGACCAGGCACTTCACCTTTCTTTATCTCTTGTCCTCCAAGCCACCCTGTGGAGTGTTACCCAGGGCAGCCATAAGGTCTAGAAACAGAGGCAAATATACATACACAATATATGGTTCATTGATTGTATATTAGAAAACATGTCAAATAATGATCAATGCATCGGGACTTCCCTAGTGGTGCAGTGGTTAAGAATCCACCTGCCAGTGCAGGTGTCATGGGTTTGATTCCTAGTCCGGGAAGATCTCGCATGCTGCAGAGCAACTAAGCCCGTGCGCCACAACTACGGAGCCTGAGCTCTAGAGCCTGCAAGCCACAACTACTGAGCCCCCGCACCACAACTACTGAAGCCCGTGTGCCTAGAGTCCATGCTCCGCAACAAGGGAAGCCACCGCAATGAGAAGCCCACACACCGCAACGAAGAGTAGCCCCCACCTGTCGCAACTAGAGAAAGCCCGCGTGCAGCAACGAAGACCCGACACAGCCAGAAATAAAAAATAATAATAAATTAAAAAACATAATCAATGCATCTAGACTTTATAGCCACCCTATAAATTATGCAATCCTGGCTTACAGATAAGAAAACTGGGGTTCAGAGATGTGAGAAGTCTGCCTCAGGGACTCACAGCTAGGAAGTGACAGCATGGGGATTAGTATCCAAGCATCTCTGACTCCAAAGCCGGAGTCCCCACCCCAAGCTGCTGTTGGATAAGAGATGGAGGGACCTGCAAAGGGAGGTGAGGAGTGATGACAGAAGGCTCTGATCCCCAGCGATGAGGGAGGTAACAGTTATTGTAGTGGCTACACATTAGGCCCCCGCAGGCAGGCTGCCTGGGTTTGAATCCTGCTCTGCCCTCAGGCAAGTCACTGGTCCTCGCTGAGCCTAATTTCCTCATCTGTATAATGGGCATGGTAATAATGTGCTCACCTCATTCGTTCATTGGGAGGGTTAGATTAGAAGAGTGTGTGGCACATGGCAAGCACAGCGGAAGTGTTGCCTCTTATTTGCTGGCATCTTGTATGGCATTTTGCAGTGACTGCCTTGTCTACCAGCAGTACTGCTTTTATAACAATTGTGGGTTCTGGAGCTGGCCGCCTGGGCTCTGCCACTTGCTAGCAGGTGGTCTAGAGCTTAGAGGGACATTTAAGGTGGGGCTCATGAAGTTTAAGCCTCAGGTCTCTCACTTGCATGGCCTTATACCTCATTTTATATTCATAATTTTATATTCTTTTCCTTAAAGGGACCCCACAATATTGTGTAAGCTTTACTGACATCCTGCGAAATGTAGATCTGCCCCTGTGTGTGCAATGCATTTGGTCTCTCCGTGTACCTCAGTTTTCTCATGTCTTTAGTGAAGAAAGTGTTACTGTGCTGATTAAATGAATGAATATGTGTAGAATGCTTTAAAAGCGCCTGGCACATAGGAAATGCCCAATAACTATTGACCTCTTAAGTGAATCCCCAGCTAGTGCATATGCTAAGTGCTAGTAAATGTGCTAAATGTTTAATCCTGGCCATGTTATTTAATGATGTTTAATCTTCACAACAACCCCTCCCATTTTACAGGTGAGAAAACAGAGGCTCAGAGAAATGAGGTCACAGAGCTTGGAAGCTAAAGGGGCCTGACTCGAGAGCCTTGCCTGGAACTGCTGCCCCACCACCTCCCTGTTTAGGATGGGCCCCAGCCCCCTGGCAGCTGAACCTGGAGGACCCAGGTCCCACCTCAGGCAGGCACCGTCTGCCAGGCTCTGATCACCCGAAGGAGGGTAACACGCTCCCCCAAGTCCAGCTGGGTCCGGGCCCTGCCACACCTAGTACCATCGTCCTGCCTGCCCCCTAGAGCTTCCTCTTGAGCCCCCGGCACCAGAGGCACTGGCCCAGGTGGGGCCGAGGCCAACGGGTGACAATGACCGATTTAGAAAGTAAAGTTGCTTCTCAAACAAATAAGAAAGAAGAGGAAAGAAAGAAATGGCCTGCCCGCTTCCTGCCCCACTCTCTCCCAGCACCTGGGGCCCAGCTGCAGGGTTTTCACTGCTTGTTTTTTCATCCTGCCTCTCTAGGAGCCTCTTCTTAAAGCCCCAGGTTCCCTGCCCATGGGTGGCGGCATGATTGTGGAGCCAATGGAAATAAGCACTCTCCATGATTGTCCTATTGTTACTGTCTCGAGTATTGTTTTGGACAATGCCAATAATCATAACAATTTGGGTTTCCTGCAGTTGGGAGAAGGGGGGATTACCAGCTTGCACTTGGGAGCGGCCATCCTGGCTCTGAGACTTCTGAGGGGTCAGGTCATTCCTTCTCTCTGGGCCTCAGTTTCCTTGTCTGTAAAGTGGGGATGGGGTTGTGGTGAGGGCTGGATGAGGCAAGCATGAGCACGGAAAGCACAGGCACGCCCCGGTGGGGTGGCAGCTACTCAGTCAGTTACTATGAAAGCCAGGATCACGCAGGAACACAATTTTAAGAGCTTCTGCAGGTGAGGTTGGAAAGCTCAGTGGACTGGGAGGTAAAATAATCCTAAAGCCCTTGGTATGTTCTAGCCAATGTTTTGTGTTTGTTTTATTTTATTTTATTTATTTATTTATTTTTGGCTGCGTTGGGTCTTCGTTGCTGCGCGCGGGCTTTCTCTAGTTGTGGCTCCACCAGGGAAGCCCCTGGCCGAGGTTTTAAGTGCTTTTACGTAGAATAACTCATTTCATCCTTAGCACAACCAAATGAAGTAGATACTATGTCATCCCTATTTTACAGGTGAGGAAACTTAGATCCAGAAAAATGACTTGCTTGAGGTCAACACATCTGGTAGGTGCAGAGCCAGGATGAGCTCAGCCTGTCTGGATCCAGAATCAGTGCTCTGAGCTGCATACACTGCCTTGAGGGCAGGTCTGGCTCTCTAGGGTCTGATTTGCTGTGTGACCGTGGACAAGTCCTTTGCCTTCTCAGCCTCAGTTCTTGATCTGCAAAGTGAGCAGCCTGTAATACCTGCCTACAGGTATCAGACCATCCTAAGGGAGTGTTGTGGCCAGATTTAGTGACAATGTAGAGAAAGACAATGAATGAATATACCAGGGGCTCAGGAAGCCATGGCTGTCGCTGCCTTAATTATTATTAGTTTCAGAGTCACAGGCAAGAGCCAGCCTGGAGGATGCTGAGGACCCTGCCCAGCTCTGAAAATCTAAGTCCTGTGGTTGCAGCTGGGGAGCGACTCTAGGAGGCACCTGGTGAGAGGTGGCTACACCCGTTGGGTCTAGTGGGGCTAAAAAAATCCCTGAGGCTGCCACCGTGCAATCTGCCCGTCACCTGCCCCAGTTAATGGCAAACTCTTCCACCCTGCTTCCCTGCCCCACCCCTACCTCCCACGAGCTGTGTGGCTCTGGAGAAATCACTAGACCTCTCTGAGACAGGAAAAGGACATGACCTACATGAGAGATAATGTAGACAAAGTGCTTAGCATAGAGCCTGACATGGAGTCATGAAGAGGCAACGAGAACCAAAATTTTGAGGCCGACCTATGTTCCAGTCCTGGCTATTTCCTGCTGTGTGACCTTGGGCAAGTTTCTTAGACTCTCTGAGTCTGGAAAAGGATTAGCACAGCACCCAACACACAGTAGTTGCTTAACTAACGACTATGGTTGGCTGTGACCATTTCTTGTACTTTCTAAGGATGTCCAGAGGCCCTCAAAGATTCTGGGGGCCTAATGTTCTCTCTAGTGCTGGATTTCTCTGTTTGTCCCTCCGGAACTGTCATCTGCCCATCTCCATCTGTTCCGTGCCTGGTAGGTGACCTTTGTGGTTGATATCAATGGCCTCCTTTGCCCTCTGGCTTCTGCTTGGGTGGGGCAGGAGGGCAGAGGCAGGCGGACAGTGAGGACAGCTTATTTATTCCCCCAGCCCCTTCCTGCAGGGTTGCCACAGGCTGTCTGTGTCCCTCACCCAAAGGCTACAGCTCCTGTCAGTGGCCCCGTGCATACATCTCTGGCCCTGGGTCCAGGTAACCTCTCCCTCCCCACCCATCAGGCCACGGGTGGTAACAGCTCCACCTTGTTGCCAGCCCTGGGATACTGCGCCATCCCTTCTGGTTTCCCTAGATCCTGCCCACATCTTTGTTAATAGACCCTTGACTGAACTCTCTTCAAATTACTCAATTTGAGTGCACCATCTGTTTCCTGCCAGGGCCCTGATCATGTGTGACTTGTACCCTGAGGTATTCATCTAGGACTCCAGGTATGGTAGAATAATAAAAATTCACATGGCTTTCACATACTGGTATTTATCCACTCAATTCTTTTTTGCTGAGTATCTGCTGTGTCCCAGGCTCTGTGCAGGGAGCCAGGGGCAAAGATGACCAAGATAGAGTCCCTGATCTCAAGGAGCCCATGGGCTAGTCAGGGAGACACATACCTTAACAGACAACCACAATATTTGCTAAAAGCCATAATAGAGGCATGGACGAACCCTGCGGCAAGGCAGAAGGGAAACTGTCGTGCTCCGAGAGGCTGGGAAGACTGCACAGCGGAAGTACTTTTGAGCAGCATCTTTTTAAAAAATTTAATAACATTTTATTTAACCCAACATTTCAAAATATCAACATATAATCTTATCAATTAAAATTGATAGAAAAATTCTAGAGCTTTTTACATCTTTTTCTAAGTCTTCCAAATCCGATGTGTGTTTTACGTTTATGGTGCATCTCAGTTCAGCCTGGCCACAGTTCAGGGCTCAGTAGCCCCGTGTGGCTAGTTTGGAGCAGCATGTCATTCAATCCTCACAACAGCTCTGGGAGCTAAGTGGTGCTGTTTCTCCCACTTTGCAAGCAAGGAAGCAGAGACTCAGAGGAGTATCTTGCACAGGGTCACAGTTACTCCCTGGTGGGGCAGGATTTGAACCTGCATCTGTGTATCTCCAATGCCTGTGTCTTCCTGTTGCCTGTTCTGTCTCTGGACCAACCCCTTCTCCCCAGAGTGAAGCAGCTGACGAGGGCTGAAGTCAAAACTTTAACTGAAGTCCTCTGACCCCAAACCCTGCAATGTTTGTACCTCAGCTGATTCCAGGGGACAGATTAGGGGGAAGTAATAACCCTCTAAAACGGGTTCTGATCCCTATTCTTCTAAGTCCTTGAGATGGCTGGGGGTAGGGTGACAGAAGAGAACTGAGGACTTCTGGTAAGTTGTTAAATTCTCTTTTGGGGGGGAGGGGGTTGTTAAGTGGTGGAAGGCAGGGGCTGCAGGGGATGGGGAGGGCCAGGGTGGCAACTAGACTAGGCACACTGGAAAGTGGCTGCAGGTCATCCTGGCATGTTTGCCAACGCCATGGTCAGCACTTCCTTCCGAGCCCAAACACTGGTTTATCCAGAAATGCTCACTCCTGGAGCCTAGGGATGTAGGTAGAGCTCACAGTGAATTCTTCACCATCATTTTCACACTGATGCTTGGGACGTTATAATGGGATGATAAAGGTAAGACATTCTGATGGGCAGCTTACCCCAGGCTCTCGTGGGAAGATTCTCAGACCCACATTCATGCCTTGGAGGGAAACCAGAGCCATGGAAGAATGGCTGGAAGCAAGGGGAGTTCCCTGGCATGACCAGGGTGTGTGTTTGGTGACTCCAGAGATGTTGTGTGATGTTAAGAATAACGATCAGTAGCTGAGTATTCCTAACCTATTTATTATTTTTTTAATAAATTTATTTATTTTATTTATTTTTATTTTTGGCTGCATTGGGTCTTCGTTGTTACACGCGGGCTTTCTCTAGACGAGCGGGGGCTACTCTTGGTGGCCATGCGAGGGCTTCTCATTGCGGTGGCTTCTCTTGCTGTGGAGCACGAGCTCTAAGCGTGCGGGCTTCAGTAGTTGTGGCCCATGGGCTTAGTTGCTCCGCGGCATGTGGGATCTTCCTGGACCAGGGCTCAAACCTGTGTCCCCTGCACTGGCAGGCGGGTTCTTAACCACTGTGCCACCAGGGAAGCCCCTGACCTATTTATTATTCATCAATTATCCATCCACCCAGAGAGTCATCCATTCATGGTCCTGTATGCCTATCCACGCATCCACCTCTCAATTCCTTCACCCACCATTCATTCATTCTTCCCCCATCCTGTCACCTACCTGTCTATCACCGTCAACTCTGCACCCAACCCTGTGCTGAATGCTCGACATGCAACAGTGAGTAAGACTCAGGCCTGGTGAGCAGACAGCACTTAGTCTAAGCAAGGGAGCAAGTGTGGTGATGGAGGGTTCTAGGAGCTCCAAGGAGGAAATGCCCAACCGTGACCAAGAGTCAGGAAGGCTGCCTGAGGAAGGAACACACAAGCTGGTCTTGAAAGAGGAACAGGGGCCTGTAAAGCCAGATGAAGGAAGCCTGGCTGATGAGACGGTCAGTGATGCGGGCTGGCCAGTGACACAAAAGAACCTGCAACAGAAGCTGGTGGGAGGAAATGAAGGAGGACTGGCCTTGAGCCAATGTTTCATCCCAGGCTCTCACAAGTGGCTTAAAAACGGTAACAACACAGAAGTCCATCCCAACCTTACCTGGCCTGGCCTTCACTTAGCACCGAGTCTGGGATGTCAGACCCAGAAGACCTAGAGAGCAACTAAGTTATTCCCCTTATTGTATCAGAGAAACTGATGTGCCAAAGTCACATAGAGAGGGAGGGGGTCCCCAATCCCAGGTCTCTAACTCCAGTACATTCTGGGGTTCTCTCCATTAGAGTCTAGACCCCAACTCCCCCACACTCAACAAACTCTGGAGTCTAAATCCTTACAGCCCCTCAGTGCCTGGCACGGTGTTGGGCCCAGAGACAGGGAGCTTCCCTATTGCCACTGGACTCCTGCCCTGTCCCCACAAATAATCAGATGGGTAGAGCTCACTCATGCTCTTTCCATGGCTCCATTTAATTCCCACAACAGCCCCCTGGGGACTGGAATTGCTCCTCCTTTTTACAGGTGAGGGAAAGGAAGTCTCAGAGAGGGCAAGGGGCTCGCCCAGCGTCACGCAGCTCAAACACAGCAGAGCCAGCAACCCGACTCCCCGTCCTGTACCTGATCCAGGACACCAGGCGATACCTCACGTGGTCTTGAATGTTCTGGCCCCCAGCTGATCCTGTGCCATTGAAGTGAGGGGCTGTGGACAGGTGGATTCAGCATGGACAGAAACCAAACCCAGGTGAGGGGCTGGGATCCTGGAGAGGAAAACTCAGAGACTGTTTTCACCTGTAACCTGCTCTGCCCCACCCAGCAATGGAAAATGTGTGTCAGAGGAAGCTGCCGGCTGGGGACAGGGTAGGTGTGCGTGGGTGACAGCTTGTGGAGGGGCACCTCGGGGGGCAGGATGTGCCGAGGCTGAGGGGCAAGGTCAGGTGTGCAGAGTGGAGTTCGGGTTCTGCTCCCTGCACCCTGCCCACTGCCTTTTTCTCTCTGGTTCTCACTTTCTTTCTCATGCTCTCAGAACTAATGGTAAGACTTTCACTTCCAGAAGGATGGGCAGACTGTCTTATGAAAGCTGTCCCAAGCTCTACCTCCCAGATCTCCTTGGCTACTACTAATTCTCTGCTCCATAGTTCATACAAGCATTTATTGAGCACCTGCTGTGTGCTCAGATGCAGGAATGCAGAATGGCTCCTTCCCCAACCTGAGAAGTACACAATTTGGTGGAGACACAAACATGACGAGACAGGCTCAAGACCCAGGTGACACAATCCAGCAGGGGGCCAGGGCGGTGGTCAGGGAGGTTTTCTGGAGGATAGCACGCCAAGCATAAGGGAGGTGATATTAACCATCCTTTCATGTGCTTCCTACAAGCCAGATTAAAGGGCTAAGTCTTTAGAGACTTTTGTACCTTTCCATCCTCAAACAAACCTGTGAGATAGGAAGTGCTAGTAGTCCCATTTTATAGGTGAGGAAATTGAGGCATTGAGGTAAGAATTTATGCAAGGTCTTACTGCCAGATGCTAGGAAACGACAGAGCCAGGATTTAAAACCAGGTTCTTAACCGCTCCACCAAGAAAAGGAAGAGGGAGCAGGTTTTGGGGGCAGATGGGGAGGTGTGGACGGAGTAACAAGAGGAAAGGCCCAAAGAGGAGATGGTGTGTTGGTGCTGAGAGGAGAGGGAAAGGTGCTAAGTGGTGAGGCTGGGAAGCAGCCAGGGCCCGGACAAGAAGTCCTCAAAGCCTTGCCCGGGGCACTGGAGAGCTATGGACAAGTTTTGAGCAAGGGAGTGACATGGACATGATTGCTCTAAAAAGATTCCCTCCTTTAAAGTGGTGGTCAGGGCTGAAATGGACAAAAGTGAAATGTGATTTATTTCAATGTTTTTGAAATTTTATATTATTTTTTATTTTTGGTTGTGTTGGGTCTTCGTTTCTGTGCGAGGGCTTTCTCTAGTTGCGGCGAGCGGGGGCCACTCTTCATCGTGGTGCGCGGACCTCTCACTATCGTGGCCTCTCTTGTTGCGGAGCACAGGCTCCAGACGCGCAGGCTCAGTAGTTGTGGCTCACCGGCCTAGTTGCTCCGCGGCATGTGGGATCTTCCCAGACCAGGGCTCGAACCCGTGTCCCCTGCATTGGCAGGCAGACTCTCAACCACTGCGCCACCAGAGAAGCCCCTATTTCAATGTTTTGTTAGTTTCCTAAGGCTACTGTAACACCGTACCACAAACCAGGTGGCTTACGGTAACAAATTCATTCTCTCTCACTGCTCTTCAGGTTAGAGGACTGAAATCAAGGCGTTGTCGGGGCCATGTTGTCTGAGACTCTGGGTAGAATCCTTTCTTGCCTCTTCCTAGCTTCTGGTGGTGGCCGTCAGTCCCTGGCATTCTGTGGTTTTCAGCTGCCTCACTCTAATCTCAGCCTCTGTCATCACACGGCATTCTCCCTGTGCGTCTCTCTCCTCATCTTGTAAAGACACCAGTTATATTAGATTAAGGGCCAACCCTATTCCTGCATGATCTCATCTTATATTTGCAACAAGCTTATTCCCAAATAAGGTCACATTCTGAAGTCCTGAGGGTTAGTACTTCAATGTATCTTTGGGGGGAACACAATTCAACCCGTAACAGATGTCGTTAAAGTGCCTGTCCTATAGATAAATCTCAGATTTGAAAAAATCTTAGGCAGATTGCATGTCCCACTTTGAGATTCAGAAAATATGGCCTCAGCATATCTGTCCCCCACACTAATACTTTGCCCTAGTGACTACTAAATAAATGTTTGAGAAATATTGACTTGTGGTCCCATAAGGCCCTCAGGTCTTTCCTTAACAACTTAGAGAAATAGAATAAAAGTCCCCAGAGAACCAAGTCAAGCTGCCCTCTGTCCTGGATTCCTGATGAGCAGCTGCTCCACTGACCTGGGCACCTCCTTCCCCTCCTGCCTGGGCACCAGCCTGGGGAATAGCCAGTCCTGAGAAGGACAGAGAAAAGAGGCCTGAGCCTCTTTCCTCCCTGGATTAAACAGAACTCACTGTTCTCAGTCCTCTCCCTTGCTTCCCCATCCCAACAGGCTCCAATTGCTCCATTCAGACCAGCGTCCATGCTCTATCCCTGCCTCCGCCATTTGGTTCAGGGCTTTGCCTTAATCACTGGGACTATTGCCTGAGCCTTCAAACTGATTTCCCTGCAGCCAGCAGCCAATCAGGTCATCCTAAACATGAATCTGATGACTTCTCTCACTGCCATAAAACCTTCAATGGCTCCCTATTGTTCTCAGAATAAAGTCCAGGTCTCTCAGCCTAACATTTCAGGCCTTGTCCAAGTTGGTCACCACATTGCTCTCCAGCTTATTTGTCACTCTTTCCCTACATATGCTCTATCTTGCAGGGAGTGAAGTTTCCAGAATTTCCATTTAAAGAGACTGGTGGAGCGCATTCCGGTTGGAAGGGGATACAGCAGGGAGCTTGTCTTAAAGCTGTCTTTGTAAGCAGGAACCCCTGAGCGTGGCTGTACTGCCCTCTTTTCTGCATCTGCTCCTTGGCATACGCTGTTCCTTCTACATGGAATGCTGTCTCCAAATCTCTATTTTCCAACACCTGACTCAAAGGACATTTTCACCCTGATCATATAACCAAAAGGGTGTCTCCCCGCTCCAAATATAGAGCATTTTGGTTGAACTTCCTTCTGAAGCTTATTCCAGTCCACCTTGTACTGACCTGAGGATGCACCTCCCTTCCCTTAGAGCCAGGTTCTAGTCCCAGGCCTGCAGCTGAATGGAAGGAAGAGCAGGTGAGAAAAGTGTCAGAATGTTGACCTGGCTGCTAATACCCTTTGCCAGCATCTTGCTTGGTGACCTTGGGCAAGTCTCTTTCCCTCTGTGGGCCTCAGTTTCCTCTCTGTAGAGTGGGACGTGGGGAAAGACATCTAAGCAGGGTGAAAGCGTGAGCTAAGTTTTTCCCTCCACCCCAGGCCTGGCCAAACCTTGGTCCTGTAAACAAGAGCTTCTAGGGCCCTTTATTTTTACATTGATTTGCATACATTTGCATAAGTGCTATAAAAGGCGCTGACTACATTTCATTCATAGAGAGAATTGAGACTGGCATCTAACTGATGTCCAGGGATGGAAAAGACTCACTAGCTCATGGTTTCATCCAAATTTTAGCAGTCAGAGTCTTTAGTAATTAGACCTCCAAGCCCTCTTTTTACAGATGAGTAACTGAGGCTCAGAAAGGGAAAGTGAGGAGCCCAAGGTCACAGAGAGGTGAGGGACAGCAGGCTCCCGCTCAGGCTTCCCGCTGTGCGCCAGGGGGTTGCGCCAGCACCTCAAGTGTCTCACCGTGCAAGGAGGTGCAAGGAGGGCTTAGTGTTCTTTCTAGGCCCTTCTCTGCACCCCAGAATAACAAAGCCTGCTGGCTTGGCAGCCTCTGCAACCACCACAGGAAACCAAATTGTAGTAGAAAGTCAGACCGGAGTGGAAAATCCTCTCAGAGATGTTAGATCGTTGCTTTCACCTATTCTAAAAATAACCTGGTTTATTAGAGATTGATAGATGACAAGATAACCCACAAGTTCTTCCACGGAGGCCAGGGAGACGAGAGAGTGTGATGCTGTTAGAACAGAAAGGGAGTTGGGAGGTGCTGCAGGGGGTTGGTGCGCTGGCTGGACCCATGGAACTCAGTATTCAGCCACTGTCAATACAGGGCCGGCGGCAGGGCAGATACTGCGCTAGGCTGTGGGAACACCATGAGTGGGACGCAGACATGGATGCTGCCTTCAAGAGATCTAGTCAAATGACAGGGGAGCCAGGTCACAACGTTGGACAAATAAAATCATTGCAAATTGGGATAAGTGCTATGAGGGAATGAGCAGTGCTGAGATGAAGACTAACGGGGAGACCAGGACGGGCAGGGAGGTGTCTGGAAGGAGGGGACATTTAAACTGAGACCAGCAGAGGGGGAAGGAGCCAGCCCAGCGAAGAATGGAGGGAAGGTCATCTCAGGAGACAGCAGCATGTGCAAAAGCCCGAAGGCGGGAAGGTGCTCGGTGGTTCAAGAAACTGGAAGGCCAGTGCAGGGGGAAAGAGGGGAAAAGGGCTGTAGCCTTGCAGGAGGAGCTTGGAAGGGAGCAGGGCAAGAGCTGTGCTGGCTTTGAGAATCTGCTTGGGCTTATGGATTAGACTCGAGGTCAATGGGAAGCTCCTGAAGCAAGGTTTTCAGCAGTGGACTCACGGGGCGTGGCTTGCCTTCGAAGAAGCTTGCTCTTGCCTGCTGTGTGGGGTAATGATGGAGGGGGCTAGTGGCAAGAAGACCAGCGGACATGGTGTCCAGATAAGATCGCCAGTGGCTTGGACTAAGATGGGAAAGGAAAAACAGAGAGAACTAGATGGATTCAAAATATGTTTTGGAAATAAACTTCCCAGAAGCTGCAGATGGATTGGATCGGGGGTGGGGTGGAGGGAAGAGAGGAAGAGGGCTCTGGAGGGCACCTGGGTCTCTGGCCTGAGCGCCTGGTGGGTGGCAGTGCCATTTCCTGAGGTGGGGAAACGTGCAAGCAGGAGGGGCAGGGGTGGGAACCTGGTTTGGGGCATGTGGGTTTGAGGCACTTGCAGATTGCCAGGAGGTGGTTCCAGAGGCCCTAGCAGTCTCGGGTCATCTGATGAAAGCAGACAGTGGGTCCTTCCATCATTGAGGAAGTCTGAACAGTGAGCTCCAGGGGACCAGGGACAAGCTCTGGGTGGTTTTGTAGCTCCAGCACCTAGCAGACTGCCTTGCGCATAGTAGGTGCTCAAGGAGAAGTGGTGTATGAAAGGAGCTGGACCACCAGCTGGGTGAATTGGCTCACGACATGATGAGTGCTTAATAAATATTTCAGGAATTCTTTGACTCCTCTTCTCTCACCCCCACCCCCATCCAGTCAGTCAAAGATTCCTGCAGATATGACTTTCTTAGTGTTTCCCAAACCAGTCCTAATTCAGACCCTCAGCATTTAACAACATTAATGGTGAACTTTTTTTTTCATCATCCACAGTCATTTATTGATATCCAACTATATACATATGGCACATTTGAGGCACTAATAGAGAGAAGGAAATGCCCACCTACCCCTTGAAATGGAAATAATCGGAGGTGGGTTACACCATCTTTTGGAGAAAGATAGACCTAAAGGATTTTGTAGAAATAAAATTTTAGGGCAACAATGAATGATTTTTTTAAAAAAAATCCTAGGGCTGATTCGTTTTTGCCATAGAAATATTAATTTAACATAAAGATTTATTTTCTTTTGTGTGTGTGTGACCTTTAACTGAGTACCTACTGTGTGCCAGGCACTGTGCTAGGCCCTTTATGAGTATATTATTCTCATCTAACCTTCCTCCATTTGACTTCTCACGGCACTACTACACCGACCTGCTGTGTAATCTCCCTGCCTTCAGCCTCCACCCTCCAATCCATCCGCCATACTTCAACCAGGGCGGTATGAGAAGAATCAAAATCTGATCTGTCCTCCTCCACTTCAAATCTTCTCATCGTCTACAGAATCATGACCCATCGCCTTCACGTAGCTTGCAGTGCACTGAGTTCCAGCTCTGCCTCATCTCCCACTGTGCCTCGTCTGATGTTCCTTGGAGCATCCAATGCTGTTTCTCGCCTCGGTGCCTTTGCTGGTATTGTGCCCTCCTCCAGGACTGCCCTTCCTGGTGCTGGTTCATCCACACTCACCATTTAAGGCTCAGCTCTTCATACCATCCTACAGTCCAGTACCAGCTGGATTGGGAACCCTCAGGCCACCGTTTCTCCACTCTGTGTTGACTCCATCGGCACCTATACATCATAAGAACTTTTTTTCATATAATTTCTCGTTCAGTGTACAGAATTATCTCCAACTTGCCAGGTCTGGTGGTTCCTTAGTCACAATTGAACGTGAAACAACTGGGCAGCTTTTCCTGATAGTCCAGGGCAAGAGCAGTAGTCAGAGATTCCGCTCTTCCCTTGGGTTAGCTTTCACGGGAATGAGTTGCTATGTCTGGGGAATATGTATGTGCCAGTAGAAAGGGGTCCAGGGATCCTCATCCCTTACAAATCCCAGGCCCCAGTACTTTATTCTCCCCCAGTGCATTCCCATCCTGGTCCTTCCTTGAGTTCTCTTGCTCCCTCCCAGACAGTGGGGGACTGAGCCCTCATGTCCAGTTGGGGGTTCTCACTCCACTGGGCAGGGGTCTCTGACTAGATGGTCAGAGCATGGGCCAGCCCCACCAGCTCCTCAGACAGCACAGTGTGGACCAGCCAGTACCATTGCAGGGGGCTCAGTCCCTGGAAGTGAGAGTCCACCACGGCCGCGCGGAAATACACCTCCACTGCCCGGTGGGATATGTGGCCACTGCTCTCCATGAGCAGCTCCAGCACCTCGGGGTCCAGGGTCGGCTCCAACTATGTGCAAATGGCCTTGGCGGGACGGATGGTCCCTGATCCTGCACTGTCCTGGACAGACAGACGCAACCACGTGGAGAACAGATACCTGACCAGGTACTCACTCAGCATCACTGTCCCTTCTGCTTTGGCTACAACAGTTCCACCCAGGGACAGGGCTCCTGACGTTCTGGGTGAAATGCAGTCCCCATAATAACTTTTACTTCTTGAGACTTACTATGTGACAGGTACTGTACTAAGTGCTTTACAAATATTAAATAATTTAATCCTCACAACAATCTTACGAGGTGGGTAATTATTCTCCCCATTTTACAGATTTAGGAAACTGAGGCCCAGAGAGAGTAAGTGACTTGCATACAGCCACACAGCCAGTAAACGGCAGAGCCAAGCAGGATGGCTCCAAAGCCACATTCTTGACTGGTTTATTCAAATGCTTCAACCAATTGTCTGACGCATGTCTGTCTGCTTGCCTGTCTCACTTAGATCTGGGTCTTGTTGCTCCTTGCCTTCAGTGCTGGCACACAGTAGGTGTTCAACCAAGCCTTCTAGAACAGGAGCCAGTTTGTAACCTTCCTACTTTGGACAGGGGAGCCCGAGGGGAGGAGATGCTTTTCATTTTATGGTGCTCGGCGATCATCTATCCTACGTGATCACGTCCATTTTCACAACACTGCTGGGCGGGGGTTATTAGACCTACCTGTCAAATGAGGACGCAGAGGCCCAGAGAGGCTACAGAATTTGCCTGAGTCACCCAGCCAGGAGCTGGCGGACATGGACATAAACCCCAAACTCTTGGCTCCAAGCTCAGTGCTCATTCCACACATGAGAACTGGGGCCAGGGGAGACGTTGCTGAACCCAAACCCAGTCCAAGGGGCATGGAGGCCCTGCTGAGTCAGGGGTCATTAATTACTCCCTCCCCAAGCATGGGGGAGCCTTTGGGGACAGAGGCCTGCTTCCCGTCCTTTCAGCCCTCAGGGACTGACACCTCTTTAGGGCAGGAAACTCTTCCTTGTCACAAAGCTCTAGCTTCCCCCTCTCCCCCCACCCCAGGCCACTCCCCTCCCTATCCCCCTCGAGGGTCCTGGTAAAAGCATCCGCTTGTCAGTGTAAATCTGCAGGGTTCAGACCAGCAGCTGGAGATGGATGGGCAGGAAGCAGTAACAATGGATGAAAGACCCTCTGTGCCCAGGTGGGTGGGGGAGGGAGAAGCAGGAAACAGAAGCCTCCCTCCTATGGAGGCCAGGAGCGGCTGGCCGGCTGGCGGGAGGCCTGGGATACCAGAACCTGCGGGGTTTATTTGGACTCCCCGAGGATCCAAGCTGGGAGCCCTTCGCAAACATCAGACCAGCTCATCTCCATGGGGTGCCAGGTCCAGGATGTGTGTGACAAGAATGTTGCTTTCATGCATCACTGTTTGTCCCCTGGGGCCTAGCACTGGGCCAGCGACACAGTAGGGGCTTGTTTGTGGAATGAAGAAATTAATCTGGCACTACTAATAACTAAAGAGTTAGAGTTTTACATTTATTCTCTTTTTTTTAAGAAAATTAAAAGGGTCCAGCATTATCCCTTTCCCCCTTCAGAGATTTTTGCACATACCCTTCCCTCTGCTTTTTGCAAGGTCAGTCCTTCTCATCCTCTAGTCGCAGCCCTAAAAAGCTCTTCAGTGAAGTTTTAGGACCAGCTTCAACCCCGCCCCCAGCTAAGGTAACCCCCAATCCCTTGCCCCCTTTAGCCCAGCACCCCAATGGTTTCCTTCATGGCACTTATTGTAATTAGAAATCTTCCCACTTAATATATAGCCTTATGTTTTAATTTCCTGTCTCTCCCACCAGAATGTAAGCTCCAAAAGGGCTTTTTGTTCATCGTTGTATCCCCAGGGCCGGGTACTTAGAAGATGCTCCATAAATAGTTGGTAAATAGATAAAGAGATGAACCACTGAATCCCTGCAATAATGTCATTCACTCCCGATGCTCTGCAATCCGCTTCCTTGAAGAGAACAAAAGAGTCTCGCTCTTGCACCGAAGATTCTAAAGCCCCAACCCACAGTGAGTGGCTAGTTCCCAGGTCAATAATTGTGATGATCACCAATCATTTTCGGGCTTTGCTTCCCCTACAGCAATTTTTGAGGTTCGTCAAAATCTGAGTGTGCACGGGTGGGGGTGGGGGTTGGGGGAGGGATAGAGAGGTTGTATGTGAGAATGCCCACCATCTGTCCAGCGTGCTGCTGTGGATGCTGGGGTGGACAGGGCTGGTTCCATCAAATCCATCCATTTCAAAGATGGGAAAACCAAGGCCTAGAAATGGCAAGCCCGCATACACACATCAATCCAGAGCTTTGGCAGCAGAGAGCTCAATAGAGCTGCAGATGTGCTGAGTCCTGAGATATGTTCATTCATTGAACAAGTATTTATTGAGCACCTATTATGTGTCTGGCACTGTGCTAGGAACTGGGGATTAGGCAATGACTAAAGGCTGTGGGACTCAAAGGAATTAAAAGGCCCCGACCACCCGACACAGAACTCCTTCAGTGACCCCAAAAAGCAAGTCCTGCTTGGCCAGGTGCAAGAGCTGGGTGTGGGACAGGGAAGAACTACAGAGTCTTCGGAAGCAGAGAGAGAGAGGCCTGACCTGGGGCTGGACAGGGAGAATCCGAAATGGAGGGAAGTGCTGACTATGACTAAGGAGCCAGCTCAGCTGGGCAGGGGGCCGGTGGTTGACCCTCTCAGGCACTCGCTGTTGCCAGCCGGGTTGCATTGGTGCCCAGAAATGCACTGCCTTCAAGTAAAGCAGTTGTGCTGTCTCACCACCGTGGGACCCAATCAAGAGAGAAGGCCGAAGGCCATTCATTCACTCAGGAGACTCATATCTTAATATAAGATATGCCAGACCCTACGCTGAACCCTGAAGCTGCCGAGCTGAAGGAGACACAGTCTCATCCCTAAAAGTCCTCAGCACTGGTGGGGGCACACAGACACGCAGACAGGCCATTCCAGTCCCGAGGTCCTGGCCACCTCAAGACAGCCCAGGTCAGCAAGGAAATCCATTAGTGGTGCTTTCCCGACTCCCTCTTCTGTCTACACCAGCGATATCAGGGACGATTAAGAACCTCAGGAGACCAGACAGCCCTGGGACTGGACTCAGCTCCACCTCTAGGTCAACACATGACCAGAAGCAAGTGACTTAACGTCTCTGAACCTTAGTTCCCTCATCGGTAAAATGGGGATAATAATAGTACCAGCTTGAGCGGTGCTGTAAGAATTTGATGAAATCAGCTACAAAGCTCTTGGCATACAAGTGCTTAAGAAATGGTAAGCCAAAAGCAGACTTCCCTTTTGGGTAGAAATTCTGTGCACTCAAATAGCCTGCGGCTTGCTGTCACAGTTACCACTATTCACAATCCAACAAGCTCCAGGCATGGATGGGGGGGTCAGTGAGTTGTGCAACAAACATGTATGGGGGACTGGCTCTATGCCTGGCCTGGGGGAGCAAACGTGAATGAGAGCCAGCCCTGACTCAGGAGCTACTCGCCATCCAGGGAAGAGGAACGCATGTGTTAGTACGCTTGTAACGAAACGTGATTCGTATTATTATAGATACGATCCGAGGCTCGGTAGAGAGTTCTCTGAGGTGGCCTCATTTACACTTCACAATGGTTCTTTACAAGGTACACGTTGTTATCCCCATTTCACTGATGAGCAAACTGAGGCTTGGAGAGGCCAATTCACCTGCCCAGGGTCACATAAACTCTGTCTATCTGTCTGCAGAACCCTTGCTCTGTCCTCATAAGCACCCTGAACACTGCAAATCCTGTTTCTCCAAAGTCCCATATGGGGACTTCCCTGGTGGTCCAGTGGCTAAGACTCTGTGCTCCCAATGCAGGGGGCCCGGGTTTGATCCTTGTTCAGGGAACTAGATCCCGCATGCCACAACTAAGAGTTTGCATGCACAGCTAAAGATCCTGCATGCCACAACTAAAAAAAGAAAAAGGATCCCACATGCCGCAACGAACATCCCACGTGCTGCAACTAAGACCAGGTGCAGCCAAATAAATAAATAGATATTTTTTAAAAACCCACAACATTGTAAATCACCTATACTCCAATACAAAAATTTTTTTTAATTGAAAAAAAAAAAAAGTCCCCTACAAATGTTGGTGCATTCAGTCAGTGAACACTTATTGCATCCTTGCCAGGTGCCAAGCCCAGTCCTAGGTACGTTGGGAGTGGAGATGAACAGGACAGGGTCCCTGCCCCCACCTCCAGCCAGCAAAGAGGTTGATTTGGGGCATGTTGGGGCTTTGTCCCCATATCTTCTTGCTGACGCTGCTAGGGGAAACTCTGGAACTGGTTCAGCTTTCCCTGCCATCACCATGCTCATAGGGCTGCTGGGAAAGGCGGAGGGAGGGAGGCTGTGACAGTTTCAGGCCCCCAGGGCCACCATGTCCTCTCAGCCAGGCTCTGACTCACCACCCACAGCTGCCTTCGGCCTCAGGCAGCCCTGTTGCTGGAAATAGACCCGGGGCCAAGAGCAAGAGCTGGGGAGGGGGGTGGGGGCAAGGAGGGAGGGGGGCAGGGAGATAGCACCTGCACACGTGGCTCCCGTTCCCATTCTCCCCTCCAGGAAGCAGAGAAAGGTCATTCAATAGAGCCCACCCGAAATAGCCGGACTTGGGAATATCCCTGGGGATTGAAGACCCCAGCCTATGGGAGGCTGTCCCAGGAACAGTGAGGATCCCACAATGCTCGGTGGTTCTGAGCACTTGCTGTGTGCCAGGAATTGGCCTACATAAGTGCTTTGCATGTCTTAATGATCTCATTGAACTCTCACAGCTCCCCGGGAGGTTGTACCACGATTAAGCCCATTTTACAGATGAGGAACTTGAGAATCAGAGAAGCAAAGTAACTTGCCTAAAACCACAGAGCCCCTGTATTTGACAATGTGGACCCTCCTCAAGCTCCCCACCCAATCCCAGCTCAAAGGGCTTATTCCAGGTCAGATGTGCCAGCTTGGTTGCCATTTACCCTGCCTAAATCACATTCCCTTTTTGCCAGGGTAAGGTCTCCCTTCTTACTGCTCTGGGAAGCAGAAATTAAACCATAATCCTCCTCTCTTCCCTACCTATCTCAACTCTGCTCAGCTTTCAGTCCAAGTCTGATCGTGTCGCCTTCCTGTCTAAAACCTGCAGTGACTCCCCATCGTCCTCCAGATAGAGTATATTCAAGGCCCTTTGTAAACTGGGCCCTGCCCATTTCTCTAGCTTCATAGCTCACCAGTCTTTTCTTGGGCAGGTCAGGAGACCTCCCGGGGCTCTCTCTCTTGGTAGGCGGATGACACCTCTGTGCAGTGAGGAGAATGAAGGAGCTGATGCGTGCAGAGTACCTAGGAGAGCACTGGGTGCATGGTTGGTGTTTCGTAAACCTTCCTGCCCCACTACCAGCTCTTAGCCAGAGGCTGAGGCAGAGTCAGTGGTGAGCGGAACGGTCTCTTTGCAGCCAAGCTGGGGTCAAGGGCTTTGTGGTGGGCCAGCCAAGGGCTGTCAGTACCGTTGGAATTCATCAGTTTGAGAAATTCTGAAAGGTTTCAGGGCAACAGCAGTTGGAACTGGGGTAGGGGCGGGGGAGGTAAATGAACTGTTGATGAGAATGTAAAATGGTACAACCACTGTGGAAAACAGTATAGTGATTCTTCAAAAACTTAAAAATAGAAGTGCCGTGTGATCTAGCAATTCCACTCCTGGGCATATACCCAAAGGAACTGAAAGCAGGGTCTCAGAGACATCTGAACACCCATGCACGTAGCAGCATTCTTCACAATAACTAAACATGGAAGCAACTAAAATGTCCATCTATGGATGAATGGACAAACAAAATGTGGTCTATCCATATAATGGAATACTATTTAGCCTCAAAAAGGAAGGAAATTCTGACACTTGGTACAGCATGGAGGAACCATGGAGGGCATCATGCTAAGTGAAATAAGTCATCACAAAAAGACAAATAATCATATGATTCCACTTACACGAGGAACTTAGAGGAGTCGACTAAATTCATAGAGACAGGGACTTCCCTGGTGGTGCAGTGGTTAAGAATCCGCCTGCCAGGGCTTCCCTGGTGGCGCAGTGGTTGAGAGTCCGCCTGCCGATGCAGAGGACACGGGTTCGTGCCCTGGTCTGGGAAGATCCCACATGCCGTGGAGCAGCTGGACCCATGAACCGTGGCCGCTGAGCCTGCGCGTCTGGAGCCTGTGCTCCGCAACGGGAGAGGCCACAACAGTAAGAGGCCCTCATACCACAAAAAAAAAAAAAAAAAAAAGAATCCGCCTGCCAATGCAGGGGACACGGGTTCGATCCCTGGTCGGGGAAGATCCCACGTGCTGCGGAGCAACTAAGCCCTTGCGCCACAACTACTGAAGCCCGTGTGCCTAGACACCGTGCTCTGCAGCAAGAGAAGCCACTGCAATGAGAAGCCTGCGTACCGCAACGAAGAGTAGCCCCCGCTCGCTGCAACTAGAGAAAGCCCGCGTGCAGCAATGAACACCCAAGGCAGCCAAAAATAAATAAATTAAATAAATAAATTATAAAACATAAAATAAAATAAAATAAATGAATTCATAGAGACAGAAAGTAGAATGGTGGTTGCCAGAGGCTGGGGTGAGGGGGAATGGGGAGTTATTGTTTAATGGGTACAGAGTTTCAGTTTTACAAGATGAAAAGTGTTATGGAAATGGATGGTAGTGAGAATAGAAGATTATAAAAATATTTAATGCCACTGAACTGTATACTTAAAAATGGTTAAGTTGGTAAATTTTCTGTTTGTGTATTTTACTACAAAAAAAAATTGGGAAAAAAAGGCAAAGGAAACCAACTTTCATAGTAGGATCTTTTTTATCTTCACCACAATCTAGAAGGTAGATATACCCACTATAGAAAGGACAACTGAGGTCAGAAAGGTGATGATTCACCAGGGTGTCAGGGAGAGAGCTGGATCTGGGACCAGGTCTGTCAGGCCCCAAAGCCCATGCTCTTCCCTTGCCTGCACCCAGTGCCTGGGGGATGGAGAGCATTGCCTTAGAAGAGGAGGTCCTTGGGTCGGGGTGGGGCTGGGGAATGAAGAGCTTGAATGGAGGCCTAAGGCAGGACTGGTTCCAGAACTCCTAGCAGGTGTGAGTGCAGTGAGTGGAGGTGAAGAGCTGGGGTGAGGTCATCTGTGACAAGCAGAGAAGCCTGGACTTGAGCCTTCTCCCTCCCCCCACTTCCCAGATGAGGAAACTGAGGACCTGTGCCTCGCCCAGTCCTCCATAATGCAGTGGGTGGGTGGCCTGCTGGAGAGGGGCTGAGGGAAGAAAGGAGATGCAGGTTGGGCAGCAGCTGCCACCTCTCCCCGCTTGCCTGCCCACTGTGCACTCCTCCCAGGACCACTCCCCCAACCCCGGGCTTGGCCTGGTCGCCTGACTTACAGGTGGGAGTGACTCAGGCCCGGGGCCCACTCTGGTGGCCCTGGCCCCTGGGCCACAATGGAGCTCTGGGCCTCTCCGCTGTGATGTCAGGGCCCTTCCTTCCTCCCACATCTGCTTGAAAAGGTCACCTATTTTAAACTCTTTCTCACCCCACCCTGTCCCTCCCCCCAAAAGAGGATGAGTTTTTCTAACCTGTGTCAACAGCTCAGTTCAGTATCCAAACATCTTTCTCTCCTGATGCCCATCATCAGGGCCTCCACCAGAAAACTCTAGCCCCCGCGGACTCCCCCAGGTAGGAGGAACCCACCCTAGCTGCTTTTAATTTGATAAAGAATTCCCGAGCGTCTACTGCACGCCAAGCACTGTCCTTGGCCGCCAAGGATAGATCCCTGCCTTCCTGGAGCTTTCATTTTAATGGAGGCAGACAGACAACAAATGGATGAGTCAACAAATTCAGTAACAAGATAATTTCTAATGGTGACCAGTGCTATAAAGAAAATAAAACAGGCTGAGAAGTTAGTGACATGAGTGGCTACTCCACACAGAGTGGTCAAGGAAGGCTTCACTGAGGAGGTGACAGATTTCAGAAAGAGCATCCCAAGGAGAGAGAAGAGCAAGTGCAAAGGCCTTGAGGGTGTAATGGAAAGGTATGTTAGAGCAGGGGTTCTCCACATGGGTCCCCAACCAGCAGCATCCCCTGGGAACCAGTTAGAAATGTAAGTTCTTGGGACCTACTCCAGACATACTAAAAACATTTAAGGGTGGAACCTAGCAGGCTGAGTTTTTAATAAGTCCTCTAGGTGATTCTGATGCACCTTGAAATTTGAGGGTCGCTGCATTTTTACTCAGGAAGAAAGTCTTGTGGCTGGAGTGTAGTGGCAGGGAGAGGGGTATCCCCTGATTCTTGGTCTCATTCTAGCCCATCCATTCACTGCCTTGCCTACTCCTGGCCTCACCCTCCTGGCCCACTCAAGGCAAAGCTGAAAGCCCTCCCAAAGCTTCTCATTGCCCTCTGGCAGAAATTAAAACCTCTCAGCTGGGCTTATGAGACCCCTCATGATCTGCCCTCACCTACCTCTCCAGGCCCATCCCTCACGCTTCTCCCTTTCAAATCTTATGCTCCTAAATACAGATGTTCCTGAACTCCTCCAAACATTCTGTTCTCTTTGTCTAGAATACTATTTCTCGACTTCTTCACCTGGCTAATTTTCACCCCTCCTTCAAAGCACAACTCCCTCCTTCAGGAATTCCTCCCTGATTGCCTAGTTAGGGTGCAGGAGCCCACGTCTCTGCTTCCACACCAACCAGCCCCCATGCTTCCCCATCATTGTGTTCATCACTTAGGTTTGACATTATCTGAGGGAAGAAAGGTTGTTTTTACTTTTATTTTTATTTCCAGTTCTATTGAGATATAATTGACATATAACATTGTATTAGTTTAAGGTATACAACATAATGATTTGTATATGTATGTATTGTGAAGTGATTACCACAGTAAGCTTAGTTAACATCCATCACCTCACATAGTTACAAATTTATTTTTTCTTGTGATGAGAACTTTTAAGAGCTGCTTACTGTCCTAGCAACTTTCAAATATACAATACGGTAAACTTCAGCCACCAAGCTGCACATTACATCCCCAGAACCTATTTCTCTTATAATTGGAAGTTTGTACCTTTTGACTACCTTCATTCAATTTCCCCCCACCGCCGGGTTGTTTTTTAAATGAATTTTTTCTATTTAATTACACAGGTAATACATGAACATGGACTTATTATAAAATTTTCAAACATACAGTTACAGTGAAAGATCTCCTCTTGGATGCCCGTTTGCTGTCCATTCATACATTTTTGGGTGCACTGCACGCATACGTATAGGTGTACAGAAGTTAAAGGTTCATTTTGAGGTTTTTTTCATTTGTAAATGGAATCATATGGGTAAGAATTGTTCAGTAACTTGTTTTCTTTACTTAACAGTGTCTTGGAGGTCATCTATGTCAGAACATGGAGACATACCTTACTGTTTTTAACTACCATATAATATTCCAAAATATGACTGTACTGTCTTTTTTTAGCCGTTCCCTAAATGTATTAATCATGTTTTAAATTTTCTGTTTTTTTTTTTTTTTTTTTGCGGTACGCGGGCCTCCCACTGTTGTGGTCTCTCCCGTTGCGGAGCACAGGCTCCGGACGCACAGGCTCAGCGGCCATGGCTCACGGACCTAACCCCTCCACGGCATGTGGGATCTTCCCGGACCGGGGCACGAACCCGCGTCCCCTGAATCGGCAGGCGGACTCCCAACCCCTGCGCCACCAGGGAAGCCCAATTTTCTGTACTTTATGATGCTTTCACATTCTACAGCCTTGCTAATCCTGGATAGATTGCTCCTCACAGGGCTAGCAATTTCCTAGGTATCAATAGTAAGCAACTTGCCTGAGAACACGCCTTTTATATACAAACCAACCAATTCAAAACCCATATCCCCAATCACCTCTTCTATCTAACTCTCACACATCAAGTCAGTATTTTCCCTGCCCTAAATCACCCCAGGGCCGGGTACTGGACACCCAGGAACCACCCCTACAGCCCAGAGCTTACTAACATTCAAACTAGCAATCCTAAGCAGTTCAAACTTGCCCACCCTACCTTGCCCATTCCTTCCCAGGGGAACCACGATAAAGGCTCCGGGCCACGATCTCACTTGCTTCTTCTGGTTCCTGACTGACCCTGGTGCTTCCTCATGTAGCCTTATGTGGTGTGGTGTGCCCCCATCTCTTTGGAACTGTAAGTCATAAAACTTCTTTCAGTGTCATTGGCCTTACTGTTGTCATGCAATCACCTCTATAAATTAACCCCAGGTACAATAAAAACACAGAATGATGGACATTTAGAGGTTTTCAATTTTCCACTGTTACAGAAAAAGCTACAATGATCATCTTGCATATGCCTCTTTGTACATATGTGTATTTCTTTAGCCGGTGGAACAGCCGGGTGCTAATTACCTAATTACTCATTGACCTCCATGGGTGATGCCCCTCCCAAGCAGAGCCCCTGATCCCTTCACCTTGTCAGTTTCGTAACTATTGAATCACAGAATGAATGCGACTCCTCCTCAGGGATGGTCCCTGGAATGGTTTGGTAAGCACCGAAGAAGCTCTGCGGTATAAAACATCTTCTCCATCCACCCTGTCCCCTGAATCTCCTACCGTGTGAACCTTAGCATTACCTGGTCAAGGGAGATTTCCCCTGGAAAGTAGAACACAGCCAGAAAGTCAGTGTGAGATCTGTCAGAATCATGCCACAAGGAAAGAACGCAGGGAGCTTCTGGGTTAGTCAACATCTGGAGATTTGTGGGAAGGGGCACTCGGAAAGTGCATGGAAGCTCCATGCCTGTTCCCACATACCTTGCCCTACCCAAGTCGTCCATCCGGCTGTTCCTGAGTTATATCCTTTTATAATAAACTGGTAATCTATTAATAACGTTGGCCCTGCCCACTGGAAAGCAATGGGTTTCCTGGAGCTTTGCTGCTGGGACTCCCTTCTTCAGCCTACATAGGGCTGCCCCATTCAAACGTGCCTGGCTTCCAAGCTCTGGTCTAGGTCTGGCTTCCAGTGACACTGGTCTAGGCTGAGGCTGTGCTTTGCATCTCTTTGGCTTTAAAGATATTGAAATATACCCCCACCTCCCATATAACTCTAAAGACTTCATTAAAACATCTTTTTAAGAAAGAAAGAGGGAATTCCCTGGTGGTCCAGTGGTTAGGATTCTGCCCTTCCACTGCAGGGGGCCCGGGTTCGATCCCTGGTCAGGGAACTAAGATCCCACAAGCCAAGCAGTGAGGCCAAAAAAAAAAAAGTAAGAAAGAAACTGGTTTTACAGTCAGAAGATCTGAACAAGTCACTCTACCCCTCTGAGTCTTGGTTTCCTCACCTCCCAGAGTGACTGTCAGAATACATGTAATACATATAATAATGTGTATAAAGCCCCTCACGAGTAGATGTGCTAAAAACAAAACATGCTGTGTCTTCTCCATTTGCCCCTCCAGATTGGCTCTCCCTTTTCCACCTAAGGAAGCATCTGGGCTTCTCTGCTCTCTGGCTCCCACTTGGAATTGGCCAGTGGAAACACTGGCAGAAGACTGTTGTCTAAAGGAAGAGAGAGAAGTCAGGTATTTATTGTCCTGTCTCCCTTTTCCCTGCTGGGCTGGGCTGACTGTGTTGAGTGTGTCTACCTAAGGCCACAGCTCTTTTCCTGTAGCTGCAGTCTCCCCACTCCTTCCCTTCACCCCTTCAGGGCTGTTGCTAGTCCCTAATTGCCCACCCATCCCTTATCCCTGCCAACCCTTTCAGAGATTAAGGCTCTTTATTAAACTCTCTCCAGGTGCCCCTTCCAGGGGGCCATCTGCTTCCTGCTGGAACGTTGACTGATGCAAGGAACCACTTTCCCTGCAGGTGCTCTCCCTGCCTGTCCTGCACCCCACTGCAGAAAGAAGGTCCCTGTATCCCAAAGGATAGACCAGTTTTGAGGAAGTCTTCAGAGGAGTGAGACCCCAGTTGGGAGAGGAGGACTAGAAGGGGAGTCTCTGCAGAGCTGAGACTTGTCTATCCAACTCCTTTCTATCAGCCCCAGTGTCCAGGGTCTGGGACACTGACTCACACCAGTAAACCCATCCAGGACCAACCAGTATACCCCAAACCAGCATATTCATTGATCCTGAGAGAGATACAGGCAGAGTAGCAAGAATCCTGAGGTCAGCTGGTCAGGAGGTTCTCTTTCAGGAATCGGTAGTAATAATAAGAGTGACCAGATACTGAGCACCTACTGTGTGTCTAGGCACTGTGCTAGAACTTTCATTCATTCATTCAGCAAATATTTATCAAGGGTCTACTATATGCTGGGTACCATTCTAAGCCATGGGGATATGGCCATGAACACAACAGATAAGAACACTGCCCTCGGGCTTCCCTGGTGGCGCAGTGGTTAAGAATCCGCCCGCCAATGCAGGAGACATGGGTTTGAGCCCTGGTCCGGGAAGATCCCACGTGCCGCAGAGCAACTAAGGCGGTGAGCCACAACTACCGAGCCTGTGCTCTAGAGCCCGCGAGCCACAACTACTGAGCCCGCGTGCCACAACTACTGAAGCCCGCGCACCTAGAGCCCATGCTCCCAACAAGAGAGGCCACCACAGTGAGAAGCCCGCGCACCGCAACGAAGAGTAGCCCCTGCTCACCGCAACCAGAGAAAAGCCTGCGTGCAGCGATGAAGACCCAACGCAGCCAAAAATAAATAAATAAAGTAAAATAAACAAATTTATTAAAAAAAAAAAAAAAGAATGCTGCCCTCTTGGAGCCCTAGGAGAAGAGCATCTGTGATCCTAGTTTGTCCTTGAATAAGGCTATTGAGGTCCAGAAACTTGCCAAAGGCACTCAGCAGGTAAATGGCTGAGCCAAGATCTGAACCCAGGCTTCCCAGCAGGAATCATCATCTTAGAAAACTACAGGAGGATGGGGGGCAGCTTGTGAAGAGCCAAACCCAACTCTCTGGAGTGAGAGGACCTGGGAGGAGGATGTCTTGAGCTTGGGGGAGGGGCTGCGAGGCTCCCATCTGTATTCCAGATGCCTGCTGTGACTAAAATATAGGATCCGGGGCCCAGGGTGACACAGCCTGGGAAGGATGCTCTGTGAAACGATGTTCATAGTTATTACTTCTTGGTAATTTCCTTCTTGATGTAAAATTTGTGAGTCACGGTCTCAGAACCTGTCTAGGTTTCACAATCCACACAGATGATTGCAGACACTATCGTGTCTCCTGCCAGCACATTTTCGACAGTCATTTCTCCCCCCTCTCCCCCCCTATTTGGGACAAGAGGGATTTATTTTGGAAGGTTGGTGGGAGCAAGGCAGGGAAAGGTAAGCACAGGACGTTATGGGCCACTCAGGGGGCAGTCGTGCCAAAGGTCTGGTCAGAGTTCCCTCTCCCCAAACTCAAGCAGACATCCATTTCGTTGAGCACCTACTATGGGCAGACAGTGGATTAAGCAAAGTTGGGCAGTGGTTAAAACCAGACCCTGGATTGACTGGATTCAAGTTCCAGCTCTACCACTTTCTGGCTGTGTGACTTCAGGCAAGTCATTTTACCTCTCTGAGCCTCAGTTTCCTTATGGGTGAAATGTTAGAAATAATAGTGCCTCCCTAATAGGGTTGTTCTGAGAATGAAGCAACAGATCTAAATGCTTAGAAGAGGACACAGCACACTGTGAGTGTGCGAAAATGGTTAACAGTCATTACCATCATCAAAGACAAGTAGAGAAACACACATGTGACATGTTCACATCACATTTGCATATGTATAATAATAATGCAATTGTGATACAGATGGATACTCATGGTGGGCAGTTTCATCCCTCACGTGCGCTTTTCAGCACTGACACCGCACCCTTGCTTAGCATGAATTCGCTAGGTCTCTTCGAGGTCTCAGTTCAAATATCGCCTCTTTAGAGGATCCTCTCCAACTGCCCAATCTACTCAGAAAGGTGTTCTGTCTCTACCTTGTCATCCTTTTTATTCTCCTCGTAGAACTTACCATTCTCTGACACATTCCTATTGTCATTTGTTTATTTACTTATGCTCATGCCTCTCCCATAAAAATGTAAGTTTCCATGAGGGTGGGAGCCTGACATCCTGGTCCCTTCTCAATTTTTCAAAGCCAAGTACAATGCCTGGCACATAGTAGGCACTGAAAAAACATTTGCTCAGGGAATTCCCTGGTGGTCCAGTGGTTAGGACTTGGTGCTTTCACTGCCAGGGCTGGGTTTGATCCCTGGTCGGGGAACTAAGATCTCGCAAGACGTGCTGCCAAAAAAAAGAAAAAATTGTTCAAAGAACAACTAATAAATTTGCTCTTCCCTTTACCCCTCTTTAGGCACCATGTATCTCCTTTTTACAGAGGAAGGTAATGGAGGCTCAGGGAGACAAGATGATTGGTGGTTCAGCCTCAAGCTTGCCTGTCTTAGTCACTGAGCAGCCCCACTTTGCATCTGAGCTGTGTCCCAGAGAGCGACAGGATGAGGTGGTGATGGTCAGATGTGGCAACCAGAGTTGTCTGCCCTCCATCCCACTCCTGGTACCACGTGGTGTAGAAACAGCATCTGGCTTGTAACAGGTGGCCCGGTTCCCAATTCTATCGCCGACCTGTTGGGTGACCATGCATGGGCTCTTTCTCCTCGCTTGGCCTCAGCCTCCCATCTAGAAAATGAAAGTGGTAGAATAGATCAGAGGGTTTTTTAAAAACTGAGATATAACTCACATACCACAAAAGATCAAAAGTTTTTCAACTTTCTTTTCTCGCAGAATCTTTTTTTCCAAACTTAAGTTTTATATGAAGTCCTAATATGTAAAGAAGACAAGAGGTGGGGCTGTTCTGAGCAGTGGAGGGGGTGGCCTGAGAAGGTACCCTGCTTAGTGTACCCCTTGCTCCCACCACACTCCCCCTCCCTACCCTCAGTGGTCCCTGAGGCACTTCTGCAGAATCCCAGGGCTTGGAGGAACCCAGTTTGAAAACCACTGGACAAGAGTCACTCTTTAGGGTCCCTCCCAAGATGCAGGAGCCCTGGGGAAGGAGGAGGGGCTCATGCTCTCCCAACTTGCAGATGGGAGTTGTTCCTTGAGCTGCAGTCCAGCTGCCTCCCCAGGGTCATGAGAAAGAAGGCAAGGGCAGGCTCAGGGCGCAGGAAGTGGAGCCGGCCAGCTGGGAGGCAGTGACAGACGCGGGTACCATGGCCTCCTGGATGGGCTGGTGACATCACAACCCCAGGAAGCAGCTGCCCGAGAGGCCCTCGCTGTCCCTCAGTCCTCCGCTGGGAAAATCAACCACCAGCTGTTGTAGTCCTCTTCTCACTCCCTTGCTCTTCTGGGTTGTCCCCTTCTGAACCATCATTTTCAGCACAGCAGCCACTTCCTCTCATTGACGACCTACTATGTGCCAGAACTGCACTTTTGGAAACTTCACGGAACAGCTCATAATTGCATACATTCCCTTATAGCATTTAATCCAGTCATCACATCGACATTATGAAGTAGAGACCAGTACCATGGCCATTTTACAGATGATGAAACTGAGGCTCAGAGGGGCAAAACAGATGGCACAAGTTTACCCAGCTAGTAAATGCCAGAGCCAGGGTTTGAACCTGGTTCTGTCTGACTCCATCTGTGCCCTTGTCATGCATTACCACAATGTCAGATTCAGAGCCAAACAATGCCAGGTGCAGAATCTTCAGGCATGGCAAGGTGAGACTGTAAATTTCAAACCCAGTTTATTTTATTAATGGTTTTTCCTGGACTGTTATTCAGGCCGAGTCTTAGGATGCATGGAAAGGGCTTAGCACACTCCCTGGCACCCTATAGATGTTAGCTATCACTATGACTGTCCACATTTTACAAAGAAGGAAACTGAGGCTCAGAGGAGCAGAGTCCATTAATTAAGACCATAGAACAGGTAGGTGCCAAAGCCAGGTATACAAGACCCCAAAGTCAAAGCTGTTTCTCTCAAGCCCTGAATTTCTTAGCCAGGATTATTCTCTTGCTCCACCCCTATTATTCTCCTAGGGCTGCTGGAACAAACTTTGTAGCTTAAAACAGCAGAAATGTATTCTCTCACAGTTCTGGAGACTAGCAGCCCCAAATCAAGGTGTCAGCAGGGCTAGTTCCTTCTGGAGGCTCAGAGGGAGAATCCATTCCATATGCCTCTCTTCTGGCTTGTGATGGCTGACCACAGTCCTTAGTGTCCCTTGGCTTTGCACTACACGACTCCAATCTCTGCCTCTGTCTTCACTCGGCCTTCTTCTCTCTGCCTCAAATCTTGCTTTCCTTTCTCTTATAAGGGTACCAGTCCTCAGATTTAGGGCCCACCCTGAATGCAAGAGGAGATCATTTTGACATCCTTACCTTAATTACATCTGTAAATACTCTATTTCCAAATAAGTCACATTCACAGATACTTGGGGTTAGAACTTAGACATACCTTTTTAAATTTTTTTTATTTTTTATAAATTTATTTATTTATTTACTTTTGGCTGCGTTGGTTCCTTGTTTCTGTGTGCGAGGTTTCTCTAGTTGCGGCAACTGGGGGCTACTCTTACCTATGGTGCATGGGCTTCTCGTTGTGGTGGCTTCTCTTGTTACGGAACATGGGCTGTAGAGCTCGGGCTTCAGTAGCTGTGGCACGCGGGCTCAGTAGTTGTGGCTTGCAGGCTCTAGAGCGCAGGCTGTGTAGTTGTGGCACATGGGCTTAGTTGCTCCGTGGCATGTGGGATCTTCCCCAACCAGGGCTCGAACCTGTGTCCCCTGCATTGGCAGGCAGATTCTTCACCACTGCGCCACCAGGGAAGCCCCTATCTTTTTAAAGGCATAATTCAACCTACCCTGTCACCACCACCACCCCAGTTCAGCAGACCTTCATGGAGCATGAACCATGTGCCAGCCAGGCACACAGAAGGCATACTGCATTAATGCTGCCAACAGTCTAGTGGGAGAGGCAGACGGGCACAGATAACAGCAGGATGGTTTTTAAGCTATGTGTAGAAATAAAGCATATGGACCCATAAAAGAGAGCAAGTAGTAGCGTCTGGGATGGGGTAAAGTAGAGAGCGCGGTGTGTGTCCTATCAATCAGTAGCTATTTATTAAGCACTTGCTATGTGCAAGATACTTTAGGGAAAAAAATATGTATGTGAAAGAAAAAGAATACAGAGTAGGAGAATGAACCTGAACCTTAGCTTTGGAGGCAGAAAGACCTCAAATGCAGGCTTTAACCCATCTGTGCCTCAATTTCCTCATTTCTAAAATGGGAATACTAATAGCATTTGCCTCAAAGAGTTATTATTAGGTTGAAGTGAAACCACCCAAGCATTCAGTCAGCAAATATTTATTGAATATTTTCTCTGTGCCAGGCACAAAATGTGCAGGAAGGGGCTAGCCTGGCACCAAGAAAGCATTTAATAAATGCCAGTTCTCGTCCTCTTTCCCCTGATTCACAAGTTAGGTAAAAGTTCAGGACAGAAATACAAGAGAGGTCAAAAGCAGGACAGGCTAAAAGCCAAGTAAAGAGCATGAGATCTGTGTGTTTAGGAATAGTGACAACGTGGCCAGATAGGTCTGCAAATACCTCCTGGGGGAAGTGGGCTTTTGAGTCAGACCTCAGAGACAAGAAGAAGAGGAGGGATGACACCACGTAGCAATGGTGGTATGAACATATGATTGGGGTGAGGAAATTTATTGGCAAGAAGAGTAGGTTTGGCCCAGATGGTGACCTTTTCTGCAGGATTCTAGGGAGCAACTGAAGCATCATGAAGGGTAGAACTTTTCTGTATTTCAAACAAAAAAAATCAAGGGTAAGCACAGATGAGAATGTACTTAACCATACCACAAGCATTTGCATTTCTTTAAATTTTGCTCCAACTTTGGTATCACTTTTTATGCAGGGCTTTTCCTATAAGAAATAGTTCCATATGTTTCTACTACATTTAACTTGTCAGATTTTCCTATTCACAAAGCTCGTTGAAGGCAGGGACTGGATCTTACCAGTACATCCCAGGGCTTGGTATATAGTAAGTGTTCAATAAGCATTTCATTGAACGAATAAATTACTTTTATATTTTTGTTTTTCATAAGAGCATGATATTTTGAATGGTGTGCTATAATTCATGCTTCCTGGACAAGTATAATATTGTTAGCACAATCCCCTAGCCAGGTAAGATTGTTTAGTTGGAGACAGTTATTGGAATGATCGGCCCAAAATGTAGTAGGACAGAGCCATACAGAGACATTGCTAAACTAAACTTATGAACTCCCAGGCTGTGCTGTAAACCCATTAGGCTGTGTTGCTTTAAACTCGGGGTCAGCCAACCAAAGGTGGATGCAAAAGACTTTAAACAAGCCTGCAGCTTGAGACTTGAAATAGAACAGAAAGGGAATTCACAGGACTCAACTTTGTCTTCTGGCTGGAGCCCTTGAGACCTGAGGATGCTGGCTGGGCTAACTCTGTTGAGATAAGAAACGGCAGCTCCTTTAAGGTTTATTTTGTTTTTGGAGCCACCAGATCCAGTGGGCGGATCATGCCTTGAAATAGAAGCATCTCGAAAGGCCTGTGAATCATTTCTTAGCGCCAGCCTGCGAGGTTTCATATCCTGTTCTCGGAGTTACCTTGGGTGTTGTGTGCGTGCATGTGTGTGCGTGTGTGTGTATTGTTTTCAGGGGTGTTTGCTTAGGATTTGGTTTTGAAACTTTTACTTTCTTTTAATAGCTTTTTTTTTTTTAAGCTGGAGGAATTTTTCAAATGGCTTTTGCGAGAAAGTTCAAACCCTGGAATGACTAAGTCTCTGGAAGAATTTGGACTTTGTAAGGGGCATTGGTATCTGGTAAGAATAACCCAGTCACTGATCTCTGCAGCTAGAAGATCTTTTGGAAAGCTTTTAGGTCAACCCCCTCATTGGACACATGGGGAAACTGAGGCTGGGGGAGGGAAAGGGGTTCAGCTAAGGCCACACACAGAGTCAGCGAAAGTGATGGGACCAGAACACAGGTCTGACTCCTGAAGCCAGCTTCGGCTTTGCAAGAGGCTCTCAAGCACCCAGTCTACATTTAGGTGGGCACGTTTTCAAGATCTGTAAAGGAACAGAAAGGTAAAGAGGGTTCTGAGGAGGCAGAATTCACCCAGTATAGGCATAGAAGGATGGGGAAAGGAGTCTATGGAAGTATCTTAGATGCATTACCTCATTTAATCCTCCCCAGATCCCATTAGAGCAAGAGTTCTCAATCAGGGTCGACTGTGCCCCCAGGAGACACTGAGCAAGGTCTGGAGACATTGTCATTAGGAGGGGAGGTTGTAACCAGCATCTCATGGGTAGAGGCCAGGGATACGGCTTAACATCCTACAATGGACAAGACAGCCCTCACAACAAAGAATTATCTGGCCCCAAATGTCAGTAGTGCCAGAGCTGAGAAACTCTGTTATTTGGAGGGCACTCTTCTACAATACAACCCAATTTAACAGACAAGAAAGCTGAGGCTCAGCAGGTACAGCCATTCACTAAGTGTGTGGTCCTGGGAAAATTACTTAACCTCTCTGTGCTTCAGTTTCCTCATCTGTAATATAAAATAGAGATAACAGTACTTCTGTCAATGGTTGTTATGATGATTAAACAAATTAATATTTGTAAAGTACTTAGAACAGTGCCTTAACACCTATTATTATATGAGTATTTGCTAAAAATAATAAAAATAAATAAACAAACTTGTCCAAAATACACAGAAAATAAGTGAAAGGATTGTGGTGAAATCCTAAAGACATTTAAGGGTATGGCAACTAGAAGATGGGAGACCTTCTCGGGGTGTAGGGCCCTGAGAGCAGGTGAGTCATGTGGCCATCCACGTGGCATCCTACATCTCCCTGACCACGAGGTTTTCCTTCTCAGACACTGCTACCTGAAATGCAACTTCATCGTTTTATGTAGAAGTGATATGCACTATTAAACATGAATAGTTTTGGCAAGTCTGACGCGGTAAGCCAAAGCTGTCATCAGTAATTGTTCAGGATAAATTAGTTTAGCTCCCTCCCAGCAAGTCAGTCTATTGCCCACCCTCGGGACTCCTAACCATCGGTCATGCCCACAGCAGCCAGCACCACCTCGAACAGGCCTCCAGCCTGGATCAACTCTGTGCCCTGTCCCACCTTGCACCCCACTTCAGGGCCCGCTATTGATCCTCCCACCTGCAGCTCTGATGGCCGTTTTAGCCAGCCAGGGGCCTAGTGCTTGCTTTTCTGCTTTGACCCTCTAACCCTGTCCTCAATCAGGAATCAGATGGCTCCACTGGCTGCTGACACCTGCTAACCCTCTGAGTGTTCACCATGTACATCCTCCAAGACCTAGCTGCTCTCTCAGCGAGCACTGGGCTCTGGGAAGGAAACCAGGCAGAGGAGTGTTATGAGAGCAGACAGAGGAAAAGCCAAAGCAAGAACCCCCCATGTCTCCCCTCTGCCTGAGCCCACCTGACAAGCCTATTCCTTATAACAATCGATGGCGTTTCTTTTTTTTTTTTTTTAAAGAATCAATTTTATATATTTATTTTTTGGCTGCGTTGGGTCTTCGTCGCTGCGTGTGGGCTTTTCTCTACTTGCAGCGAGCGGGAGCTACTCTTCGTTGCGGTGTGCGGGCTTCTCGCGGTGGCTTCTCTTGTTGTGGAGCACGGGCTCTAGGTGCGCAGGCTTCAGTAGTTGTGGCTCGCGGGTTCAGGAGTTGTTAGGTGCCATTTTTTGAGCATCTTAAGCTAAGTGTCTTACATACTTAAAACAGCCCTTGCCTGCTGTGCCCCACTCCCCCATCCCCAGAGACCTAAGAGAACCCCCCCCCATATAAACTGTATTAGTTTTCTCTTATTGCTGTAACAAATTACTACAATTTAGCGGCTTAAAATGACACAAAGTTATTATCTTACAGTTCTGTAGATTAGAAGTTCGACAAAGATCTCACTGGGACAAAATCAAGGTGTCTACAGGGCTGTGTTTCTTTCTGGAGGCTCTAGAGGAGCATCCATTTCTTTGCTTTTTCCATCTTCTAGAGGCTGCTGACATTCCTTGTTCTGTGACCTCTTCCTCCGTTTTCAAAGCAAGCAACATGACACCTCTCTGACACCCTACTTCCACTGTTACATCTCTGACTCTCCTTCTGTCTCCCTCTTCCACTTTTTTTTTTTTTTTTTTTTTTGCGGTACGCGGGCCTCTCACTGTTGTGGCCTCTCCCGTTGTGGAGCACAGGCTCCGGATGCGCAGGCTCAGCGGCCATGGCTCACGGGCCCAGCCACTCCGTGGCATGTGGGATCTTCCCGGACCGGGACACGAACCCATGTCCCCTACATCGGCAGGCAGACTCTCAACCACTGCGCCACCAGGGAAGCCCTCCCTCTTCCACTTTTTAAGGACCCTTGTGATTACATTGAACCCAACAAAAAATCCAGGACAACCTCCGTACTTTAAGATCAGCTGATTAACAACCTTAACTCTATCTGCAAACTTGATTCCCACTCACCATGTAATGTAACGTATTCACATAACATATTCATGTTCCAGGGATTAGGAGGTGGATGCCTTCTTTTTTTATCGAAGTATAGTTGATTTACAATGTTGTGTTAATTTCTGCTATACAGCAAAGTGATTCAGTTATACATATATACACATTCTTTTTTTTATATTCTTTTCCATTATGGTTTATCATAAGATACTCAATATAGTTTTCTGTGCTATACAGTAGGACCTTGTTGTTTATCCATTCCATATGTAATAGCTTACATCTGCTAACCCCAGCCTCCCAATCCACCCCTCCTCCAACCCCTGCCCCCTTGGCAACCCCAAGTCTGTTCTCTATATCTGTGTCTGTTTCTATTTCGTAGATAAGTTCATTTGAGTCATATTATAGATTCCACATATAAGTGATATCATATGGTATTTGTCTTTCTTGTTCTGACTTACTTCACTTAGTATGATAATCTCTAGTCACACCCACATTGCTGCAAATGGCATTATTTTTTCTTTTTTATGGCTGAGTAGTATTCCATTGTATATATATGTACCACATCTTCTTGATCCATTCATCTGTCGATGGACATTTTGGTTGTTTCCATGTCTTGGCTATTGTGAATAGTGCTGCTATGAACATAGGGGTGCGTGTACCTTTTGGGATTAGAGTTTTGTCTGGATATATGCCCAGGAGTGGGATTGCTGGATCATATAGTAACTCAATTTTTAGTTTTCTGAGGAACCTCAATACTGTTCCATAGTGGCTGCACTAACTTACATTCCCACCGACAGTGTAGGAGGGTTCCCTTTTCTAGGATGTGGATACCTTCGAAGCAGCCATTAATCTGCCTACCACATGAACCAACAGGGAGTAGTGGAGACCATGACAATCCAGAGAGTACACATCCCTTCTAAAGGGGGCACCTACTCAGCCCCAGACGATCTCATCATTCATGCATGAATAGAGGTTCAGTGTGGCTGGATCTGCCAATATTTCAAGCTGGAAAATTAGATTTTTCAGGTGAAGTTTTCCAATTTTGAAATCACTGGACAGGCCAAAAAAATTTTTTTGTGTGTGCTAGATTTGGCCTGAGGCCACCCAGGTGTGACCTCTGAATTCAGCTCCACCCGGTCAACCGTGGTGAGATGATGAGATGTTCTCTGGCATTTACAGGCTCTGCAGGCTCTGGGGCATGAGGAACCAACTGGGTCTGGAGGTGGGAGGGAACGTGGTCAGGAGCATAGCAGATACTGCAGGGGGTGCCTCGGGGGAAAGTTTAGAGGGAGAAGGGACCAACCATTTCCCTAAGAGACCAACCATCACCTGCAGGAAGCAGTGGTGCATCAAAGGGTACAGGAAATCAGGCAGAGGCAGACCTGAAGAAATCAACCAGACTGAGGTAGGCTTTATGCCTTGTGGCTTCAGAACAAATCAAGCAGACCCTTTCTAATTTCAAAAGGTATCAGTTCTTCCCTTCCCCCTGAAAGCACTAGTGATACTGGCTGGCTGTGTGGAGACTGGTGGGCTGGGGCATGGCAGGGGTGGAGTGAGGAGGAGGCTTTTCATGAAAGATTTTTGAATTTTGAACCAGGTGAAAGTACTACCTATTTAAAACATTGAAGTGAAATCCTTTTATTCATTAAAAAATATTTTAAACTACAATAGTTTACGTTAAAGGTAAAAACATGAATGCAGTTGTCATGGAGACTCTAATGCACTTTCGTGAAGATGGGATGTGTGACCTCACTGCAAGAAGAAATGGAAATGTGAATAAATGTTAATAAATTTGGCCAACTACTTTGGATCCATCGTCTTTTTAAATTTTTAATTAATCTATTTATTTTTGGTTGTGTTGGGTCTTCGTTGTTGAGCGCAGGCTTTCTCTAGTTGCGGCAAGCGGGGGCTACTCTTCACTGCGTTGTGCGGGATTCTCATTGCGGTGGCTTCTCTTGATGCGGAGCATGGGCTCTAGGCGCCTGGGCTTCAGTAGTTGTGGCATGCAGGCTCAGCATTTGTGGCTCGCGGGCTCTAGAGAGCAGGCTCAGTAGTTGTGGCACACGGGCTTAGTTGCTCCGCTGCATGTGGGATGTTCCCAGACCCAAGGGATCTAACCCGTGTCCCCTGCATTGGCAGGCCAATTCCTAACCACTGCGCCACCAGGTAAGTCCCCAGTATCCATCATCTTAACTGCTGCTTTCCTTATCCTCACACACCGGGACCCAGTAAACCAGATTGGTGTCTTAAGTTCTATTCTATTCCATTCTGAATGGCAAAAAGCTAAGACTCTAGAGTCAGTCAGCTTGCCCCTTCCACACTGGTGACCTTGAGTCAATGTGCTTAACCTGTCTGAGCCTCAGTTTCCACATTTGTAAAATGGGGGTAATAATGATACCAATTTCATGGGTTGTTATGAAGAGTAATGAGTTAATGCCTGTAAAGCACTTGAAACAGCACAAAATCAGTGTCCAAAAATACTGACTCTTTTTATTAACTATTTTTACTATTTTACTATTTTTAACCTTGTTTCTTTTGAGTGGGGCAATTATTAAAACCATAACAACTTAAGACATGTAATGTAGGTGATCTAAAATGAAGTGAATTTAACCTCTGGTCCCCCAAATTCTTACAACCACACTCTGAAGGGAATATCATTGTCTCCATTTCATAGATAAGGAAACTGAGGCCTGGAGAACGTAAGCAAGTTGCTCAAGGACGTTGAGTTTGGACACAGAGAAGATAGAGGCTTGAACCAGGATATCAAGATTCCAGTTCCCACGACTTTCAATTCAAGCCTGTCCTATGGTGTGATTATATGGTGTGATCATAAAATAACAGGGCTGAGTGGGGCAGTTGGATTTCAGTTTGTTAGTTTGGTTTGGGGACAGTCCCTCCCCTGTCATAGTCCCAGATCCAGTAGATTCTAAGGTGGGGGTCAGGTCGGGTCTCTGGCTCACATTCTGGCCTCAGCTTTGGAGCCAAGCTCCTCTCTCCCCTGGGAGGGATACAGGGTTGGGGAAGGGGTGTCAGAGCATGGGGGTTGCCATGGATGACCCCGGCCCAGCTGCTGCCTGAGCTTTCTCACGAAGGAGGCCCTCCCAGTGTCCCAAATCCACCCCAGGCCCTCTGCTGCCTCCCCCCGACCCTCGTCATCTAAGGAGCAGTTGTTGCAGCTTGAAAACATGTCTGGCACCAAACATGGGAGTTAAATGCCCTGGAAAGTTGGAGGGCACTGCCCAAGCCAACTTCAGGAAGTGGGAGCGCCCACCGATCAAGAGCACAGCCTTGTAGGTTTCAAACCTGGCTTCTCCACTTCCTAGCTGAGTAGCCGTGGGATTCACCCTTCTGAGGTTTCCACATATGTGAAATGGGATAGCCATAGTATCTATCGCAAATGTTTTGGGGATGCTTGTCTTTTTTAAAAGCGCTTTATTGAGGTATAATTTATATACCATAATATTTACCTGCTTTAAGTATACAATTAAGTGATTATTAGCATATTTGAAGAATTGCACAATCATCACCACATCAGTCTTAGAATATTTTCATCACCCCTCCATAAAAACCCCTATACCCATTAACAGCCACTCCCCTTTTTCTTTTCAGCCTTAGGCAACCACTAATCTACATTCTATCTCTATAAATTTACCTTTTCTGGAAATTTCATGTAAATGGAATTATACAATATGTGGTCCTTTGTGCCTTGCTCCTTCCACTTAGTCTAATATTTTTGAGGTCCATCTATGAATTGTATACATCAGTAGTTTGTTCCTTTTTTTTCTTTTTTTGGCCACGCCACATCGCTTGCGGGATCTTAGTTCCCAGACCAGAAATTGAACCCAGACCCAAGACAGTGAAAGCACTGAGTCTTAACCACTGAACCGCCAGGGAATTCCCTAGTTTGTTCCTTTTTATTGTTGAATAATATTCCATCGTATGATTATACTACATTTTATTTATGCATTCATCAGATAGACATTTGGGTTGTTTCCAGTTTGGGGCTACAATGAACAATGCTGCTATGACTATCCCCCTACAAGGTCTTGAGTAGACATATATTTTCATTTCTCTTGGGTAAATACCCAGAATTGCTAAGTCATATTCATATGGTCAATTTATAGTTTCAAAGTTTTCCATTCCCATCAGTACTGTATGAGGATTTGTTGAGAGAATTAAATGAGATAATTAACATGAAATGCTTAGCATTGTGCCTGAATCTTCAATAAATGATAGCTAGAATTAATAGAGATCTTAATAGAATCAGCTGTAGTGCTAGAAACCACAGTACTGCTG
Organism: Aethalodelphis obliquidens; assembly: GCF_003676395.1. NCBI lineage: Eukaryota > Metazoa > Chordata > Mammalia > Artiodactyla > Delphinidae > Aethalodelphis > Aethalodelphis obliquidens. The sequence continues at coordinate 34,585,700 of NW_020837953.1, forward strand.
CCTCCTTCCCTGAAAAGAAAGTGGATCTCCAAGAGGCAGTCACTCTGCAGTATTAATGCCCACATCCTATATGCGCTTAGCCTGGCGTTCAAGGCTCTCCACACCCCCACCTCCATCTACCTGTCCAATCTTGGCCAGCATTCACTTTACCCTCTAGCTTCTGCCCACCCAAGCTGATCAGCACCTCTGCTCATACCATTCTCTGCCCTCTCCCTCCTGCCTTCTCTTTGAGTATTAAAATCCCACTTGCCTTTCAAGACTCAACTCAGGTGTCCTTTCCTCTCCAAGGTCTATCTTGACTTTCTAACTAACTAGACCAGTGCTGTCTATGGGCTGTTGAACACCTGAAATGTGGCTAGTCTGAACTAAGGTGTGCTGAATTATAAAATATACACCAGATTTTGAGGACTTAGTATGACAATAGTATAGAATTAATAGTTTTTTTGTATTAATTACATGTTCAAATAGTATTGGGGGTATATGGGTTAGGTAAAATACATTATTGAAATTAATTTCACTTGTTCTTTTTTAAAATGTGGCTGCTAGAAAACCTTAAATTACACATGTGGCTCAGGTCTGTGGCTAAATTTTAGTTCTACTGGACAGCATTGGTAAAGAGCACCAACATCCTAACAGTTGCTCTTTATTGAGCACCTAATTTCTTACACTGTTGTACCTGTTATCTGACATGATGCTCAGTGCAATCCTGTGGTGTTGGTATTATGAATATCTCCCTTTTTACAGATAAGGATACAGAGGGAGGGTGTGACCTCCCCTTAAGTCACACAGCTGGACACTAGCAGACTCAGGATTCGAATCCAAGTTGTCTGCCTCCAAAGCCCACAGTCTTCCATGGGATTTGCTGCACAGACTACTAAAGCACCAAGGGCTTTGGGGGTCTCCTGGGGTGCCTTTGGCTGGAATTAGAACAGCTCTGTATGGCAATGAATCATGCTAATCAGAAACTCTGACTGAATGCTTGCCTTTCATAAATACAAAATGAGAAAGCAGATTAATTAATATAATTTGGAATAAATCAGATCTTGGGATCTGTGGGTGTAGTAAAAGGTGGAAGGCCACTGATCTAAACACCTCATTTGGCAGGTGGGGAACCTGATGCCCAAAAAGGAGAAGATTTGTCCAGGGCTGTCAGAGAGTGGGAGAGCCAAATGCAAAGCCCGGTTTCTAGGCTCCCAGGCTGAGTGTCTTGCATGTACCTCACTGTCTGTACATGGAAGGCCCTGCCCCCAGCCACCTGCAAGCCTTTTGTCTTGAAGCAGCCCCCTTCCTCTCCCAAGCCTGTCCCAAAGGCTAGAGAGGAGGGGGCCAGGAGACCCAACCCATTTCCCATCAGGGTCCCAAGGCCACCATCCGGTCCTGGGCCAGGAATTCCTTTCACAGACTGAATTAAACTGAGCCGAAAATAATTCTGAACCCTTGGAAGCCTCCAAGAGCTCCTATTCCTACTCCACCCGGGCCCAGCAGGCCAGGCCTCCCCAAATCTCCTCTCTGCCATCTTCTGGGCTCCCCCAGACTTCCCCTGCCAGCTCCCATCTCCACTCACACGTGTGTAGGGAGAGGGATGTTTAAACAGACTGCCCACATCCCTGTTCCCTCTTCCCAGCCTCTCCAAACAGGCAGGAGAAAGGGCGACCAGAGACGTATTAAACCCAGCACCATCCCCATGAGCCAACCCAAGAGGGCCCTAGCCAGAGGCACAGAGAAGGAGCCACCAAGAAACAGAGAGACACGGACACAAAGGGGCAGAGAGTGTGTCCAAGACAAAGAGAAGAAAAAGGATGGATGTTTAGATCAAGAGAAAGGCACGGAGCGAGAGACGAAGAGACGAGAAATAAGAAAAAGTGGAAAAGGCGGCGGAGATGAAAAAGGGATGCCTGAAAAGGAGAATTAGAAGGGAAAGTAGAGAGAAGATAGAGAAATTAGAATTTGAGGGAGAGATCGAAGGAGCAGGGGCGCGATGGGGAAGAGTAGGAGGGGGGACAAGGAGAGCGCGAGGGGAGACGCGCAGCGATCTGAGGTGCCCTGGCCGCGGGGGTCCCGGGGGGCGGGCCCTCCTCCCGGCGCCTCTCCCCGCCGCGGCGGTCCGAGTAGCCACATTCCTCCGGGTTTCCCACACACTTGCCATCAAAGAGTCCCCAAAGCCCCGGCTTTTCCCGCGCCCCTCCCCCGCCAGGGCCGGAGAAACTATTTTTCACCCCCTCCTGATCTTTAATCTGCTGTGGGGAAAGAAAGCGGCTTTTGTTGGGCAAGGGGCTGCGCGGAGGGCGGGGCGGGGGCGCCGGCGATTGTGTGTCCCGCAGCTGCGCGCCTGGGGCCGCCGGGGTGGGGCCGCCGGGGCGCGGGGCCGGAGCGCGGGCGCGGAGGGCCCGGAGGTCGAGCCGGGCAGGGGTGGGGCGCAGGGGCGCGGGGCGGACGGCCTGGGCAGGTCGACGGGCCGGAGTGGGGGCTGCCGGGGCGCGGGGTGCGGGCGGGAGGGTCGCAGGGGCTGAGGGGGTGGAGAAAAAGGCCACCCGGGCGCGCAAGCCCATTGTCCTCTTGGCCCTGTTCTGCACCAGGGCCGGAGATTGGGGGAAGATGGACACTCGTTGAAAGGGCAGATGGGGAGAAGGCTGCACACCCGGAGGAGGTCGTATACTCAGGCAGGGGGCCATGAGAACTCTGGGAGACACACCACACATTTAAGCAACAATCAGGGAGACAAACACACACACACACACACACTCTCTCTCTCTCTCTCTCTCTCTCTCTCTCTCTCTCTCATCAGGGACACAGACACACAACCCTGAGGAAGGGTCCCACAGCCAGAGAGAGGCCAACAACACACACTCAGGGAGGAACACACATTCAGAGAACAACCCACTTACTCAGACACACACACACACACACACACACAGCCTAACGCCATAAAGCTCTGTTGAACAAAATGGATTTCCGATATGAATTTCCTTCTCCTTCCAGCCCCAATTTCTCCTTAAGACAGGCCCCCATTCTCCAGCATTTGCTTCCTTTCTCCCTCCAGTTGGTAGCCTGGCTCATGCTTCAAAGCACAAGCTCTGGACTCAGGCAGCCCTGCTCTGCCTCCCGACAGCTGTGTGACCTTGGGCAAGTCACCTCACCACTCTGAGCTTCAATGGATACGAGAGTTGAGAGAGATAATATAAATAAGATGCCTGACTCGTTGTTGGCACTTGGCAAAAGTTATCCCTTATGAGCCTGCTGATGCGTGGGCTGCTGTAATGATGACACTCAAGGGCGGCTTTGGCCGGCAGGAGGCTCTCTCTGAGCTGCAGCCTCTGCCTCTGCTTTCTGGCACCCCTGCATTTCCACCTCAGTGCCCCATTGGGCGTGGGGGAGACTTTTCCTCTCTGACAGGGTCAGCTCTGTCCCCAGGCCGGATCCCTCCCATACCTACCCTCGCAGCTTTTGAACTGCTGCTGGAATCTAGGCCAACACAAGACAATATCTGAGCGGGGTGAATGTTGCTTTTCAAGGCCTTTTTTTTTTTTTGCCTTCATCTTTTCTTGCCTTGGATTCCATCATCTTTTTAAAGCCTTTCCTGAACCCCATTAGTGGGAGCCCAAATCCAACTGTCAGCCTCTGTCTGCGACAAAGAACATCCCCTAAGTGGTCTCCAAAAAGTGATTACTGGGGTGGAACTTAATTCAGTACATCTTTACTAATTGCCCACTCTGTGCCAGGCACTGTGAGGGATACTGAGACCAGGAAGACAGATATGACATGATTACAAAGCAGGTGAGCTATAAGCCCCATATGGTGGTTGGAAGTGTTCAAAGAAACCATGAATGAAAGTGCTTTGGAAACAGCAAAATCTCTGCAACATATTCGTTGCCTTTTGCTATTTGTTAAATCAGAGTTAAACTCCTACATAACTTACTGATGCTCTCCAAAGTCTAGAAATTCCAAACTTTTCTTAACAGGGAAATGAGGTTGTCCCTGTCTGTCCTCATTAGCCTAGAAATGCTAGGGTGAGGAAACTAGCCCCTGTGTGTCTGGACGCTGTGTGCAGTTTGGATGTTTGTCTCCATCCTTGTATGCATCAATGTTTGAGCCACAGGCTTGAGTTCAAATTTTGATTATTGGAGTTTTGTGCCTGCTAGCTCTGTGGACAAATCTCTCTGACCTCAATACCTTTGTCACGATATCTACCCCAAAAGACTATAGAGAAGATTATATGAGATAGAATTTATAAAGCAGCAGCACAAGATAGGTTCTCAGAAAACAAACTCTCTTCCTACTTTCCTGTGGTTGTCCACCCACACACACCCCAGATGCCAAGCCAGCCCCTGGACATCCCATGGTCACTGCCTACCTGCTGACATAAGGGGTTAGTTAACTTCAGGGTGGTATGGCTGGACCAAGCTAGTCTGGCTTTGGGTTGAAAGAAGGAGAGAGGGAGGAAACAACTCCCATGTTGACTCCTAAAAACAGGAGTAGTCAGCCTGCACTTTGTTTAAGAATAAACATCCCTGAAAGCATGGACAGGAAGGTTTTTCAGGGGGAGAAAAATTTCCAAGAAATTTCCAATGCTCTCTGAGTCTCCCTACTTAGAAGACATTTCCTAATACCTTGGTGTCTGTCTTCCAACCTAATGCATGCCCCCCCTTGCTTTTCTCTATCCGGTGGAATAAAACCCTCTCAGGTCCAAACTACCTTCCTAGGAGGTCCCTTGAAAGGGCAGAAGGAAAAGCATAAACACAGAAGGATAAAAGTTTTGAGACAGGCAGACCTGGGTGCAAATCTTAGATCTGCAACTTATTAGCATGTGACTGTGGGCAAGCACATTAACCTCTCTGAGCCTCAGTCTCCTGGTGCGTAAAATGGGTCAATGAGATAATGTACGAGAAGGCAAGTGGGACTTGGCAAATAGTTAAGATTCAATGAAGGATGATGATGATGATGGTGGTGGTGGCAGTGGCAGTGGCGGCACCAAGACCTTTGAACTGTAGAGTAGCCCATCTTGGAGGCCCCTGAAATCCCCATTCCTATAAGGACTCATGCCTTAGATCCAGATGCTCACCATAGTCCCCTTCGCAGTATTTCACATGTTCCTGAGACCAGACTCAGCAGGAACCATTAAGCTCACTTGGTACCACCTATCTCACTCACCAGGGGCTACATCATATCATAGCACATGAAAATAACTAATTGGTTCCTACACTTTCCATTCCTTGTCCTCTTGATCCTCCCAGCTGTAAATAAGGTCGGTGGATATTATTTTTCACCCCACTTTACAAGGAGACAACTGAGGCAGAGGGAAGAATAAGTAGTCCATCCAAGGGTTTGAGCCTTGATTCTGAATTCCCCGTGCTCTTCTTGTATCACATGAGTCTCAAGCAGTAGTTTGAGGTCTAGCCTTGCCTGGGGGAAGAGAAGGGGTATGTTCTAAGTGTATGGCTGGGAAGTCCTCCGCACACCTTTACATGTACTTTGTGAGCCAACAGTTACATATTAAAAAATGCAGCATCTGGGGATGTCCTGAGACTACAGCAGACCACCCTAATGCTAAGGAGAGTTAGAGGGCAGAATGGACAGGAAGCCAAATGAGGGGGAGGTCTGGGTCCTGGCTACATGTCAGCAACTGACATCCAGAGTAACCTTGGGCAAGATTTGGAAGTTCCCTTGATCCCCACTTTCAACATAAATGGCAAAAAATAGAAAGGTAGACAAGTAGATAGAAGCTCAGTTTAGGCAAAAAGACATCTGCGATTCTCATCATCATTATTTTGGCTTTGAAATCGACAGCTCAGAGACCCCGACCACTTTTCAAAATTTTAAAGACAAAGCAGTATAACTTAATAGTTCTGCCAACTCTTAAAAAAATCAGAGAGCACAACACTGACTTTTTTTCCTTTTCTTCTCCTTTTTTTTTTTTTTTTTTTTTTTTAAATTTTGGCAAAGAAAGATTCAGTTCCTGGAAATGCTTACAAAATGATTCCTGACACTGGGAGGAGATAGTTAAAAAAGGAAGAAGACGAAAACTTATAAACATATATAGATAAAGGCAGAAGGTGGCAAGAAAGAGAATAAACAAAAGAAAGAAAAGAAAGAACTAAAAGAGATAGAAGGAAAAAAGACTTTAAAGGGCCCCAATTCAAGAACGTTATCAAGTTCTCAGCATCTGCAATTCACAAGCCGCTTGCGGGTCGGGGCGGCGCAGACCCCTCCCCTTTCTCGGGTGTCGGACGCTCATTGGTGGGGACGGCAGTCGCCGGCCGGTGACTGCCCGAGGAAAGGTTGCCTGGGACACGCATCCCTGTGTGAACGCATGACGTCCCACCCTGGCGCCAGGCTGTCTGGGGCTGAGTCTTAGATCAACACAGCTGTGGGACCGGGACCCACAGCTGGGCAAAGGAGCGGATTCCTCAACAAAAAATAGGATTGTGAGAAAAGTTCTGAAACAAAAACAGCGCAGACAAAAGCCTTAATGACATCCTTTCATAAAAATAAAAAATGCAAGAGGGGGGAAAAAGCTGGTAAAAGGAGCAGAACTGGGAACAGAAAGTTCAGAGGCATTTGGAATAAGAGACTGAGGCCCCACCACCGCTAAACAAGTTGCAGAAGGCCTGAGCTAGCCCTCCAGTCCGCTGTTGGGAAAAAGAAGTCTTTTGGGCTCAAACTTTATTCAGTGTTCTCAACCGTAACCCATTCCTTTCAGAATTAGAATCTTACATTGGAGAGTACCCTTAGAGGTCATTTGTTTCCCCCTCCCTCAATTTTACAGAAAATGAAGCCCAGGAAGGAAAGAAATTCTTCCAAGGCCACATTGCAAGTTACTGACATGACCAGGACAGAATTCTGCTTGCTGATCCCGGCATCCCTCTCCTGCCTATGTCACCCAGCTCATGGGCATTTCACCCTGAAAGCATCTTGGGAGATAATGTGAAGGTGCTTTGAAAATGGCTGCACAAGCCTGAGGCAGCAGTGGGTAGTAATGGGGGAGGGAAAAGGAGAGAGGGGAATCTGTGTGGTCCTATGGACTGAGCACAGACCACTCGACCGGCCACTTGCTGGGTCCTCGGGCACCAAGGAGACTAATGGATGTGAGGGAGAGAGTATGTCAAGCGCCTTGCAGAGAAGAGGCGTTTAGTAATTATTTGTTGAAGGAATGAGGTAGGTCTAGTTAGCTCCATTTTATAAATTGGAAAATTGAGGCACAGAGGTGACTTATCCAAAGTTCACATTATTAGTAAAAAAGAATGGGAATTTGAACATAAATCTGCCTAGCTCTGAAGGCCATGATATTTTCCAGAACATGGGCTTGACTGTTTTGCACAAACCACGGAAGTCTGCGTGACAGAAAAGTGTTTTTTATTTGGTCATTCAGGAGTCCGCATAGCCACCATATTCCCTTCCCAAGACCAAATAGCTGGCATGCTCTTCACTTGACATCTGTAGCCTATATAGACTGATCTGTCCATTCATGGGATATTTTCTTATACCAAAGAGCCTGTCCTGGAAAACATTTATATTTCAGGAAGAAGTCTTTCAACTCTTTCTTGGGACACAGAGTCCTGTGGTATGACAGCAAAGAACAAGGATTCAGGGCTGGCTCTACCATTACTTGTGGTGTGACCTTGGAAATATTTTATAACTCCTTTCTGTACCCTTTACCATCCCACACCTGCCTGTCCAAATTTCATAAAGCATTAGATTTCTAGAGCTGGAAAGGATTTTAAATAATCACTTAGCACCATTTCCCCATTTTGTTCACAAGGTGACTAAGGCCAGGGTACCTGGGCTTGTTCAAGATCACATGACAAATTATTGGCAAGGCTGGTATGTTGAATCTAGGACTCCTAATTCCCAGTCCAGTGTCCTTTTTACTATGACTATTTTAAGACTCTCCTAGCTCTGAGCTCCCATTGTCCTGTTAATCAGTGCCACATACTATAGAACTCTTAATTGTTTCCTGTGTTAATCTTGTCTCCCCAAATTGTGAGATTCTTGAGAGCAGGAGCCACTGTTTTATGTGAGGCGACTCCATAAATATTTACCAACTGACTGATTAAGGAAGCAACCATTGGGGGATCCCACCTGGCCAGTTCCATGATGGAAACCAGCATTCTGAGGCTGCAGATTCCCAAAAGTCCTTGGAAATGACAAGATGACAAGCAAAGAATACTGAATGCAATGTCCCGTTGCGATACGGGGCTTACTTGCCTGTCCCGTGGTCCCTTTCCTGGACTCTCAGATAGAGCTGGAGCCATTTCAGCAAGGGTAAGAATAATCCAGTCCAGGTGGCCTGCCCTTCCATAGCAGAGAGGGATAGACTATAGAGTGATGAAATTACCAAACTATTGTTTTCCGCATAGAGGTGTGTGGAGAATGGGGGAAGGGAGAAGTGAGAGTTAAAAGAGATTTGCTGACCTAACGGGAGCTCCTAAAAAGGTTATTTAGAAATCATCCCTTCTGCACCCCCATTCAAAACCCTCTCCAAACTTCTAATCAAACTCACTTCCAAAATATAACTGGGCATATATTTGGCTCCTTATGGAGTGCATGGGGCCAGAGAATGGGAGCTCTCTTCCTTCCCCATGCAAAAAGCACGATTCAGGCTGCTGTCTTTTTTTTTTTTCTTTCCCCCTGTTGCTCAAATAAATAGTGTTCTTTGCTCAAACCCCCTTCCCCTCCTCCTTCTGCAATCTCAGCGCCTAGCCCAAATCTGTTTTCTTCATTGTAACCTCAGCTTCACCGCAATTAATTTTTTTCCCCTCTGGTCACAAGATAATTCCTGACGCCAGTGAGTCTGGAGGTCAGACGAACAGCAAATTGGGGAACAAGGCGGCACTAATTCCTTACAAGTTTCCCTTGAAAAATCTTTTGCTTACCAAAAAAAAAAAAAAAAAGCTTCTTTGCTGTTCGGGGATTTACGACCTCGGAGGACTGTGAGTTCGAACCAGTGTTGGGCTGTGGGTGGACTGGCAGGGGGCAGGGGAGCTCTAAGATCTGGGGCGCTGCCAGGAAAAGGCAAATTCTTAAAGTTAATGGTTTTAAGTGATTTTTTAAATCCTTTCTGGCAAAGAGGCCCGCCTCTCCTCTGTATCAGCGCTTCCTCATTCTTTGAATCCGCGGCTCCGCGGTATTCGGCGTCAGACCCGCCAGAGGAAGCCTGTTTGCAATTTACCCGGGCTGTGAACGCCCAGGGTCGACGGAGGCGGGGCCAAGGCGGGCTGTTTTGCATAAAGGGGCGTGCCTTCCAGGCGGGCTCTATAACTGCGGACCTCCGTGAGAGTGCGCGCGTTGCTAGCTGCTCAAGGGGTTCTTTGGCTTTTTTTCTTCTTTCGGCACTTCCAACCTCATTCCTCAATATGAAGGCGCTGAGCCCGGTGCGCGGCTGCTACGAGGCGGTGTGCTGCCTGTCGGAACGCAGCCTGGCCATCGCGCGGGGCCGCGGCAAGAGCCCGGCAGCTGAGGAGCCGCTGAGCCTGCTTGACGACATGAACCACTGCTACTCGCGTCTGCGGGAACTGGTACCCGGAGTCCCGCGAGGCACTCAGCTTAGCCAGGTGGAAATCCTGCAGCGCGTCATCGACTACATCCTCGACCTTCAGGTGGTCCTGGCCGAGCCCGCTCCTGGACCCCCAGACGGCCCGCATCTTCCCATCCAGGTGCGCGTGGGCGTGCTTGGAGCAGGGGCGGGGCTGAGCTCCAGGGCAGGGATGCTGCGGGACCCCTAGAACTTCCTAGCGCCGTGCATAACTCTCCCGTTTTCCTTCTCTCAGACAGCCGAGCTTGCTCCGGAACTTGTGATCTCCAACGACCAAAGGAGCTTCTGCCACTGACCTGGACGTCCTGGCGCCTCCAGGTAAGTATCCACGCCTTCTCCCGGAGGCGGGGAAGGGAGGGCAGCTGGTGCTTAAATGGCAAATCCTAGAGTTGGTAGGCCTTTTAAGGGATTACCGCGCCCCCTCGGTTTAGGGAAACCGAGTCCAGAGAGGTGCAAGTGACTTGTCCGTGGTCACATCAAATGAATGACGGAACCAGTTCCCATCCAGTGTTCGTTTCAACCTTAAACACACGGTGTCCCTGCCTTCCCTAGTGGCCAAAGACGCGAGAAAGTAGGCGCGGGTCCGACTAAATAAAATAGCCAGTCTGTTTGTAGCTTGGAGTCCTTAAAGGATCCGTGTTTTCCTCAGCCCCCTCCCAGCTAGTGTTAATTCCAAGAGGGAGGGATGGTGCAAGCTCCGCCTGTGGTCCTTTGGCGCCAACTGGGTGGGGGCAGCGTGGGGCGCGGAGTTATCAGCTGGAGGTAGAGACCAAGTTTCCTCCTTGGCGCCGGCCAGTCTGCGGCCGGCCCCCGCCTCGGCGCGCTCGGCGGAAACTGACGGCTCCCTGGTCTTCTTTCCTCCCCCGCCCAGAACGCAGGTGCTGGCGCCCGTTCCGCCTGGGACCCGGGACCCTCTACGGCCGGAAGCCCGAGGGCATGGATGGGCCCCAACCTCGCCCTGCCCACTTGACTTCCCCAAACCCCTGCCTCGAGGCTGGACCTGCGCCCGGGAGCGAAGGACTGTGAACTTGGGTGGCCTAAAGAGCCAGAGCTAGCTCTGGGCACCAGCTGGGCAACCTCCCCCAGCCCTCACCCCACCCCCAAGTTTAAAGACTGTCTTTCAGTGTGTGGAGGTGTATGGGGGGCGGGGCTGGCTGCTCTCCAAACTCTGGCAAGGCAGCGGTAGAGCTGGTCTTCTGGTCTCCTTGGAGAAAGGCTCTGTTGCCCTGATTATGAACTCTATAATAGAGTATTTAGCTTTTGTACCTTTTTTGCAGGAAGGTGACTTTCTGTAATCATGCGATGTATATTAAACTTTTTATAAAAGTTAACATTTTGCATAATAAACGGTTTTTAAACACTTGTGTATGTAATTTGATTCCTTAATGCTAACACTTTCGCACAAGACTGAATTTAGGGGGACTAAATTAATGTCTTGGAGCTTGGGGAAAGCAAACTTGCTTATTCCCTTAAAAGGGAGATGGGAGAATACCCAGCTAAGGCTGGGGAAGGGGGGGAGCCCCACATCCATTGGGTGCAAAGAAGAGCCTTGTCCTGTCTCATTTAACAAGTGAGGGAAGACTGGAGAAGGGAAGTGACTGGCACAAGCTCACCCAGCAAGTTGGGGGCTCAGGATAGAAATCGGGTCTCCTGAGTCTCAGTTCTTAAGTACTTTGAGAGCTGTTTTGCTAACTAGCAGATGGCTGTCTTCTTCAATGCCATTAATTATTCATGATGTCTTTCTAGCAGGGGATGTGGAAGAGAAGCCTCACCTGGTGCCCAGGAAGGGTTGGTGGTTGATAGACCCATTTCAGAATTGAATAAATGGATCATTGGGCTTGGTTTCATTTCCCTCTTCATGTTCTCTGTTTTAATTTTCTCTTGGGCTTTCAAAGTTGGAGAAAATAGGAGAGGGGTCTCTTCCCTCAAATCCTCAGCCACTCTGATCAGAAGGATTTTGGTGCTGGTTGGGAAATATGGGAACAAATTCCTCTACCAGCAGGTAGTTGAAGACTCTGAGCCTAGACTGGGAATTTGAGGAAGAGGCCCTACAGCCCTTGTTTCTGGTATATCCTTCTCATAACATCTCCATTGGGAGCCTATTCTGTAAGCATCTTTAGCCCTATTTCAGAAATGGAAAATTGAGACTCATGGATAATGGGTTGGAGCCAGGTTCACACAACCCCTTGAGAGGCAGAGATGGGGTTTTAACCTTAACTACAGTGACTATGACAGTAGTGGACGGGAGCAGGGTCTGAGACTGGCTATTCCATGGAGCCAGGCCTGAGAGTCAGGCAGAGGGCAAGACTCCCAAACCATGCCACCTTTGCCCCCACCTGGCACTTCCCCAGGTGGGTTCCACCAGGCACCTGGCCTCTCTAGACTCCTGTTTATGATATGATCTCACATGTGTGTTGGCCACTGGCATGAGTTACTTCAATATTTCATAACAAACAGGTCACGTCATCACCCACCTTCATGCCTTAACCCTGGTGAGCTTTCAGGGGCGAACAGGGGCATGTGGAGAGGAGGCAACCTTTGTCTCTGCAAACCACCCTCCTAGCTGACCAGTGTTCTTAACCTGTTTCCTGGTCTTCTCCAATGATCTGATGTAAGGTATGAATGCTCTCTTCAGAAGATACACACACAAACTTTGCCGGGCAATAGCATACCTCCAATGCCCTGGGAAGCCCTCACACCCCATGTGAGGAACTCTTGCTTCAAACCAAGTAAGTACAAGACCCAGGCTGGGTCTACCTTGGATCATTTGTTCGGTGTCCTCTGCTGGCTCTGGAGTCAGCCACACAAGGGTGCAAATCCTTGTCTGCCACATACTAGCAGTTGGACTGCAAGCTAGCAACTGCGTCTCTTCAGCCTCAGTTTCCACATCTGTGTGAGACTGCTGATATTGAGAAAACAGTTCTGAGGCACCCGGCCCCACATTACACCATTAATTGCAGTAAAGCCAGGCACTGAACTCAACGTCCTGTGCCCTTTCTGCCACAGTATGCTGCTTCCTGCTTGGAAGTTGTGGGACTGTGGAAGGCTAGGAAGAGCTGAATCGCTCATCTGCCACGTGAGCTTGAGCAAGACACCTCACCTCTCAAAGCCTCTCTCCTCCCTTGCTCAGCAGCTGGTCGTTCTTGTACTGCTGCCTCCCTGGACAGAGATAATGGTGGGAAAGTTCTTTGAAATGCATCACACACCTACAAGGTATTATTAAGCTAATTCCAAGGAAATTGCCTGTAAGGTCCTCCAAGACTGAGCTGGTCAGGTGGCTGGGACAAAAGCCGAAACCAGCACACCAATTCATTAGTCATTAGGGAGTGAAAGCAATTTGGCCCTAGGTGAGAAAACTCAGAGAGGATAGTTGTCTTCTGTCATAAACACCTATCAAATGCCTACCAGGTGCCAGGCTCTATTTTATCTTAATTTTTTCTAATCCTCACCACAACCTAGCAAAGTGGGTATCATTATTCCCATTTTACAGAGGAAACAGATTCAGAGAGGCTGATTAACTTGATCCAGGTCACAAAGCAAGGAAGTGCCACAGCAAGCCACCATCCAGCACCATCTAGCTTCGAAGTCCATGTTCTTACTTCTATTTCAGGCCAATTTTTTCCCCTCACCATTCCCTTTACCTGGCACATATTTGGTCCCCAGTAAGTTCTTGCTGAATGAAAGACATAAGCCCGCCCCAGGTCTCCCTCTTATTTGTGAAATGGGATGATGGTACTCCCTTTGCAGGTGTGTGGTTCGGATTAAAAATAACATGCGTAAAGCGTCTACCAGGCTCCCTGAAAATACAAGATTCACTATTAACTGAGTCTTACAGTTCACTATTGCATCAGCTCTGACAAACGGACTTTTGGAAGAGATTCTTACTGTGTAAATAAAAAAACAGGTTCAGAACAGGCGAAGTAACTTGCCCGTGGCCACACGGCTCCTAAGTAACAAAGCAGGGATTCAAATTCATGCCTGTGACACCGGAGATGGTGCCCTTTCCGAGAAGGCCAGTTACAGCTCTCCTTAGCTGTGGATGTGCCGGACAACCGTTAATTATGTCTTCCCGGTCTCATCACCTCTCACGGCTACCACTCTTCTCCATTCCCCAGGCTACATCCTAAATCCTCCTTTCGCTCTCTCTTTCTCGCAGAACTGCGCCTCCGGGTCCGCTTTGCCCGCTCCCTGCTCCTCTGGGAGAGGCGTTCCCCGCAGCCTCTTCTCTGCGCCGGGGCAGGGGCGGAGCCTCGGCCCACGTGGCCCAGAGCCCGGCTGGGCGGAGCCTAGCTGGCCCCGCCCCCAGCCCGACGACCCGCGCTCCCCCCGCGGGCCCTGGGGGCCGCTCGCAGGTGTTCGCTGGCGCCCGGATGTCTGAGCGCTGGCTCCGCTCTGGCTCCGGCTCCCTCCGCAGCCTGCGGGCGGGGCTCCCAGCCCATCCGGAGCCTCGCGGCGCCCCAGCCACTCTGCCAGCAGCGCGGCCTCCCGGTTCCCAGCCTCCCGGCCTGGGGGGCCCCCCACCCAGCGGAGTTGCTGACCCGACTGCTCTCCCGCTGCCCCCAGCTGCGCTCGGGCCGCTGCAGCCTCGGCGCGCCCCCACCCCGCTTCCTGCCTCGGCAGCTTTGCCCGGGCCGGGCTGCCGCCCTGGATCGCACCCCGTTCCTTCCTTCCTTCATTCTTTCAGGCAACTCGCATTCCTCGAGCGCCTGCGACGTGCCCCGCACAAGGCCTCTCCGACCTTCCGAGTGTGGCCCCAGGCCCACCGGGGTCCTCCGGGAAGCCTGTGCCCTCCGCCAAGCCTCTACCCTCCGCCCAGTCTCCCTCCCCACCCCGCCCGACTCTCCTCCCTGTCCTATTTCACTTGGAGTTTAGCATTTAATTGTTCTCTGATTATTTCTGCTGTTAAGGGTCAGTCAGTGGCAAGGTCAGGGGGTCACTTTGTGACCGAAATCAGGGGTCAGTCTGAAAGTAGAGTGAGGGGTCAGAGTGTGGCCAGAATTGGGGTTCAGCCAGACTGGCAAGGTTTGGAGATAGTGTGGGTAGAAGTTGGCAGCCTTCAGTCCGTGGCTGGGCTTAATAGACAGGGTGTGAGGGTTAGTCTGAATAGCATCATCGGCCAAGGCTAGTGAGTCAGTCTTTGGGTAGAGTCAGTGGACAGTCTGGATCAGGGTAGTAGGTCACCCAGAGACCAGGATTTAGGGGTTGCCTTTGGTAAGCCAGATAAGGGGAAGGGGGCGCTGTAGCTCTCTGAACTCGGATTCATATCCCTCTATGGCTGGGGGCTGACCATAGCCTCTCCCTGCATCACCCAGGCTGTGGAGCTGCCCTTCCAACTGGGACACTCCCTGTCCTCAATGCCACCCTGCTCCTACCTTGTCCCAGAGCCTGGAGGCAAAACCCTCCTTGGGCCAGACGGTGGTCAGACTGGCAGTAACACTGGCCGTGGCAGGGAGGCCTTGGGCTTCCAAGGGATCCGGCCTTGGAGCCACCCATGTTTAACAGGTAAGTTGATGCTCTTCCCTGTACCTTTCTGTCATTTGTTCATAAACCTAAAGGCTGTCAGGGATGGAAGGACCCTTAGAGGTCACACATGTGGCCCAAGAGGGGAAGGAGCCTGCTCAGGGACACACAGCAAATTCGTGGTCAAGACAGAACTTGAGGGAATTCCCTGGCGGTCCAGTGGTTAGGACTCAGCACTTTCACTACCATGACCCAGGTTCAATCCCTGGTGGGGGAACTAATATCCCGCAAGCTTGGCCAAAAAAAAAAGACAGGACTTGAACCCATGCCTCCTAACTTTGTATCTAGGAAACTTCGTGTGATACTCTGCCTCCCCAGAGCAAGGATTGTTACTCCCACTTTAGAGGTGGGGCAGCTGAGGCCCTGAGAGTCTTCAGGAATCACACAGCTCTCACAGAGGGACTGCCGGGGGCTGGTGGACTGCGCAGACCCCCACATGAGGATGTGGAAATGTGAAGTCAGGGAATGGTGACTCCCTAAAGCATTGTCTCCTTGTCATTGCCACCCAGCCCCCTCCCTCGCGCCCTCATTAGGAGCAAATGAAACAAGGGTGGCCAAGTGAAGCCAGGGAGGAGAGAGAACACTTTTTAAGAACTGCGGGGGAAGAGCTCAGCTGGGTTCTTATGGAAGCATATGGAACTCATTACCCTAAGTCGAGGTGGTCGCTGGCCAGCTGGCCGATGGTCAGTTTGGGGCTAAAAGTGTGTGTTGTGTGGCAATGGGGGTACCCAAGGCAGACTCCCCAGAATAACCTGCCTGCTCACCGATCCAGGTTCTTCCTGAACCTGGTTTTGTTTCCAGCCTATGCCATTTTTAGCATTTAAAAAAAAAAAGAAAAGATTTCAAGACACTGGGTACTCGGCCACTATAGGTTCTGCGGGGAGGAGACAAGTACTTAGGGACCGTCAAGACAGTCCCCTCCACCACCGCTCACACACATCTCTTCCCCACCAGGGCCCCTGGCAGTTCTTGCATTGGGTCCAGATGCATGAAGTGTTGATCCCAGCTTCCATCCAGGGTTCATCCAGGTGGGCCCTGAGGGACCTAAATGTTGGTCCTGACTCCTGTCCATCACATTTCCCTCGAAAAGTTTGACTCCACATTCAAAGACAGCAGCAAGAAAGTGTTCAAAAGAGGCCATTCACTAGTACACAGCATTTTAGTCTATGTGGTAATGTGAGACCGGGGCACTGCCTCCATTTCACCCCTGTGAGGCTCACAGATATTAAGGGATCTGCCAAAGGTCCCTGGAGTAAGTGTCAGAGCCCAGGTCTCCAACATAGCTTCCACATCCAGTCCTGTTGATGTCTGCAGTTTTTAATTTTATTTAATTTTATATATATTTTTGGTCGTGCCGCACGGCTTGCAGGATCTTAGTTCCCTAGCCAGGGACTGAACGCGAGCCACAGCAGTGAAAGCGCCGAGTCCTAGCCACTGGACCGCCAGGGAATTCCCTGCAGTTCTTTTAACTTTGTACAAACCAATGGTCACACAGAATTGGCCTCAGCCAGACCCCACAGCCCTCCCGTACTTTCTGTGAGTTTGGGAATCAGACAGATGCTGGCTGAAATCCTAGCTTTGTCATGTATTAGCTATGCCATCACAGGTAAGTTATTTATCCTCTCAGAGCCTTAGATGGCTGCTGTGATGTTTAAAGCAGACAACATATGTAAAGCGCCTGGCACTTGGTAGGCCCTGGGTGATGCCATCCGCAGAGCTTGCTGGGTATGGTTGTCAGATTCCTCATCTTTCCGGGTGGCAGTATTGTTGGCATAATCCAATCCCAGCATCTCAGCACTGCCTGTCTAGCATGTGTGTTCTTCAGAGGCCTTTCACACATCCACAGGAGTATCTGATCAGCAGGACAGCTTGGTGCCTTGAGGAATAGTGCAGGGGCTTAAAAAGCAGGGCTGCAGTCCAGCATCTCCACTCCCAGGCTCTGCCACCTTGGACAAGCTCCTTTACTTCTCTGAACCTCAGAGAACCAGCACAGAGCCACCACAGAGTCCTGCTGAGTATTTAGTGAGGAACTAAAGGTAAAGCACTGAGAAGCCTGCCAGCACATGGAGGCACTCAGTAAGTCACAGATGGAGTTAGGAATAGTCCCGTTTCACAGATGGAGAAACTGGAGTCCCAGAGGGGGTAAGCAACTCATCCAATGTCATAGGGAAAGACCCCCTCACAGACCTAGAGATTAAAAACCAGATCTTCACACTCCCAGTCCGTGCCCAGCTACTACGTTCTCATTATTGGGATTTGTAATTATTTCATGACAAATGTGTTTTCAGCTGGTGGAAGGACAGAGCTTTAGACGCAGGCCCAGCCTGAGCCAGAGCCAGCTTACTCATGAAAGCACCCCTTTTTAGAAGAGAATGGGGGGTGGGGTTTGGGGTAGGAAGGACATGACCCAGAGGCCAGAGGACCTGGAGGCCGAACGTGGCAGGAGATCTGTGATCAGACAGACCTGTGTCTGCTACGTCTTAGCTGTGTGACCACCTCTCTGAGCCTCAGTTTTTCATCTGAAACTCCCAATAGTACCTCTTTCCTAAGGTTGTTGTAGGAATTAAATAAGACAGCAGAGATAGAGTACCTGGCACAGATGAGATGCTTGAACTTGGCAGCCCTTATAATTTTATCAAGATCTAGTGGGGCAGGACCCACCTGCTTCTTTGTCATCAGCCTCATCTGTGAATCTTTTTGGATTTTTTTTTTTTTTTTTTTGGCCCTGCCACGCAGCATGTGGGATCTTAGTTCCCTGACCAGGGATCTAACCCGCACCCCCCTGCCTTGGAAGCATGGAGTTTTAACCACCGGACCGCCAGGGAAGTCCCTGTGAATCTTTTAGTAAACTTTCAATTGAACATACAATATTTGGCTACTGAAATGCCTATGAGTGCCTGCAGTCCCCCACTAGCAGTGTGAACTTGGACAAATTCCTTAGCTTCCTTCATCCTCAGTGTCTGCACCTATAAAATGGGGATAATAAAAGTCCCTACTTTGTGAGGATTAAATTAGTTAACACACAGCACTCTCAGTCTAATGCTTGACACGTAATAGGAACCCCCCCAAGTGCTAGCTGTCATTCCTTATCTTAGCATACCATGTGAAGTGTGTTCTCATACATTCTATAGCCTTCTGTGCTTTTATATAGAATCATAATGTCTCAATTTTTAAAAAATAAAATTGACATTTCAGGAAGAAGTACAGATAAGTAATATGGTTTTGTGAGACCCAGAGCCCAGCCAGTTTCACACACAGCCACACGTGTGCGTGTACACACACACATACATGAAGACACACGCACACACACTGTGAAGAAGGCCATGCTGTGCTGTGCTGCTTCCTCTTACCTTGGAGAGCTGCCTGCACCTCCCTCCCACTCACTGTGCTCTGTGGAGGGAGACAAGAAGCTGTGCTCACCCCTCAGCAGGAGATTTCCTTGGCAAAACTGACCTAGGAGGAAGCCCTGGCTCTAGCTGGTAACCTGAGTATCAGAGCCCAGGTCTCAGTCCTCGTTCTCTCCCCTCCTTGCTGTGCACTAGCTTCACCTCTCTGAGCTTTGGCTTCTCATCTGTGAAGGGGGGCTAACCGTTTCTACCTTTCAGGGCTGCTGTGAGGATTAGAGAAATGCACAAAAAGTGCCTGGCACGTAGTCATTGCTCCATAAGTGAGAGTTCTTCAAAGCCTGGCTGGTTTTTTAACTCAGTAAGAGGTATCTTTTTTATATTCTTTAATAAAACAGGATTATGGTCTTTGTACCTTATATAATTAATACACTTTATTGCTTTGTTTTTCTTTATTGCTTTTTAAACACATCTGTTAATCCAATAAAGGTGGTTTTCCTCCTAAAACTATCTTCTTTCCTCTTTGATTCATATTTTACAATGTCTGGGCAAGTCATTGGAGCCCACTGAGCCTCAGTTTCCTTATCTCTAAAATGGGAAAAATGCCTTCCTCATGAGATTGTTTTGAGAATTCAGTGAGATGGTGCATGTAGAAGTGGTTTGTACATTGTAAAGTCCAGCAGGTGTAAGAGATTATTTTTTGCACCCCACCCTTTCCCTCTCACTAGGCTGAATTCCTCAAAGACAGGAGGGAGTTTTATTTACCTTTGTATCCCCTGCATTGAATGTGTAGCAGTAAATTTAATAAAAACAGTAGTGGTGATAAGAACTTTCATTTCCTGAATACTTACTGTGTGCAAGACTCTGGGCTAAGTGCATCTTAATGGAAGGATGAGTGATAGACATTTAAAAGTTTTTGATTCCCTCTGCTGATTATTTATTTATTTTAAAAATTGTATTTATTTATTTATTTGGTTGCACCGGGTCTTAGTTGTGGCAGGTGGGCTCTTTAGTTGCAGCACGTGGGCTCCTTAGTTGCAGCATGCGAACTCTTAGTTGCATCATGCAGGTAGGATCTCGTTCCCTGACCAGGGATCAAGTTTGGGCTCCTTGCATTGGGAGCGCAGAGTCCCATCCACTGCGCCACCAGGGAAGTCCCTCTGCTGATTATTTAAAGGTGAAGGGATTGTTTTACTTCTCCCTTCAGCAAGTTCTGTCTTCCATTCTGCAGGCAAATTATTTTTATTTTGGGGTCTTATACATTGGCTGGCCAATCCAGTTGAATAACCATAATAGCAATCTTTAGTTTCCTTATCTATAAAATGGGGCTAACGATCAACTTAACCTCATTTAAACGTGTCCCATAAGTGACAATAACTTTCCCTTACTCCTTCCTTTCCTCTCCACCTAGACACACCCTTTCCTTGGAGAAGAAGCTGGTGACAGGACAAGGTGATTAAACTGGGTGGCAGAGAGCTGAGTCCCTTCAGTTCTCTGTGCTTTTTTTCTTTTTTTCTTTTGGCTGTTCCCTGAGGCTTGTGGGATCCTAGTTCCCCCACTGGGGATCAAACCCGCGTCCTCAGTAGTGAAAAGCAGGGAGTCCTAACCACTGGACCGCCAGGGAATTCCCTCTCTGTGCTTTTGTTTCTTTTGTTAATCAGGGTGGCAGATCTTTCTGGAATAACTCCCTGATTCTGAGACCCTGCATGTCCCGCCTCCTAAATAATCTCCCTTTTCTGCCGTAGCTCCAAAGATTCAACTCACCCAAGTGCCACATGCCCCCTATGATCATGTGCTGTACATTACAAGTTCCTTTAAGTCCTGGGAGGCAGAGTTGTGTGTTCAGGGTTTGATTTCTATCTTTCCAAGCATTTTCTTATCATCATTTCATCTCATCCTTGATAAACCTTTCAAAGTCCCCAAGTCACACATGGGGCAGCTAGGACCCAGAGAGGAGAAGGGCCTTGGTTAAGGCCACAGAGTGAGTGACAGAGCTGGTCCTATGACCCGGATATGCTATGAGCCCATCTGAGCTCAGGTCCTCTCTGAGCATCTTGACACCAGGCTTTGTGCTTAATGCTTCCTCACAGTAATTTTATAAAGCAGGTGCTGCCCCCACTTTCCAGATGAGGAAACTGAGACTCAGGCAGGTAAAATAACTTGTCCAAGTCAGAATCATGATATAATCAGGGCTGACACCAAAGTGTGTGCTTTTTATTGAACACCCTGTGGCCTCTGCAGCTTTGCTGTCTTGGAGCCTGAAAGATGGCCTCTCCCAAGTCTCTGCAGCAGTAGTGTTGTACCCATACTAAGGAGTGATTGCCAAGGCTGACCCCGTGCCCCAGCCTCTCAGCCCCAGCAGCCGGGGCCAGGAGAGTCACAGAGCAGGGCACACAAGGGCCCTGCTGCAGCAGTGATCTGCATGGAGGGCCCCCCCCATCCCTAAAGCCCATTGTCTCCCCACGAGACAATACAGATAAAGGACCCAGCCTAGTGGTCTGCCAGCATCAATCTGTAACCATGGAAATCCCTAGGGAGACAATTTCAAAGCCCTCCCTGCCACCCTTCACCCTGCAGCTGTGGCTCCAGGAGCCCGGCCTCCAGCAGAAGGGGCACTACTGATAATCACCACCCCCCACCACTGCCACCACAAAATGGGACACAGCTGGGCTCCCCACAACATACATCCTCCCAGAACGGGTGTTGGCAAAGGGGCCTTGGATGCGTTTAAGGCCTAAACCTTATTTCTTTTGCAAGAAAGTTAGTTCTGTGAGGTTCTGCACTGGTGAGATGTCATTGATTACAGGGTTGGACACAGGGAAAGTAAGGTCTCAGCGGAATTCTTAACCATGGAACCAGGGCCTGGGAAGATATTAGGTCTTCAGCGCACGATTTCCCCCTGGTGGCCAGTTGCTGCAATTGTCAGCTTCGGCTCTCAAGAGGAACAAAAATTATTACCTCTTTTTCCTTGGAATCTAGTGTGTTCCAGACGCCCACACGCAGATCTAATCCTCACAGCCACTCTGAGATGTGGGTGTTCTTATCTTACTTATACATGCTGAAGCCAAGGCTTTCAGACGATATCCAGAAGGAAGGAAAGGTAGCAGAGTGGTTGAGAGGGTGAACCCAGACTGGCCTGGCTCAAAACCTGCTCCACCATCACCAGCCCTATGATCTTGGGAAAAGCACCTAAACTCTCTGAGTCTCAGTTTCTTCATATGTAAAGTGGGAGTGATAACAATACACACTTCATAAGGACGTTATGAGTATTATTTATAAGCCTTAAGAACAGTGACTGGCACATAGTAAATAAAATTCTGTGCCCTGATGCTTCTTAAGCTGTGTGCCTTCAGGCATATCTTGAACTACTCCTGGCCTCAGTTCTTTCACCTGTGAAGTGGGGCTAATTGTGGCTTCTTCTTAGGGCTGTGGTACCACTTCTTTGTAACTGAAGTGGATTTGGGGTATGAACATACTTGCTTTACCACTATTCGCATCATTTTTATCTGCATTTTGGGGGAGGAATGATCATGGGGGCAGAGGGATGGGCAGAGGGATACTTCTCCTCTCTCCATAAACCAGGAGTAGGAGATACCTGAGAATTCTGACCCTGGCGACCTCTTTGGCTTGCAGAGTCACAGAGCCTCTGACAGTGGCCAAGTGGCCTCTCAACTATTCCAAAAATCTTTCACTGAGTTCAGTTCAATAAGCAATTCTTGGGCTTCTATTCCACGATGGGCACTGGGCTGGATACTGGGGTGTGAAGATAAAGAAGACGAGGAGTGACTTAAATCTGGTGGGGAAAGACAGAACAGAAAAACAATTACAATATGAAATGATGACAGATTGAGATTCCTAACAGGAGGTGGGGAGCAGGGATCAGAGTCAGCTTCTGAGAAATGGGTGCTGTAAGCTATCACCACCCATACTCATACTGTGGCCAATACCACTTGGACTCCAAAGACTGCATGTCTTGCTTATTTCAAAATACTTCTGAGTCTTATTTTTTTATGTTAATAATTGATCTGGATTCTTGATGTTGCTGTCCCAGGCTTCAATTCTGTTCAACTAAAGAGTTAAAATACACCCATTTAAAAAAAAATTTTATTTTATATTGGAGCATAGTTAATTAACAATGTTGTGTTAGTTTCAGGTGTATAGCAAAGTGGTTCAGTTTTACATATACA
Organism: Aethalodelphis obliquidens; assembly: GCF_003676395.1. Classification (NCBI taxonomy): domain Eukaryota; kingdom Metazoa; phylum Chordata; class Mammalia; order Artiodactyla; family Delphinidae; genus Aethalodelphis; species Aethalodelphis obliquidens. The sequence goes on from NW_020837953.1 coordinate 34,608,280, forward strand.
TGTATCTATTCTTTTTCAAGTTCTTTTCCCATTTAGGTTATTACAGAATATTGAGCAGCGTTCCCTGTGCTATACAGTAGGTCCTTGTTGGTTATCTGTTTTAAATATATCACTGTGTACATGTCAGTCCCAGACTCCCAATCTATCCCAACCCCTGGTTACCACCTTCCTTCCTGGTAACCATAAGTTCATTCTGTAAGTCTGTGAGTCTGTTTCTGTCTTGTAAATAAGTTCATGTGTATCTTTTTTTTAGATTCCACATGTAAGCAATATCATATTATATTTGTCTTTGTCTGACTTACTTCACTTACTATGATAATCTCCAGGTCCACCCATGTTGCTGCAAATGGCATTATTTCATTCGTTTTAATGGAGGAGTAATATTCAGTTGTATATATGTACCACATCCTCTTTATCCATTCATCTGTCAATGGAAAATACACCCATTTTTACTAAGCATTGAGATCACATGTGCATATAGGGTATACAGCATTCTCAATGAGCTGTGTATCTGAGAAACTTGTGTCTGAGAGCAGACCTTTTTTTTCCTGGTAGAAGAGGTGGAGAGAAGCATCCCAAGCAGAGAGAATACCGTGAGCTTACAGGGAGAGCAGGGAGGTCAGAGGGGTTGTCGGAAAAAGTGTGTTTTATGAGAGCCTAAGGTCCCTGTGTGAAGGATGCTGAAGATCAGAGGGGCTGGCAGGGGGTGGGGTGGTCAGGCCATGCTGGGAGCTATTTGCAAGACCATAAGCAAATGTGTGTTTTAAAGAGTTACTTCGGGGGACTTCCCGGGACTTCCCTGGTGGTCCAGTGGTAAAGAATCCGCCTTACAATGCAGGGGACGTGGGTTCGATCCCTGGTCAGGGAACTAAGATCCCACTTGCAACGGGGCAACTAAGTCCGCGTGCCACAACTACTGAGCTCACTCACCTCAGCTAGAGAGCCCCCATGCCTCAAACTTCAGAGCCCACACGCTCTGGAACCTGCGCACCACAACTGGAGAAGAGAAAACCCGCCGCCACAACTAGAGAGAAGCCCACGTGCAGCATCGAAATATCCCACATGCATCAACGGAGATCCTGCGTGCTGCAAGCAACTAAGACCCGACGCAGCCAAAAATAAATAAATTAAATAAATAAATAATAAATAAATCTTTTTTAAAAACCCTAAAGAGTTCCTTCGGGAAAAGGAGGGAATAAATTGATAATCCCATGAATTGTAGGTTGTGCTTCCCCAAGCTCCTCTGGGCACCTCTACAGGGACCTAAATCCGATTGTCCTCCTCCAATGAGACCCACAAGACTCAACATCTGTGAAAAACATCTACAGGGTCTGGAAACATTTGGAAAGAATTTGGCCAATCTGGTAGCCCTGGCCTTCCCAGCGGGGCTGCATCTTTCACATTCTTTTTCTCCTCCCTAAGTCCATAGGGGGTTAACTTGTTAATAGATAGCCTCGCAGGCTTTGGGCAGGTACTGGAGTTCACCGCTAGATGGCAGCCTTAACCCTTCAACCCCACCAGCTTCCACCCAAAGGCCAGAGAGAAGGGAAAATGAACTAAGAAATATGAAGGATGTGCAACCACCCTTTCAGGTGCTCGTCATCACCTCCATTTTATAGATTAGAAAACTAAGCCTCTAGGAGGTGAAGCCACCAGTCCAAAGTCACACAGATAGGTGGGCATAGTGGAACTTAGCCTCTCTAAGCTTCAGTTTCCTCATCTGTAAAATGAAACCGACCCACACGGGCAACACTAATCAACTTTCTGTCTCTATAGGTTTGCCTATTCTAGACACCTCACATAAATGTAATAATATAATATGTAGCCTTTTGTGTCTGGTTTCTTTCATTTAGCATAATGTTTTCAAGACTCAACAACATTGTAGCACGTATCAGTACTTCATTTCTTTTTTGCTTTGTTTTGTTTTAATTAATTTATTTATTTATTTGGCTGCCTCGGGTCTTAGTCACAGCATGCAGAATCTTTGTTGCGGCATGCAGGATCTTTAGTTGTGCGTGTGGGCTTAGTTGCCCAACGGCTTGTAGGAGTCTTAGTTCCCCAAGCAGGGATCAAACCCACATCCCCTGCATTGGAAGGCAGATTCTTAACCACTGGACCACCAGGGAAGTCCCCTTCATTTCTTTTTATGACTGAATAATATCCCTCTGTATGGATATACCACATTTATTTAAGCAGTCATCAGTTGATGGACATTTGGGTTGTTTCCAAGTTTTGCTTATTATGAATAATGCTGCTATGAAAACATCAGTTCTCTTGGGAATACATCTAGGAGTGGAATTCCTAGGTCATATGGTAACTCTGTGTATAACTTTTTGAGGAACTGCCAAACCGTTTTCCAACGTTGCTGCACCAATTTACATTCCCACCAGCAATATATTGAGGGCTCCGATTTCTACATGTCCTGGCCAATACTTGTTATTGTCATTCTTTTTTTTTTTTTTTGCGGCACTCGGACCTCTCACTGTTGTGGCCTCTCCCGTTGCGGAGCACAGGCTCCGGACGCGCAGGCTCAGCGGCCATGGCTCACGGGCCCAGCCGCTCCGCAGCATGTGGGATCCTCCCGGACCGGGGCACGAACCCGCGTCCCCTGCATGGGCAGGCGGACTCTCAACCACTGCGCCACCAGGGAAGCCCTGTCATTCTTTTTGATTATAGCCATTCTAGTATGTGTGAATCTTGTGGGGGTTTTTTTTGGCCTCTCCGCGCGGCATGCAGAATCTTAGTTCCCTGATCAGGGATCAAACCCATGCCCCCGGCCGTGAAAGTGCGGAGTCCTAACCACTGGACCACCAGGGAAGTCCCTCTTGTTGTGGCTTTGATTTTCACTTCTTAATGTCTAATGATATTGGGCACCTTTTTATGTGCTTATTGGCCTCTGTATGTCTTCTTTGGAGAATTGTCCATTCAAATACTTTATCTTCTCAATACATTTTGGTAATATTATGCCAAATGTGTTCACACATACACACACAGACACACACACAGAGCACATTCTCGTACCATCCCAGATTTACTTCAACTATCACAACAGCTCTATGAGGAAGCCATGATTTGCGCCACTTTTCAGGTGAAGAAACTGAGGCTCAGAGTAGTGCAATGATATGCCCAAAAGCCCACAGCTTACGGAGTGTCAGGGCCCAGAGTTTTACTTACTTAACAAACATTCATATAGTATTTACTATGTGCCAGTCCAGAGCACCTGTGAACCTCACATTCCAACAGTTTTCCAGTGAAAGGATCATTATCAATAGCAGAACTTCTCTGAAGCAGCAACTTCTTTTTTTTAAAAAAAAACAAAACAAAACTTTTTCTCTCCAATTACCAAAGTAACACATTTTAGAATAGTTGGAAAAGACTTTACAGAGAAGCACAAATATGATGGAGCAGAGATTTTTTTCCTTCTTCCTTCCCACAGCTCTGATTTGGCTTCTGTCTGATTTTGGATTTATGTGAACAGGTAACACAGTGGGGAGCCCCAGAACAGGAGGTCTGTGCCTTCAGGAAGTTTCTATCAAGCAATTTGTATTTTGAAAAGTAGGGCTTTGAGTAGAAGGTATCAGAGGCATTTTTCAGGAGAAGATATACCAGGGATGAGGTACACCAGCTGCGATGGAAGCTTGCTTTGGTTTGGGGGCTTTTCTAGGGCTTTTGGGTCTGGCTGGAACAGGGCTTTCTCCCTTACCAGCTGTACTGTCTCATTTAATGTCCCCCGTGCCTCAGCTTCCTCATCTGGAAAATGGGACTAAGCATCCCTAACTTATCTAGTTGTGGGCACACTCCTCCCACCCCCAACGATGCCTGCAGCACTGGAACTCTGGGTTCACTGGCAGAACATACCCTCCTTCAATGGGGTTGGTTCTGGGGCTGAGTTCTTTGTTCAGAATGGCTCAGTGGGCTTCCCTGGTGGCGCAGCGGTTGAGAGTCCGCCTGCCGATGCAGGGGACACGGGTTTGTGCCCCGGTCTGGGAGGAGCCCACGTGCCGTGGAGCGGCTGGGCCCGTGAGCCATGGCCGCTGAGCCTGTGCTCTGCAATGGGAGAGGCCTCAACAGTGAGAGGCCTGCGTACCGCAAAAAAAAAAAAAAAGAGTGGCTCAGTGCCTTGGGAGATAGAGATCTGAGTTCAGATCCTGGTCAGATCCTGGTTTCCTCTTTAACCAACCCTTGCTCAAATCCCCTACATGTTTGAGCCTCAGTTTCCTTCTTGTACCTATGTTATAGGATAGTTGGGAGGTTTCAATATAGTAACGCATGTAAAGTGCCTGTCTGGTGCTTTACACTGAGGAAGTGTTCAGGAAACGTGAGCTCTTAACACCATCATCACTTACTGCAGACCTACTGTGTGCCCGGCACTCTCAGGGAGGAGGACATGAAGGTGAAAACACAGCATGGGTCGTGTTCCCAAGGACTTTGAAGATGTCTGACTTCAGACTCTTTGTTCCTGTCACTCCACCATTTGAGTTGGGCCTTGAAGGGCGGGTCAGATTTGTCACATGGGGTTGGGAGGGAGAAGAGGCCTTGTGCCCGGTTCTCAACCATGGAAAGCTGGCTCACGGCCCCCTTGCTGGCTCCCTTCTTTCATCCCAGCCCCACCCTGCTACCCCCATTTCCCTTCCTGGCCCTGGGGCCCTGCTCCTTCCCCAAACCTATTCTGCCACAATTCCTTCCAGGTTCCCTCATCTGTAAAATGGGGTTAATAATAGTGCCTGTCCCAGAGGGGTGACGTGAGGATCAGAGGAGATGCCCAAGTGCTTGGAGCCCAGCACACAGTAGGTTCTGTAAATATTAACGATCATCATCACCATCATCCTCTTAATGATATCCCTGATGTCCTGTGACATCGGCTAAGTGGAAGCATTATCGGTATTTGATGGTTGAGGAAATTGATGTTGAGAGGTAGACCAGCAGCCTGTCCAGCGGCGCTCAGATGGCAGGTGGGTAGTGGGACTTGAATCTGGGCCTGCTGAGCCTCTGACTTCAGATCTCATTAACTTCTGCCACTCTTTGCTGGGAAGATGAATGAATCATTTAATCAATATTTATTTCCGATCTTCTGCATGCCACGCCAGGCCGTAGATGCTGAGGGGCATTCAGAGAGAGATACCACCTGGTCCCTTGAGAGAGCTTAGAACCCAACAGATAAACCAGGCATGAAAACAAAGCCTTGTTTTTTGAGGCAGAACACACGAAGGGTCCTAAGAGGGCGAGAGGCACTCTGACTGGGAGAGGGGAGGCAGGCAGGGAAGGCTTCCTGGAGGAGGTGATGTTTAAGCTAGGCTATGAAGCTTTTTCCCGTGTGGCCACTGAGGAAAGAAGGCATCAGAGACACCATCAGCTGTGTGGGCAGGGCAGCAGCGCCTGGAGGCCTGTCACCAGGCTCTTCAAGGTGCAACAGAGCCTATGAGTTGAAGGTGAATGAAGGTTGTCATGATAAGTGTTTTCCAAAAACTTGTTGTAGAGGATGGCTGTGAGAAAACCACTGGGAGCACAACTGCATGTAATAAGCGTATAGGGACTTGCAGATGAATGTTTAAGTCCTTGGCTGTGGTGTTTAAAAATTCATTGCCTGAAAGGTGTGGCATACAGTATTTTGGAAAGAAAAATGAAGAATTGGTCAAGAAGACATGAATTGAAGCAAATGATGAAAATTAATATTTTAGTGAACACTGATCACCTCAATAAGTTATGTAGAAAAATACATGTTCAAATGGTTTTAATTGTTGGGCAATAAAGTCTATTTTCTTTCAAATAAAATAATAATAATAAATAAACTGGGCCATGAAAGACCAGTGAAATGTGTAGACAGGAGTAAAGGGGTCTGTGTACTGGAGATAAGGCCAGAGATGTAACCACAGCTGCCATTTCTTGGGGTTCCTTATGAACCACACTCTGTGCTGAGTGCTTTACATGCATTATCTCATGAGATTTCCCCACAACCTTATGAAGTGAGTGGTAAGGGATAAGAAAACCAAGCTCAGAGAGTTTACAAAACTTCCCTGGGGTCACACAGTTAGCAAAGTGGCCAGGCCTGGATTTGAACCCAGAGCTGTCTACTTCAAGGTCTGGGCTCTTCACCACTATGCATTATTGCTACCTCATCCTCCAGATCTGAGGATCAGGTATTAAGCTGGGGACTGACTCTGGAAGGGCTCTGAATGCCAGGCTCAGCCTTGCATAAAAATCACACAGCAACAGGCAGGAATCAGCAGACCTGGAATTAAGAAGCAGCTTTTAGCAGCTCTGCCACTCACCAGCCAAGGTCCCTTCTCTGAGCCTTGACGTCTCTAAACTGGAGAGATGAGGAATGTAAATGGATTATCGGCAATGAGGGAGGGAAGACCCGTGACAAAAGGATTGTTGAGGAGAAGCCTGGAGATGTTCAAATATTTACTGAGTGTTGGGCTCTGGGAATACGACTGTGAACAAATCAGAACTGTGCACCCTGGACCCCCACCCAAGCCTGCAAGGGGCACAGCTTGGGAGAGCAGGGGAGGAGCCTCTTATTGGAACAAGCAAGGGCTCAGGACCGGGCCTGTCCCAGACTGAACTCAAATCAGCGAATCTCTCTGTGTGACCCTGGGCAAGTTACCTAGCCTCTCAGACTGTCCATCTTTTCCACGAAGATCATCATTCCTCTTCTGACGACTGTTGGCTCAAATTAAATAAGATGTAATCATCTCCAGAGTGCTAGGCATACTGTGGGCACTCAGTTGACGTTAGTACCCCCTATGAAGAGGTATAAACGTTAGGCTCCGTCCTCAGCCCCCTTGCCAAGAAAGAGAACAGTTTCCTGGCTTTCCTTTTAGCGGGGGGGTAAAACGATATAAATACCTATATGTTATCGTTGGCTGACCTATAATGCAAACTAGCAAAAGGTCTGTGGCCTGGGCAATGTAGTGCTGGGTCTGGGCTCAGGTCAAGACTCCGCGCCAAAATGTTGCCCCCACCCCCAGGGAATTCGGGCCCAGTCCTCAGCTCTGTGAGGGAACCACCCTCCCAGTCTGTTTCTCTGGCTGTCAGCGCGGGCGGGCGCCGGGCGACAGCAGCTGTGGCGTCCCCTTTAAGCATCCAGCTCGTGTTGCAATCACCGCCTCGGGGACGGGTCCTTCCGGGGGGTGGAGCCTGTGCCTGTTGCAGCGACCAACCGAAGCGCGGCATTTTCCGCGGGAGATCCGAATTTCGCGGCACGCAGTTTCGCGCTAAAAAAAAAAAAAAAAAAAGCAGAAAAAAAAAAACAGAGAAAAGCTCAAGGACTCGAGAGCGAGGCGAGAGGGAGTCGGTGCAATCGGTCCCCCTCCCCCGTCCGAGCGCAACGCGTTTCTGCTGAGCACGTGGGCATCCCAGAGACCACTCCCGAACGGGGCCAGACCCCAGGTGCCGAAGCCTTAGGGGGCGCGGGGCCCTTGCTGGTCGCAGCAGCCCTCGCGGCGGGGCATCCCCTGGCCGTGCCGCCGCCGCCGCCGCCGCCGGCGCGGGGCGATCTCCAAGCGGCGATCTCCAAGCACTGCCCGGCTCGGCGGCGGGCCAGGAGGGGAGGGTCCGGCCTTGCCCGGCCTCCGCACCATGCCGCGGGCCGTGTGAGCCGCCGCGGGCTCCGAGGCCCGCAGGTGCCGGCGGGCGCGCCAGGCCCGGCTGGGGAGGGGGGCGCTGCGCTCGCCATGCTGCGAGGGCCGCGGGCCCTGGCTCCGGCCGCGGGGCCACCCCCCAAGGGGCTGCACGCGATGAGCCCCACGGAGCTGTGGCCGCCCGGCCTCAGCAGCCCTCAGCTCTGCCCGGCCACCACCACCTACTACACCCAGCTGTACCCGCAGACTGTGCCTCCTGCTGCGGCGCCGGGCACCTGCCTCGACGCCACCCCCCACGGACCGGAGGGCCAAGCTGTGCGATGCGTGCCTGCTGGCCGGCTGCCGGTAATGCTGGGGACCACCCCGCCCCCGCCCCCGCACCGCTTTCCTCTCTGCTTTTACAGGGGTGGGACGGGCGGGAGGGACGCCTGGGAGCTGTCTGAGTGAGGCAGGTCGAGTCTGGGGAGGGAGAAGGGGAGCTTTCAGCTTCCAGAACAACCCATTGCCCCAATATCTAAGTAGAAGAGCCTTTCATTTTCAGACTTGGGATGAAATAACCTCATCCATTGGGGTGGAATGGAATGAGCACTGGATCAGGAGTGTGGAGACCCAACGCCCTACGCCCAGTGCACCCTGTGACCTTGGGGAAGTCTACGGAGTCAATTTGCTGTCATTCATTCATTCTTTCATTCATTGTTTGGCCCAGAAACCAGTACTGGGCACCTGCTATTGTCCAAGCACAGAACTGAGCCTGGGGATACCATGGGGGCTTTAAAATAGGGGGAGGTCTCTCAGGTCCAGTTTGGCTGAGACGCCTCATTTTCCATCCGGCCAACTCTTTCCCAATTATCTGCCCTAGGTCCTCCCCCAGGCCGTCTTCTGTCCCAGACAGCCAGTAGCAGGTGCAAGGTGGGGGCAGCCCTCTGAGGTTCCTGTTCAGATTGACTGTTCTTTTCTCAAAGCGGCAGGACCGTTGCCAGGGAGGGCCCAAAGTGTGGTGGCACCAGGCACAGGGTGTGTTTTTTGGAAGTGGAATTCCTGGAGCCCGTGAGAATCGAAACAACCATAGGGTGGGGTGGAGTTGGAAGAGCCCTGGGAGGTGGGGGTGATAGTTAGAGAGCCTGATTTCTGGTCCTGATTGCCGCTAATTCACTGTGTGTCCTTGGACAAGTCTTGGCCCTGGTCTGGGCGTCAGTTTCCTTGTCTTGAAAATGTGTGCGTGCACGGAGCAGCTGTGGGACTAACTCATCTCAAGTCTCTTCCAGGTCCTGGGTTTTGGAAGCAGGATCCAGGAAGGGGAGATGGGGATGTTGTAGGTTGGCTTTGTTGTGAGTGGTGAGTTAAGTTCAAGTACAGGGAGAAGACCACCCCCTCTGCCCTAGAGGCACTGATCTGACCTGTGTCAATCAGCAGGCTTGGCCTCCAGCCACCGCTGGCTGCAGGCAGAGAGCCCCACTCCCTGCTACTGGAATCCTGCTTTGCCAATGCTCAAGGCTTTAAACTTTCAGAACCCCTTCCTGTACATTATTTCCAACTAGGAGGAAGGCGGCAGGAGTGCTATTCCTATTTCACAAGTCAAGCAGCCAAGGATAACCGGGAGTTTTTACTTATCTTTAGTTCAGCATTTTACAGTCTAAAATAGTTTTCTACCCTATGAAGTGGATGGTTTTAGTAGCTCCATGTTGCAGGGGGAAACTGAGGCTCAGAGAGGGGATGTGACCTGTCCAAGATCATATAGGGAAATATATGACCCACAGGGCAGGTTATCATTATTAGTCTCTTCTCTGCAGCCTTGACTTTCCCCAGTACCACCTGATTTAGGAGCTGGGTGCCCCCAGGGAGGGTGCTCAGTGGTGGGCCCAGTCTCTCCTCTGGCCAGCTGCTTTCAGGAGACCCGGCAGAGTTTCAGTAACAGCTGTGGTTTTGAACTGCTTCCCTCCCAGAGGAGCTGAGTGCATCTGTCTGTACCTCCCTCCCGGAGGGGCTCAGTGATCACAGCAAGAATGGCTCTTTTACTGAATGCCTCTCGTGTGCCAGGCACTGCTTGGCACTCTTCACATTCCTTATCTTGGTCAAGATGCCAAGATGCCCGGGATGAGGTATCTTACAGATGAGGAACCTGAGCAGAGACATGAAGTCATTTGTCCAAGTCCTACGCCAAGACGCGAGAGCATCTCTTTGCATCAGACCACCCTACAGGCCTCTGGGGCCCAGAGCCCCCTTTCCTGTCAGTCCCTGGCTTCCCTGTGCCCCAAAACCCGGTGGGCAGGCCTTGGCCCCCTGCTTACTCATTTTAACAGGGTGTGACCTGGAGCAGCTCCAAACCCAACCCTGGGTGTGGCCACTTGTTTTGTGCCCAGGCTGCAAAGTGCAGGGTGAGCAGGATTTGATGGGGAACTGCTGTTTAAAGGGACCTTAGGCACTGCCCAGGGACGGTGACCAAGATCAACGGCAGAATGAAGGCGGGAACCCAGGTCTCCTCACTCCCTGACTAGAGCTCTTTCCGGCACCTCTGGAGGAGGCGTGGGATGTTCCTGCCCCAGCCGGGCACATGGCCTCACTCTGTGTCATTCCTGCAGGAACCTGTGAAGAGGGTGGGATTCTGCAGAGTTCTCCTTTTCTTTTCATTTGTCTGTCTTTTCCAAATTTCCTCTGAGAACCAGGGAAGAAAATGAACATTTTAATGAACAACCGTACAAGGTGGGTCAGATGAGGAAATGTAGGCTTAGGGAGGCAAGGCAGAGAGTCCCTCCCAGGCCACCACGAGGCAGAGCGGGGATCTGGAAGCAAGGCTCTCAACTCCTTCCACTGGCTCCTACCCCCACCGTCTAACTTAGGGCTTAGGAGAGACCTGGCTCCACTCCCTGTGTGATTTCCGGCAAGTCACTTCCCCTCTGAGCCCCGGTTACCTCACCTGGCTGCCTGCAAGGGGGTGGTGTCTGGGGCCTCTGGCCCTCTCACTTCTAGGGCTGCCTGAGGAAGGAGCTCCGTTCTTCTCTCTCGGGGTTGGCACGGTGGGCTCGAATCTTAACCAGGCCTTTAAGAAACAGCCAAAGGGTCTGCCTAAGAGGGCCAGGTTGGAGCCGAGCTGGCCTTTGCCCTCAGCACGTCCCTGACGCTTTTCAGCTCAGCCCTGAACCTCCCCCTCGGTGGTGGCCCTGGTGCATTAGTGATCGCAGCTCCCCCGCGTGAACAAGCGCTTTGCTGCTCCCTCACTGAATCCTCCAGGAGGGAGGAGCAGAGCACCCCCCTTTTACAGGTGCAGCTCAAGAGGTCAGCGGACTTGCCCAGCTCACCCAGCCTGGATGGGAACCCAGGCAGCTCTGACTCCAAGGCCTGTGCTCAGCCTCTCCTTGGTCCTTGTCCTCCTGGGCTTGTCCTCTGCCACTTCCGTTCTGCAGGCTCAGGCCCATCCATGATGAGCTGACTTTTCTCTGGGCAGTGCTCAGAGGTGTCAGAGAGATGTCCTCAGCTGGGGGACAGTTTGCTGCTTAGGGACCCTGACAGTGCAGGATAAGGGTGAAGGAGAGGAAGAAAAGGGAGGGGGCCAGTGTGTGTGTCTGTGTGAAGTAAAGTGATGGGGGCCGGTGGACATAACCAGGCCTCGGCTCAAATTTCAGCAAGTTCTGGGGCAACGTGTATGGCATGGAGCTGAACAGCCCAATACCTGGTTTTGGAGTCAGACAGATCTGGGTTCAAACTCTGGCTCTGCTCTTTGTCTGTGTGGCCTTGGGCACGTGGCTTAACCTCTATGAGTCTCCATTTCTCGTCCACTGAGAGAGAGTGCAGTACTGAGTTAGGACTGATGAGCACGTGATAGGCCCTGCACAGGTACTCCGTTCAAGGCCCTCCCCGCCTCCCTGCTCTGCAGGTAGTGAGGTTCTTCCTGGTGTGTTCTGTGAACTCAGTAGGGGCTGGCTTCCGTCAGGTGAATGTGAGTGGGGCTGGGGAGACTCTGGGCTGCCACCCCTGCCTCAGGTAGAACTCAGCCTGACTTCCCTTCCTCTCCTTGTCCTGGGCTCACCAGGTCTCAGTTGCTTCAGCTGTAAAATTGGGATTCATGGCGTTGGGAAGATTCAGTGAGGTGATGAACATCGGGGCTTGGTCTAGGGCAGGTGGAAGGTCTCAGTGAATGATTAGGACTTTTCCTCTAAACAAGATGGGACTAGAGCAGGTCACTTTCCCTAGAATCTAGCATCTCACAGGCTGGGAGGTTAGAAAAGGAATATTTTCCAGAAGGACTTAAAGAGGAATGAGCAGGGAGATGTGGTGTTTGGATCATGTCCAGGTCTGGGTGGAGGTGGAGGGGAGGATCCTCTTATCCAGGCTCCTCCAACCCAGGAGCAGGGCTCCTCAAATCAGTCCAGGAAGACTTCCTGAAGGAGGCATGAGAAGGGGGAAGGGAGCTGACAGCAGGAAGAGCCATCACTACCTCCCACACGTGTCAGCCCACCTGTGCTCAGCAGCGGTTAGAAGTCTCAGCCCTGCTGAGCATGACCTCACCATCAAAAGTTAAAATAGACCTCTCTGTCCCAACTAAGGTAGGGGTGTCTGGGTGACTGGGGGAAGGGAAGAAGGAAATGAGCTCAGTGACCCCCAGAATAGTTTGTCTAGGAAGAGGCCGAGTTTGGATTTTAGGGAAGGGACTCTGCATTTCCTGAACACCTACTGAATGCTGAGTCACAGGTTGAGTGCTTTACAAACGTTATCTCCTTGAATCCTTACAACAGCCCCTGGCGGTGGGTATTTTCCACCCCATTTTACAGAGGAGGAAACTGAGGCTCCTAGATGTGGCGCATTTCCTCAAGTCACACAGCGAGCCCGTGAAGGAGCAGGGAGATTCATGCCTGGGTCCCTGACCTGTGCCCCAGTGCCCCAGCCCTGCCTCTGCCCAGCCCTAACAAGGAGAGAGGCCCCTTCCGGGCCAGCCCAGCTTCTGGGCGTAATTGAGGCCGGGTGGCAGTGGGGTGGAGAGGAGCAGATGGGTCTGTGGTTTGATTTCCCCAGCAGGTGTTTCCCAAGCTTGGCGGGAACAGGGAGGGGGGAGCAGGGGGACCTCAGCTGCTTGTCCTTAAGACACAGGGGAAGGATTCATTGTCTGCCCCTCTCAGCAAAGAAAGAATGGCAAATAGAGTCTATTCAGGAGGCCCTGGGGCCCTTGAGCTGGAGCCCAAACGGCGGGGTGGGGGATGTTTGCACTGCTTCCCGATGTGGACACCTCCCTGGGGTGTGGCACTGAGCCAGGAAGTCCCCTGGGCCTGGGCGGATGCCCAGCCCCACCCTGATAAGGGCCAGCTGTGAGCCTGTGATGGGCACCCAGTCTGGCTGAGCCAGCTGCTTCTGCAGTGGAGGTGCGGACGCTCTCCCCAGCCTGATGTGCTTTAGGCCCTCCCCTCTCCTTCCTCCCTGTATCATCCTGGGGGAGGGGGGTAGAGAGGCGGGTGTCGGGTCCAGTTATTAAGGAAGCCTGTATTAAAACCCAGACTGGCTTTGGTAGTCTCAAGTGCCTGGGCCTCGGAAGATGGGAGTGTTGTGTGCCCCTCAGAAATAGGACTTCCTTCCCCTGAAAGCTCATTTTTCAGGTCACTGATATTTCCTTACCAGGTACAGTGACTTTTTTCACCCAGGACTGGTGGCAAATTGAGGCAGGCGGTGGCTGCTGGTGGCCTCAGTGCTTTGGCCCCAAGTCGGGGAGAAGCTAAAGGACGAATGATTCTCAAACTCTGCCTTTCTCCCCTCTCTCTCCCCAAGGCCAAAAGGAAGCTGGACCTGGAGGGGATCGGGAAGCCTGTGGTCCCTGAATTCCGGACTCCCAAGCGGAAATGCATTAGAGTGGATGGCCTCCCCAGCCCCAAAAGTAAGCCACGCCAATGGGTTATCTAAGGGCAGGCTCAGGAGACTGGAGGTGGGGTGGGGAGGGGCAGAGGGCAGCAGCTCTGCCCAGATCACCAGGGCTAATATCTGTAGCACACTTTCTGGTTTACACAGCAGTTTCCTGTGCCTTCTCACTGGATCCTGCCAGGCAGGTGGATTATCCCCCTTTTACTGATGAGGCAACTGGAGACTCAGAGTTTCAGTGACTTACCCAAGGTCACACTGCTAGTCAGTGGAGTCAGGACCAGAGCCCAGTTTCTGCCTCTTGATATTTTCGGTCAATATTCTGGTTTGGGAGGGAGTTTCAGCAACTGCGTTAGTGAGGAATTCTAATTCGGGGGGACAGAGACCTAATAAAGAAGGTATGTTATTGGGTGGTAAGCTTGAGGGTCTGGTCAGGACTCTGTTCTCACCTGACTGGTCACTCCTCTTCTGTGAATCTTAGCTGTCTCATCTGCAAAGCAAGGCGCAGCTAGATCGGGAATAGCAAGAAAGTTTCCTCTCCAACTGATTAGTAGAGGCTGCCCAGAGCTCTTTATTGAAGGACCCCAAGTGCACTAATCAGTTAGTAATGTCTGCCATGAATGCAAAAATTGACAACACTGTCTGTGTGCCAAATACTTGCTGTCTATCTATTAAGGGATTCTAAAGTCCCCTTCTAGAGGAATCTGAGACTCTCTAAAATTCAGTTTCCACAACGAGTTTAGCCATTAACTTGCTATATGACTTGCAAGTCACTAGATTGCAAAAGTCTTCTTGTGGTTTAAGATGCTGCAGCTGAGATGTGGTCTTGTGACATCGACCTCATTAAGAAAGGGACCTTTTTCATGAACCTGCCACATGTGACATAATAGGACTGATTCCTCTCAGATAATCATTGCATGACACATAGAAAGAAAGAGCAAGTCTGTATGTCAGTGCTGTATGTCAATTATATCTCAATAAAACTGGAAGGGAAGAAAAAAACATGTCTATAAACATGTTCTTGTCATTCCCTCCCTACCCTAATTCCAAATTCCTCACATAACTGGCAGGATAGGGTAATGGTTAGGAAGGGAGACTCTGGAGCCAGACTGCCTGGATTTAAGTCCCAGCTTTGCCACTTTCTAGCTGAGCGAGTTGAGCAAGTTACTTAATCTGTCTGTGCCTCAGTATTCTCACCTGTAAAATGGGGATGGTTACACACCAAACTTATAGGGTGCTGTAAGGATTAAATTTGTTGTATATGGAAAGTGCTTAGAACAGTGAGCTACACACAGTAAGCATTTGTTGTTGTTAGTGGTGGTGGCGGTATGGCTGCCCTGAGCTTTGGTGGAAAGGTGCGAACCAAGAGTTAGAATATTTGGTTTCCAGCCTCGACGCTGCCCCCGATTGTGAAACCTTAAGCAAGTCACTTTGCCTCTCTAGTTATCAGATTCCCTGTTTGAACAATGATGGTGAATGACCCCCTCCCTCCCAGTGCTCTGTAAACTGGAAAGTGGGTGCTTACATGGAGGGTGTAAACTGGAAAGTGGGTCCAGGTCAATGGAGGAAGTCCCCCAGGGGGCCCTCTCTGAGCAATGGCTGAGCGCCTTTCCTCGTCAGCCCCCAAGTCGCCTGGGGAGAAGACTCGCTATGACACGTCGCTGGGGCTGCTCACCAAGAAATTCATTTACCTCCTGAGCGAGTCTGAGGATGGGGTCCTGGACCTTAACTGGGCTGCTGAGGTGCTGGACGTGCAGAAGCGGCGCATCTACGACATAACCAATGTGCTGGAGGGCATCCAGCTCATCCGCAAGAAGGCCAAGAACAACATCCAGTGGGTGTGAGTGCCTGGGCTGGGGCCGATGGCACCAGTGAGTGCGCGTGCTGTGGGTGGAGCCAGGGGCAATATCCTGAGGTTGTGAATGTAGGGGGCGGGCCTGAGAGCAACATCCAATGGGCACAAGTGCTGGCGGGGGAAATGAAGGGCAACATCCAATAAGCTTACACGCTGCGGGTGGAGCCAATGTATTTACGAGGGGGAAGGAAGAGCAGGTGTATATGCTGAAGTAGTATTAGGAGAGCATGGCAGGGCCAGAGAATGATTTATAGGACGTGTAAAGGCTAAGAGGACCCCAGATCCTCTTCAGTCAGGGGTCCCAATATTGCCCTCTTCTAACTTAGGGAAGTCCTCTGGGATCTGCGCAGTAGTAACCCAGACTCCTTCCAGCTGAGATATAAGTACTACAGACTCCGTTCCTCACTTCTATAAGGTCTTAAAGAACAGACCTGCAACCCCTGGCGTGAACTCTAAGAGAACGGAGGCAGAGAAGTCAGGAGTGAGGTCACTCCAGCTCCCTGCCATTTGGGGGAGCCTGGGGCATAGGGTGGGTAGAGTTGAAAGCCCCCCAAAAGTGGTGTCAGGCCCTGACTTGTTTCTTTTCCCTAGCCCAACCCCCAAACATCAAGTTCCAATCCCTGGCAGCTCCCTGGGAGCTAGGCAGGACCACTGATTTGTACAAGCCAGGAGGCACCATCATAGACCATGTGAATGGCCTCTTCCTGGAGTTTTGCCCACATCATCTGTGCAGCTTTGCACAGCAGCCCTGGGGTTGGGGTCCCTGGATGTAGACTGAGACTGACACTGGGGGACTGCTCTGTCCCCAGAGGCAGAGGACTGTTTGAAGACCCCACCCGGCCTGGGAAGCAGCAGCAGCTGGGGCAGGAGCTGAAGGAGCTAATGAGCATGGAGCAGGCCTTGGACCAGCTCATCCAGAGCTGCTCTCTGCACTTCAAGCACCTGACGGAGGACAAGGCCAACAAGAGATATCCTCTTTGGTTGGGAGGAAGGGGTCCGGGAGCAGGGGGCCTGTTGCATGCTCATAACTACCCAGAGTTGATGCAGTACCTCCCTGCAGGGACTGATCCACCCTAGGGGTCTCGCATATCTGTTTCTTCCTTCCTCAGTGGCTTTTCCTCTTGGGTCTCTTGAAGTTACTTTCTCATTATAAAAATAAGACAAGTACATTTCTGTAAATCTGGAAAATGGAGAAAAGAAAAAAGAGCTGCCACCCGAACACAGCCATCATTCCTTAGCTACACACAGGGTGTGTGTTATTTAAACACTGTGTGTACCTGCTGTATACAACGTTTTATATTCTGCTTTTCTCCACTTAGTGTACTACCATAGGTGGTTTTTATGTTGTTACATGTCCTTCCTAACTATTTGGTTGGTCCACATGAAATTGCTGATATTGCAGTTTTGTATGGTTTAACATCATATATATTTTGTATGGTTTAACATCATATATATTTTGTATGGTTTAACATCATATATATTTTTGTTTGTTTGTTTGTTTTTGTTTTGCCACACTGCACGGCTTGCAGGATCTTACTTCCCCGACCAGGGATCGAACCCGTGCCTCCTGCGGTGGAAGTGCAGAGTCCTAACCACTGGACCGCCAGGGAATATTTAAATGGTTTGAGAATGTCCTACTCAGACCACTATGGTTTGTTGATAAGGCCTAGAATGGGCATTTAGATCAATGCTAGATTTCTGTTTTATAAAGCGACATTGTGATGAATATCTTTATTTATTTTTATTTTTTTAATTTTTGGCTGCGCTGGGTCTTTGTTGCTGTGCCCTGGCTTCTCATTGCAGTGGCTTCTCTTGTTGCGGAGCACGGGCTCTAAGCACGTGGGCTTCAGTAGTTGCAGCACGTGGGCTCAGTAGTTGAGGCACGTGGGCCCTAGAGTGTGCGGGCTCAGTAGTTGTGGCACTCGGGCTCTAGGGTGTGCGGGCTCCAGTAGTTGTGGCACACGGGCTTAGTTGCTCTGCAGCATGTGGGATCTTCCCAGACCAGGGCTCGAACCCGTGTCCCCTGCATTGGCAGAAGGATTCTTAACCACTGTGCCAACAGGGAAGTCCCAAATATCTTTATAGATAGAAACTTTTCTCAAGTTTTTTACTTATTTCCCTAGGTTAGATTCCTAGGATTGAAACAATGAGGTCAAAGAGCATAGACTTTGCAATGGCTTTACATATACTTTTTGCAAATGGTTGGACCATCTAATTGGTATTTGGATCTGACCTTGTATTTCTGGAAGGGTAGTAGGCATTGTGAGAAATATAAAGAAATAAGACATGTCTTCCTGCCCTCTCAGAGCTAAAAATCTAGCTTGGTAGATGAAACCTTTATGTAAAAAGCTGATATAAGGCAGCATTTTTTTTAATGATTCATACCCCCATTTCTAAAGGGGTCCAAGGTAGTTTATGAGATTAAAAGAACAGGTTACAGTTTTGGGGTGTTCGGAGTCTTTGAGAGGTGGGTTAGATCCCATCCGGGTAGGCCGGGAGTTTTAATTTTGACCAGACAGTCACTTCTCTTGACTCTCCTGCCCCTACACTGGCCTACGTGACTTACCAGGACATCCGTGCTGTGGGCAGCTTTAAGGAGCAGACGGTGATCGCTGTCAAGGCCCCTCCGCAGACGAGACTGGAAGTGCCTGACAGGAGCGAGGTGAGAGGGGAAGCATTTAGTGGAGAGCAGGGTTAGGAACATTCCAGACAGCTCTGCAGGTTCCGTTCCTGGCACTGCCTAGTCTGAAGCTTCCCTGGTCCATGCTGGTGGCCATGGCAAGACTGATGGTCTCCAAGCTGGGGCAGAAGTGGCGGAGGCTGGAAAGGGCATCAGGCATTAGGTACCAGCCGGAGAAAATCTCTATTCCTGGTTCCTCTCCGCATCCCACCAGCCACTGCGTTCCCATGCGCAAGCACACGTGCACTCACGCACAGCAATGTCAGTACTCACAGTAATCCTTCCATGTTAACCTAGTTTAAAGACCAAAATTCTTACACTCTCTATGAGGCTGTCTGTGCTCTGACCTCACCCACCTCCTCTCGCATGCTGACCCCCTTCTGTCTCTACTTCAGCCACACTGAACTGCCTGCCGTTTCCCCACCACACTAAGCTTGACCTCAGTACAAGACCTTCTCACACGCTATTCCCTCCAGCCGAAGTGCTCTTCCCTCTCTCTGCCTGGTTTACGGCTATTCATCCTACAGGTCGCAACTTGAACATCACCTCCTCAAGAAGCCTTCCCTGATTACCTCCAGACTTCATAACCACGTGTTCTTTTCCATCGCACTTAACCTCCATTTGCCGGGATATATTGGTGATTACGTAATTATGTTCTGCTTCATCTGTTACAGTGTAACCTCCACAAAGCCGTGTTCCACCCATGTGGTACCCCCAGCCCAGAGTCTGATAAGGGCTCCAGAAATAATCTGTTTAGTGGAAAAGCATTAAGCTATATAAGGCCCGTAGGGGCAGGCAAAGGGACTGCCTGGGCGCAGGCGTGGACACCTGAATGCGATCGGCAGCAGCATGTGCGTTGCCGGTTGTGGCTCAAGCTGCGGGTACGAGGTGGGCAGGAGGCAAGGGCGGGAAAGCCAAGCGTCAGTCTCTTGGTTACAAATAACAGAAAGCCAAGTCCGACCGGCTTACGTGAGGGGGACCCGGGGGGAACCAAGTGACAGGTCCAGGGGGAGATTTGGGGATTGCAGGCAAGGCTGGATGCAGAGGCTCAAACCGTGTCGTAAAGGTGACCTCACACTCCATCTCACTCTGCCATTTTCTGGCCAACTCCGTTCCCAGGTGGGCTCTCCCCTTACCGTGGCAAAGATAGCTTTTATGATACCAGCTCAGGCCTGAGAGTGGGGGAGGAGTGATTGCCCAAAGGAAAATCAAGGCACTCTCCCTAAAAGAAGGGGTCTTGGGGCCAGACAGATGTCTACCACATGGGGCAGGCCCAGCACCCAGCTCAGGAGCCAAGCGTGCTCATATGGACGGTGGGAGCCTCATGTGTCCGTCCATACCCACTGAGCCATGAGTAAGTCCAGCTGCCCAGAGCCATGACCTGGCTTCTCTTCCTTCTCCAGGAGAACCTGCAGATATATCTGAAGAGCACGCAGGGGCCCATCGAAGTCTACCTTTGCCCAGAAGAGGTGCAGGAGCCCAACAGTCCTGCCAAGGAGCCCCTCCCCTCCACCTCTGCCCTCAGTCCCAGCCCTGACCCCACCCAGCCCAGCAGCAGCATCAACCCTGGAATCACGGAATCCACGGCATCCTCAGGTGAGACCCTCTGTCCAGAGGGACAAGGGATGCCGAGAGGGACCAGCCTTAGAGTTTCCCTCTTCCTTGTCAGCATTTGTTGGGTACCTACCTTCTACCCAGCAGCAGGGGATACAGTCCTTCTCCCACACACGTGTGCATTGCCCTTTACACTTTATAAAGCACATGCACGTTCCTTGTCTCAGTGGGGAGACTGTTGCTGCTCTGGGCAGAGGAGCGCCTGGGTTTGAATCCCACCTCTTCCACTTACCAGCTATATGAACTTGGACAAATTAATTTACCTTTCTTTGCCTTAATTTACGCATCTGTAATTTGGGCATAGTAATTAATAGTATCTACTCCATAGTTTGTGAACATTAAATGAGTTAATATAGGTAAAGCATTTAGAACGGTGCCTGGCAATAACTGTTAGCTATTATTATCATTATTACGGCCACCGCCACTAGTACTGCTACTTCTGTAACAGCTCCTAACGGCAGAGCTCCTAACACTCAATAAGCCCATAGTAAATGGAAATTATAGATTTTCTGAGGAAGGCTCAGCACTTTCTTAGGAGATAATAACTAAGGTGTTTTAACCACGACTGTGTACCAGGTACATCCATTATCACATTACTCCTCACAGCGGTTCTTGAGGTAGGTTTTATTGTTCCCAGTTTAGAGATAGATAAACTGAAACAGAGGTGATGGGACCTGCCCAAGGCCTCCTAGCTGGGAGGCAGCACAGCTGTGTCTCGAACCTTGGTCTCCACACTCTAGCCCAGGGCTCTCTCCACGAGGCACAGAACAGATCAAGGAAGGACGGTGGCTGGGAGGTGGGTGGTAGAGCTAAAAGCTGTCTATGCCGGGCAGGAAGTAGTATGAGGCCGTTGCCAAGGAGTAAAGAGGTGGGAGAGTCCCCGAGGTCTCCCCAGGGAGACTGGGAGTTGGATGGGAGTAGAAATGGGAGCCTATGAAGGCCCCTCCCCCAGAATGGTTTTTGCCCTTTACTGAGATCAGGTTAGATCAGCAGGATCCTTCGAGGCCATGTAGGCCAGTGTTCCGCTTTTGTTTTCTTAGCAGCAGAATTCCCCTAAATAGAGCCCTAGTGTTTTAAACAAATGCAGAGCTAGAACTGGTCTGGTGGAAGAAGCTTTTTGTGTGTGTGGTGGTGGAGGCAGGTGTCCACAGAACCCAGATTGCATTCCATTTCTTTAACTCAAGGGTTAATAAAACTATTGCCTGCAGGCCAAATCTGGCCTGTTTTTATATGACCCATGACCTAAGAATGGTTTTCACATTTTTAAAGAGTTGGGGGTTCGGCGTAGGGCAAGTGACGGTGTGACAGAGACCATATGTGTCCTGCAAAGCCTAAAATACTATCTAGCCCTTTACAGAAGTTTGTTGACCCCTGATTTAACTCAACACTTCATTTTACACATGAATAAGCTGAGGCCCAGAGAGGGCAAGTGACTTTCCTAAGGTCACACAGCAAGTTAGTGGCAGAGCTCAGACAAGAGCCCAGACTCCTAGTTCTTCTCTAGCCATCTCTCCTGTGTTCCAGCCCAGTCCCAGGACCAGGGCTGTCCCTGAACCGACCATCTGTCCCTCCGGGAACCTCCCAGTGCCTATCTCCCAGTCCAGACCTGTGCCCCACCCTGTTCTCTCTCCTCCTCCCACGCTCTGCTTTCTCGCTGCTCCACTGTCAACATGTGCACGGCTCTCCAGAGTTAGAACCTTCAGTTGTCATCTGAGACCTTGGGCAGAGGTGGAGGACCCTACCTCATAAGCAAGGACAAGGATTTTACCTCAGTTGTACAAGTCAAGAGGCTGAGGCCCGAAAAGCCTAGATAGAGGCTTACGGAACAGTAGGCGGAGGGGCCAGCCCAGAAGTCAGCTCTGTGCCCGGGCCCATGCCCTTGCTGCCTCTCTTCACCCTTGCCACGTGGTCTCTTAGTGATGTCCCTGCTGAAAGGAGCAGGAGGAAGTTTTCCAGAAGGTGTACACACACACACATGCACTTGCACGTGCTCCATGTTCTGGCCTAAGCAGGGTCATTCTGATATACAAGCACCAAGGGCCTGGTCCAAAGAGGAGGCCACTACAGTCTTAGGACCCAGGTTCCCATCCTAGTTCTGGTGCCACCAGGGGAATCATTCTTGTTTGGGGACCTCGTTTCCCTCATTTGTAATGGGACGAATCTGAACCTGAGTCATTGAACATCTCTCCGGGCTGTGACTTTCTGACTTAAAACTACATGTGGCTGAGGGCACAGGAGCTGAAGCTGGGACACTCGGGGGTGAGTCTGCATCTCACCTCCTTTGATGGGGTGACTGTGGGGGAGTCACTTTAACCCCTCCGAGCCTCTGTTCCCACGTCTCCAAAAAGGGGGACACTAAATAAAACTCCCTCGTGATTATTGGGTGCGTTTCAGGTGATGATACAGCGTGAATGTGACTTTTTAAAAGCTTGTGTGAACTGGACACCTGTTATGTGTGGGTTTGGAGATATTTAAGTGAACATGAGCCATTCAGGGTGCAGTGGAGGCACAGATGTTACAAAGAGCAGTTCTCTTCTGGATGTGATAAAAAGTGAGACAGAGAAAGAGGGAGAGAGAGAGGATGGAGGGATGGATGGAGGGATGGATGGGAGGGGTCGGACCTGAGGTAAAGGCTCTCACATGTGATAGCTCAGTTACTGCTTCCACAACTCAGGGTGGTGGGTCCTTATTTTTCCTACTGGGAAAACTGAGGTGCCGGGTCCTGTAGCTGGTGAGGGGCTGGGGACTGAGCCCCCAGCCTCTTCCTCACTCCCAAGCCAGGCCTCGTACTCTAACACACGCAGGCCTCTGCGATGTGCTAAAGAAACATTTGATTTTTTTTTTTCATTCAAATACTACATTTAATTGGCTTCTTTGAGCTTCAGTTTCCTCATCTGTAAATAGACATAACAACAGTGCCTCCCCCTGGGGCTTCTGGAGTGTCCAAGGAGGTGAAACAGGCCTCTCCTTGAGATCAGAGCTGACGGAGTAAGCCCTTGGGAAATGGGAACTATTTTTGTTTTTAAGGACAGCCTGCAGACCAGCTGTTCTTTATCTGCACTTACCATTTAAGCCTCTCAACAACCGGAGGCAGGTATAATCATCATCCCCATTTTAGGGGTGAGGAAACGGAGACCTATGAACGTTGTCGCTTGCCCACAGTTACTCAGCCAGCTCGAGGTTGATCAGGCAGTCTGGCACACTGACATGGTTGTATTTTCAAAGCAATGCTTGGCTGGTAAGGAACGACCCAGATGGTGAGATTCTGGGCGTCAGGGTGTATTTGGCAGGGGATTTCCGGCGCCCTGCTCCACATGCCTGTGTAGGGAATCACGTCCTTACCTCTAAATGGAAATGAGCTGGTGTACTGAAGAGTAGGTGATGGCCAGTGTGTCTGGAGAGGTGAGCGTGAGCTATGGGAGAGAGGCGGGAGAGGGACCAGGAAGGATGGCCGGGACCAAGTCGCGCCGGGCCTGCTCAGTCCTGGTGGGAACTTGGATTTTATTCTAAGCTACTTTTTTTTTTTTTTGGCCGCGCCACTTGGCATTTGGGATCTAAGTTCCCCGACTAGGGATCGAACCCGTGCCCCCTGCATTGGAAGCGCGGGGTCTTAACCACTGGACCGCCAGGGAAGTCCCTCTAAGCCATTTTTAAGTCACAGCACAGACTGCAAGGGCCAAGAGTCGAAGCAAGGTGACTGGTGAGAAGGCTTCTGCAGGGGCCTGGGTGAGAGGAAGGGGCGAGCCGCAGATCACAGCAGCGGGACTGAAGAGAGATGGGCAGCTTAGAGGGTTGATTTGGTTGTGGAGGTGACCGAACCTGCTGCTGGGTCAGATGCGGGGAAATGGCAGGATTACAGGTGATTCTTGGGCCTTCTGGCCTAAGCAACTGAGTGGGCGGGGATTCATTAAATACAATGGGGGAAGACTCAGGTTTGGGGGAAGCCCGGGAGTTTGGTTTTGACGTGCTGAGTTCTGACCTAGCATAGCCATCAAGTAGAGATGTAGCAGGAGCCCAGAGCCGGGGCGGCGGGGGGGGGGTGTCTGTGCCAGAGGCATCCACTTGCGGGCAGTAGATCTGGAGACGGATTTCAAGCCATGGGGCCCGCTGAGATCACCTGGCGAGGAGTGCAGCCAGAGGAGAGAAGAATCGGAGGATGGAGCCCCTGGGCTTCAGGGTTTAGAAGTTGAGAAGGTGAGGAGGATCCAGGAAAGGAGACCAGGAAGAAGCAGCCAAAGAGGTAGGAAGAAAACCAGAAGAATCTAGTACCTCCGAAGCCAAGTGAAGATGTTTCAAGAAGAAGGGTGTGAACGACTGCATCAGATTCTGCTGGAATGTCACATGGGATGAGGCCAGAGAACTGACCCCTGGATTTAGCAATATGGAGGGCACTGGTTCAGACAGACCCCAGGTTGGAGTGGGTTGAAGCGTGAATAGTGGTGGGGAAGTAGGGAGTGAGCACGGGTAACTCTTAAGAAACTTCACTGTGAAAGGGAGCAGTACCATGGGCTGGTAATTGGAGAGAGTCATGAGGTCAGGGGAGAATGCTCTTTAAAGATCAGAGTTATTAGGGACTTCCCTGGCAGTCCAGTGGTTAAGACTCCACGCTTCCAATGCAAGGGACGTGAGTTCGATCCCTGGTCGGGGAACTGAGATTCCACATGCTGCATGGTGAGTCCAAAAAAACATAATAAAGATAAGAGTTATTAGAGGATGTCTGTGTATTGACAGGAATGATCTAGGAGAGTGAGAGGAATTGATGATGCAGGAAAAAGGCATAGTGACTTCAGGGGCCAGGACCTTGACGGTGAAAGCGGGTAGGGTGACTGCAGAAGCTGGGGGTGGGTGTGGAGACAGGAGAGGGGAGGGGAGAGAGTGTGGGTGAAGGAAGGGGGCTGCTGGAGCTGGGGCGGGAAAGGGCAGGGTGTCCTGTGCTGTCAGGCGTGAGCCAGGGTAGGAGAGACCAGAGGCTGTTTTTGTCCTCGGAGGTCTGACCAGAGGCTTTCGGGCACCAGCATCAGACATAACCCTTGTCGATTTCGTCTCCAGCACCAGCGCTGACGTCCCAGCAGGTCCTGCCACCACTCCCGCCGTCCCTTGTCCCCCTGGAGGCCACCGACAGCATGCTGGAGCTGCCACACCCACTCCTGCAGCAGACAGAGGACCAGTTCCTGTCCCCGACACTGCCGTGCAGCTCCCCTCTGATCAGCTTCTCCCCGCCCTTGGACCAGGACGACTACCTGTGGGGCCTGGACGGCGGGGAGGGCATCAGTGACCTCTTTGACACCTATGACCTTGGGGACCTGCTGATTAACTGAACGGCCCCTGCCTGCGCCCGGCAACCCCTCCAGTCTCTACCTCCTCACAGGCAGACTGACAGGCCCTCTGCCTGCACAGGATGTGACACGAGGTGCTGCCCTCAGGGTATGGGGGTCCCCCCTTTTCCTTTCCTACCTACCACCTGCCAGCCAGTGCTGTCGGGGGAATGTGGAGGATACGGGGAAGGAGCCTGTCAGGGGTTGGGTCCTGTCCTTCTTCATGGAAACTGGGCCTGGGAAGACCCAGCCAGTCTTCTGACCTCTGACCTCTCATGTGAAGGGCCACAGGGGAGGTGACCAGGTCCAAGGAGAGTCCCCGCAATTGCCTTTAGAGGGGCAGTTAGGACCCTCAGTTTATCAAGAAGCACTTAATTCCTTTGTATTTATTTCAGGTTGAGTATTGTTTGTTGGCCTTCCCTGAGTTTTAGCAGGGAGGTTGTTCTAGTTCCTAGGAAGACGTCTCCTCAGACAGGTCCAAGGGCAGGCCGGGGCTTGCAGGGGCCCAGGCCAACTCCCTGACTCCCCCCAGCAGTGGGGGACCGGGCCTCAGGGGCCGTCCAGTCTGCTGGAATGCCAGTTGCACTTCAGCCTCCTAATTCTCTCGAGCGGGGGCTGCGGGATTCCTGGTCTCCTCTGTCCCAGAGCTGGTTCCAGGGAGTCAGCCCAGAAGAGCTCCCGGGGAAACTGGGGCACGAACATGGAAGCAGCTGTCCGCTGCTGTGGGCACCTTTCCTCCATAGTTGCCTCTTGCTGGGACAGGGGCTGTTTTACACTGAGGACCTGGGCGGTAGAGACAGGCCCGCTAAAGACAAGGGTGAGCAGAAAATAAGAAACTGCCAGGAAGCACCTCTGCTGGGAGCTGCTGGTATCGTCCTCCCCTGCCCTGGAAGGATTGTTTTCTGCCGCATCTGTTGAAGGGGGTGATTCTTTAAGGACCTCCCCTTCCCCCCAGCTCTCACACAGACCCCCAGGGACAGAAGTGACCACGGCTTGGTGGCGTCACAGGATGCTGAAGGGGTGACAGGGAAGAGGCTTCGTGGCAGACCAGACGGCAGCTAATGGGGAGACGGGCTCATGTTACCTCTTCCGGCTTAGGGTCCTAAGAAGGTCTTTTGGCCTCACCCCATCCCCCAGAGACTTGACCATCCCACATTGTCCCCGTAGCCCAGCTGGGTATGGGGCAGTCAGCTCTCCTCCCCCGCCCAGCTTAGGGTGGGTGGGGGGCTCTGGGCTGAACCAAGGCTGTACCTTCCTGAGAGAGGCAGCCAGGGGTGGTGGTCTGAGAGACCCACCACCCACCCTCAGGGAGCTAGGTTTCCTCAGGGGCTCAGCTGGGCAGCACTTTTATTTTTTTAAGTTTGTAGCATTAAGTTGGTCTCAAATATGAAGTTGGCTCCATGGGATTGCTCCTGAGCTGACCTACTGGCTTCTGAAGCTTGGAAGGTGGGCTTCTTTGGGGGTGGGGTCCAATGTGAGCTAATGCCCAGCCGGGGACAGTCAGGCCTTGTCATTGGCTCAACTTCCTGGGTCCCCAAGTTAGTGGCCTCTCAGGAATGGTCACAGATACCCTGCTCTATAAACAGGGCTAGTTTTGTTATGCTTTACAGAAGTGACTTTGGTCTCTACTCTATAAACACTCACAGGGGTCTCAGCAGAAGGCAGTTTTGAAGCCCAGCATGCCTAGGGCCGAGGGACCACCTTGGCCCTTGGGTGGGGGGAAGGGGTGCTGCCCAGGATCTGGTTTGGGGCGGGTGGGGCTGGAGATGGCATGGCTGTTGTGAGATCTCTGCTGGGCTGCCATCTAGCCATGCGCCATCATATCTGAGGACAGAGCTGTCTGACTTCCATGCCTTGGGCTCTGTCTAGAGCTTTCTCCTAGAATTAAATCATAGAAAAGGGAAATGAATTTAATGGTGAAGTCCAGCCAGAATTGAAGCTCATTCCCCAAAGCCCAGCCAAAGGTCTGGACAGAGAGGCTGTCCCTCGGGCCCATGGCCTATACCCAGAGCAGCTGGCAACCCCGCCATCCTGTCCCCTCCACACCTGTCCTGGCCCAGTGGCGGGATCACCAGGCCAAGCCTCAGGCTTGGTGTAGGAAACGAGCTTGTGCCTCTTTCTTCCCGATGATAACTGAAACCTCCCAAGTTCCGTCAAGTACTTTAAGAAGCATTTTGAGTGGAATTCCCTTCAGGGCCCAGGTAAACTTTAAAACCAGGGTAGAAGAAAAGCCAGTTTCTTTCTGAGGTAAACTATTCCTGCCAGGAAATTTCCCAGCCGCTCTGGCAGCCCCCACTCCACCCCCGTCACTCGTGTCCCCAGGGGCATCAAAGGCTCAGGGACTCCCAGGAACCCAGCAGCATTAAATTGTGCAGTAGACGGGCTTCCCTGGTGGCGCAGTGGTTGAGTCCGCCTGCCGATGCAGGGGACATGGGTTCGTGGCCCGGTCCAGGAAGATCCCACATGCCGCGGAGCGGCTAGGCCCGTGAGCCATGGCCGCTGAGCCTGCGCATCTGGAGCGTGTGCTCTGCAACGAGAGAGGCCACAACAGTGAGAGGCCCACGTACTGCAAAAAAAAAAAAAAATTGTGCAGTAGAGTTGGAGATTCAGAGAGATTTCTTAAAACCAGAGTAGCATCTCTCCTCCACAGCCACGCTATGGTCTGAGCAGTGCGGCTACAGGGAAGACGAGGGGGAGGGCAGAGGGTGTTAAAACTGGCTGGAGCGTGGTTTTGACTTTATTTCCTCTTTCCAGGTGTTCAGCCTCAGTTCTGCGCCGTGTTTAGTTTTTAGTGAAAGAGTTTGGGTGCTCCTGCGTCCAAGCATTGCGTGGCTTAAAGCATGTGAAGTGAAAGACTTTTGGGGTTGTTTGCAAGCAGCTTTCTGGTTCTCATCACTGTGTCCTGAGGTCCCCACCTCATCCTAGGACCCTAGCCTACCATGGGGACCCTCGGTGAGCAGAAGCCCAGCCAGCCTGCTGGCTCCTGGGTAAGTGCTGAAGCCTTGCATGTGTCTAGAGGGACCCTGGTTTCTGTGCTGGGATTCCATGCAGGTCACTCACCTCTGGCCGGGTTTCTGGTTTTGCCGTGTGTCCTGCCTTGACAAGCACCGTGTAAGCCTCCACGTGTTGTGATGATTGGGCATTAAATGACAAACTTGGGCCCCTTGTCTCTGTTGTGCTTTCTGAAGGTCATTACCAAGTGTGGGTCTGGTCCTCCCAGGCCGGGGGTGGAGCCTGTTCTGACCAACTGGCTGATCTATGCCCAGAAACAGCCTCCCTTCCCCACGTTGGCTTAGTACCATGCCTGAAATCTCACCAGTAAGACCCTGAAGTTAGCAGCACCCAGATCTAAACTGGGAGCCCCTGCCCTGCGTCTGCCTCCATCACCTCTCAACTGAGCAATTTCAGTAGCTTCCTTAATATTCTCACCGCTACCCATTCTTCTCCACCCCATCCTCTGTATCAGTGGTTCTCAAAGTGTGGTCCTCAAACCGGCACTCCCTGGGAACTTGTGAGACATGCATATTCTCAGGCCCCACACCAGACCTTCTGAATAAGAAACTCAGGGGGTGGGACCCAGAATCTGTGTCTTAATGAGCACTCCAGGAGATTCTAGTGCAGGTGAAGTTTGAGAACCATGACCCCACTAATCCAGAGAGATCCTTCTAAAACACAGCTCTCATCATGTCACTCCCCTTCTTAATGGATGACTTCTCTCTGCCCTCAGGATAAAGTGCCCTTTCACTTGGTGTGAACGTCCATTTCTAACCTTGCAACTGGCTTACCCTACCTTTCCAGCCTCATTGGCCACTCCTTCCCACCACCCATAGCCACACTGGACTTCTTTGTCAGTTCCTGAAAACAACATGTTTTCCCCCTTCTCTGCAATTCACCTGGGCGGGCTCCTGCTTACTCTTTTTTTAATATAAATTTATTTATTTATTTATTTGGCTGAGTTGGGTCTTTGTTGCTGCACACGGGCTTTCTCTAGTTGCGGCAGCGAGCAGGGGCTGCTCTTCGTTGCGGTGCGTGGGCTTCTCATTGCAGTGGCTTCTCTTGTTGCCGAACACGGGCTCTAGGCATGCGGGCTTCAGTAGTTTTGACACGTGGGCTCAGTAGTTGTGGCTCGCGGGCTCTAGAGCACAGGCTCAGTAGTTGTGGCGCATAGGCTTAGTTGCTCCGCGGCATGTGGGATCTTCCTGGACCAGGGTTCAAACCCATCTCCCCTGCATTGGCAGGTAGATTCTTAACCACTGCGCCACCAGGGAAGCCCTCCTGCTTATTCCTCAAGGCCCAGTTCAGTTTTTTTGTAGAGTTTTTCCTTGACACTAATATGTAGCCGTTAATACTTTGTACACGGATATGGCCATTTATGGGTTATTGAATACCTACTGTGTGCTAGGAACTGGGGAGATAGAGATAAATAAGAATAGTCCCCATCCTCAGGATGCTCACAAGACACAGACACGTAAAAATATAATTACAGGGCTTCCCTGGCGGTCCAGTGGTTAAGACTCCATACTTCTACTGCAGGGGGCTCGGGTTCAGTCCCTGGTTGGAGAACTAAAGATCCTGCATGCCGTGCAGCATGGCCAAAAAAATTTACAAATGATGTGTCAGTTGCAATAATATACATTATAAGAGTTGGGAGGGGCAGTCATTAGGGAAGGCTTCCTGGAGGAGGTGATGCCCAAATTATGTCTTAACAGATAAATAAGACTAGCCTGGAGTAACGGTAAATGAGGGATGGGAGACTTCCTTCCAAGCAGAGCAATCAATACCTTCTGTCCTGCCATCCAGCAGACAAGGGTGGCATCACAGAGCACTGCCTGCTGCCCCAACTCTGCCAATTTGGAGCTCTTGCCCTGGGGAAACCTGCTGAGCCAAAGTGGTTGACACAGACCTTAAGGGCAGTGGGATCGGGAAACTAGGTCTGGGGGTCCTGTTAGACCACAGGGGACTGATTAATGAGGAGGGTCTTGAACATGACACCAAGATGTCAGTTTACATGGAGGGCATGAAGACAATCCCATCCATGTAAGCAAAGCAAGGGCTGAGGTTTGAGACATTAGCATAGACAAAGGAACAAAAAAGACACCATTTTTTAAGCCTTCACATGTGTCTGGACACAGCAGTGTGCTCAGTCCTTCACATATGATAATTTCATTTAATGTTCACTTTATGAAGTCAGTGTTATTATTATCACCACTTTATAGATGAGGAAACACTCCATTTGAATAAGTTCCCAGGTCACCCTTGTACTTTGCTCCTAGGGATATAACATGGTAGAAGCTAGTTTTGAAATTTGGCAGTTTCTCAAAAATAGAAAACTACCGAAGGACCCAGTAATTCCACTCCTAGGTGTCTGCTCAAGAGAAATGAAAACGTGTCCATGCAAAGACAAGACTTGCACATGAATGTTCATAGCAGCATAATTCATAATAGCCCAAATGGGAAATATCTAAATATCTATCAACCGGTGAAGAGAGAAACTATTTGATCTAGACAAAGGAATAGTATTCAGCCACAAAAAGGAATGAAGTACTGACGCAATATGGATGAGAGTGTCTTCAAAAACAATATGCTAAGTGAAAGAAGCTAGTCACAAAAGAGCACCTATTGTTAATTCCATTTGTATGAAATGTCCAGAATAGGCAAATCTATAGAGACAAAAAGTAAACTGATGGTTGCCTGAGACTGGAGGTGGGAATGAGATGAACTGTAAATGGGCACGAGGGCTCTTCTGAATAGAAATGTAAAAATCCTCAACAAAATACTAGCAAACCAAATTTATCAACATATAAATAAGGATTATATACCATGGGATTTATCCCAGGAAGGCAAGGTTGGTTAAAAATCTGAAAATCAGTAATGGAATACACCATATCAATAGAATAAAGGTCGAAAATGATCATCTCCATAGATGCAGAAAAAAACATTTCACTAAATTCCACACCCCTTCATGATTTAAAAAAAAAAAAAAAACTCAGCACACTAGGAATAGAAGGAAACTTTCTCAGTCTGATAAAAAGCATCTATGAAAAACTCACAGCTAGCACCAGACTTCATTGTGAAATACTGAATGCATTTTCCCATAGACCAGAAACAAGGCAAGGATGTCTACTCCCTCCATTTCTATTCAACATCGTACTGGAAGTTCTAGCCAGGACAATTAGGCAAGAAAATAAAAGGCACCCAGATTGGAAAGAAGAAAAACTAGTTTTATTTGCAGATAACATGATCTTGTGTATAGAAAATCCTAAGGAATCCATTAAAAAATATAAAACTAATAAATGAGTTCAGTAAGGTTGTAGGATACAAAATCAGCATACAAAAATAAGTTATATTTCTATACACTAGTAGTGTACAATGCAAAAAACAAAATTAAGAAAACAATTTCATTTAGAATAGCATCAAGAATAATGAAATACTTGGGAATAAATGTAACAAAAGCAGTACAAAACTTATGTTCTGAAAATTACAAAGCATTGTTGACAGAAATTAAAGAGTATCTAAATAAGTAAAAAGACATCTCATGTTAATGGATTGGAAGACTTAATATTGTTAAGATGGCAATATTCCCTAAATTGGTTTATAAATTCAACCCAGGCTCCATCAAAATTCTAGCTGGTTTCTTGGCAGAAATCGATAAGCTGATCCTAAAATGAACATGGAAATCCAAGGGACCCAGAACAGCCAAAACAATCTCAAAAAAGAAAAAACACAGCGTTGGAGGACTCACACTTCCCCATTTCAAGGCTTATTACAAAGCTACAGTAGTCAATACAAGCACGAGGATAGATAGATGAATGGAATAGAATTTAGTGTCCAGAAATAAGCCCTCACATTCACAGTCAATTGTTTTTGCCAAGGATGCCGAGACAACTCATTGGGGAAAGAATAATTTTTTCAACAAATGGTTCTGGGACAACTGGATATCCATATGCAAAAGAATGAAGTTGAACCCCTAACACACACCATCTACAAAATTTAACTCAAAGACCTAAATATAAGGGCTAAAACTATAAAATGCCTAGAAAAAAGGCATAAATCTTCATGGCCTTGGATTAGGCAATAATTTCTTAGATATGACACCAGAAGCACAAGCAACAAAATAAAAAAAATAGACAAATGTGACTTTATCAAACTTAGAAGTTTTTTTTGTTGAAAAGGACATCATCAAGAAAGTGAAAAGACAACCTACAGGATGGGAGAAAATATTTGTAAATCATATATCTAATTAGGGACTTGTATCCAGAATATAGAATGAACTCTTACAACTTAATAATAAATATATATATCACCAAAGTAAAAAAAAAATGTACAAAGGATATGAATAGACTATTCTCCAAAGAAGATATACAAATGGCCATTAAGTGCATGAAAAGCTTCACAACATCATTAGCCACCCATCAGGGAGATGCACATCAAAACTAAGAGATACCTCATACCTACTAGGATGGCAATAATCAAAAAGACAGATAATAACAAAGCTCCAGTGAGGATGTGGAGAAACTGGAGCTCTTATACACCGCTAGTGGGAACGTAAAATACGACAACCACTTTGGGAAAAAGTTTGGCAGTTCCTCAAAAGTTTAAACATAAAACCACGATGCAACCGAAGTAATTCCACCCCATATATACCCAAGAGAATTGAAAACGTATTCACACAAAAACTTGTGCACACATGTTCATTGCAGCATTATTCATAATAATCCAAGAGTGGAACAACTCAAATGTCTATCAATTGATGAATGGATAAATAAAATATAGTATATTCATATAGTAAGGGAACATTATTTAGCAAATAAAAAGACATGAACTACTGATATATGCTACAACATGAATGAACCTTGAAAACATGCTAAATGAAAGAAGCCAGACACAAATGACAGCATAGGATATTATTTCATTTATGTGAAATATCCAGAGTAGGCCTATCTAGAGAGTGAAAGTAGATTCGTGGTTGCTTAAGGCTTTGGAGGAAGGAGGAAGAGGAATGACTGCTAATGTACAGGGATTTACTGAGAGGGGGCAATGGAAATATTCGAAAATCGGTGTGGTGACGATTGCACAACTCCATGAATGCCCTAAAACCCGCTGAATTGTATACTTTAAGTAGTTGAATTGTATGGTATATGAATTATATCTCAACAAAGCTATTGTTTTACAAGTGGACATAGGGACATGAAAATTTATGGTAATAGTTGTAGTTACTTGATACAATTTCTAGATATCAATGCACTGTACACCCGAAATAGGTGAAATTTAGATTATGTAAAATATACCTCAATAGGGCTTCCCTGGTGGCGCAGTGGTTGAGAGTCCGCCTGCCGATGCAGGGGACGCGGGTTCGTGCCCCGGTCCGGGAGGATCCCGCATGCCGCAGAGCGGCTGGGCCCGTGAGCCACGGCCGCTGAGCCTGCGCGTCCGGAGCCGGTGCTCCGCAACGGGAGAGGCCACAGCGGTGAGAGGCCCGCGTACCGCAAAAAAAAAAAAAAAAAAAAAAAAAAAAAAAATATATATATATATATACCTCAATAAAGTTGTTTTTTAAAAAAAGGAGTTCCCAGATAACACAGCCAATGAGAGGCAAAGCTGAAAATGTATGTGAAAGGGAAAATTTTCTAGAAAATAATAAAGTTACCCAAACTGGCTCAAGAAGAAATACAAATCGTTAACTAGCTTGAATGGGCATTCAGGAGTTTCTGACTCCAAATGATACCAGAGCCAGATGGAGTTTACAAGTTTTATTAAACCTTAATCTTGAATTTACACATTTTTCAGAGAATGAGAAACAAAAGTCATTTAATGTGTTTCATGAGGCTAGGATAACCGTGATCCCCAAGCCAGACAAGGACAATGCAAGAAAAGAAAATGCCAGAGGAATTCTCTCAAACGTAGAGACACAAATCCTAAATACATATTAACCTGTTAAATATAGCCTTGTAAAATAAAAATAAATCACAGCCAACTTGGATTGACCCTAGGCAAGCAAACATGTTGTCAGCACATTTGCTGCAAAACTCCAAGCTTTTCTTATGTGTAGAATATGAACTAGAAATGCTACTTTTTTGGGAAGTTTTCCTAGCAATCTGTTCCTCGCTTATTCATTCAGCAAACATATTTAGGTGCCTATTAAGTGCTGGGTGCTGTTCTGACACCACGCATAACACAAACTCCTGCCCTCAAAAATGGAAAGAAAGCAATCTATACAATCCCCATGTTAACAAACTAAAGGAAAAACCCATGTAATCATCTCCATAGATACAGGAAAAACACTGGAAAAATTCAACACTCATTTATGGTTTTTAGAAACCCGATAGGTAAATCAGAATACACAGTAATTACTATTCCACAGCAAATATCATACTTAAGAGTAAAACCTTAGAAACAAGACCAGGACACCTACAACTCAACATCATCCTGGTGATCCTGGACAAAGCAATAGGACAAGAGGAAGAAAAAAGCCCAGATCTGATGGCTCAAAACCCATGCAATTAACTACAGTGTACTCTGCCAGGGTGCCAGGGTAGGGTCATAACTACTGCTACTTCTTTGTCAAGAGTGTTGACCTGCTTTAGGAGCTGGCTTCCTCTTTCCATGAATGGACAAGGCCTGGCAGGTGTGCGTCTGCACACAGAACTCTTAAGGTGCCTGAAGTTCTAGATTAGAGCAGGGATAGAAGCCCAGACCTCTCAGGGGGTTGTAAAGGAGAATTTCTGATGGGGCTTAGCAGTATGACAATACTATTTTGTTATGTATATTCATATATTTCATTTGCCTCTTGATCCTTCCATCAATCCTGGGAGAGAGGACAGGTAATAAAACTGAAATTTGGAAAGTTTAAGATACTAAGAACCACAAAAAGAACTGGAAGGGATTTTCACTTATTTGTTTTACAAACATTTTTTGAGCACCTACTATGTACCTGCATCTGCTAGGTGCTAGGGAAACCATGGCCCCTGCTGCCTTCATGGAGCTTACAGCCTATTCTAATTCAAATCACATATTTTACAGGTTGGTACATCCATTTAAAGAAACACTTCTGAGCCTCTATGTTCTAGGCCAGTGGATCACAAACTTTAGCACACATCATAATCACCTGGAGGGCTAATTAAAGCACAAATTACTGGGCCCCGTCTCCAGAGTTTCTGAGTCAGTAGGTCAGGGGTGGGACCTAAAAATGTGCATTTCTGACAAGCTCCAAGGTAATGCTGAGGCTGCTGGTCAGGGGGGACCCTACTTCGAGAACCATTGCACTAGTAACGTGCCCACACTGGGTTTCAGGCATTACACAATATAAAAAAGAAAGAAAACTTCCTACCCCTGAGAAGCTTACAGTTCCATGGGGTTTGTTTGTTTGTTTACTCCTAATTTATCCCTCCCCACCTCCCTTTCCCCTTTGGTAACCATAAGTTTGTTTTCTATATCTGTGAGCCTGTTTCTGTTTTGTATATAGATTCATTTGTACTATTTTTTAGATTCCACATATAAGTGATATCATATAATATTTGTCTTTGTCTGACACTTCACGAGGTATTATATTCTCTAGGTCCATCCATGTTGCGGCAAATGGCAATATTTCATTCTTTCTTATGGCCGAGTAATATTCCATTGTGCGTACATACCACATCTTCTTAAACCAATCATCTGTTGATGGGCACTTGGGTTGTTTCCATGTCTTGGCTATTGTGAATAGTGCTGCTATGAACATTGGGGTGCATGTATCTTTTTGAATTAGAGTTTTCATCTTTTCCAGATATATACCCAGGAATGGGATTGCTGGATCATATGGTAGCTCTATTTTTAGTTTTTTAAGGAAGCTCCACACTGTTCTACATTGTGGCTTTACCAAGTTACATTCCCACCAACAGTGTAGGAGGGTTTCCTTTTCTCCACACCCTCTCCAGCATTTATTATTTGTAGACTTTTTGATGATGACCATTCTGACCAGTGTGAGGTGATATCTCATTGTGGTTTTGATTTGCATTTCTCCAATTAGTGATGTTGAGCATCTTTTCATGCGCCTGATGGCCATCTGTATGTCTTCTTTGGAGAAAAGTCTATTTAGGTCTTCTGCCCGTTTTTAAAATTGGGTTGTTTTGGAGTTTTTTTATATTGAGTTGTATGAGCTGTTTGTATATTTTGGATATTAACCCCTTGTCAGTCACATCTTTTGCAAATATTTTCTCCCATTGCATAGGTTGTCTTTTTGTTTTGTTGATAGTTTCCTTTGCTGTGCAAAAGTTTTAAAGTTTGATCAGGTTCCATTTGTTTGTTTTTGCTTTTATTTATTTTGCCTTGAGAGACTGATGTAAGAAAATATTGCTATGACTTATGTCCGAGAATGTTTGCCTATGTTCTCTTCTAGGAGTTTTATGGTATCATTGTCTCTCTCTCTCTCCCTCTCTCTCTCTCTCTCTCTC